>NW_027363056.1:1800000-2355071 GCF_046119375.1 Phyllobates terribilis | reverse complement strand
ACCCGGAGCCGGATCTGTTGAGGGTTGTAGTCTCGTGGCGGTGACCCGGTCCGTGCCCAGGGAGTCAGACTAAGTGGCGCTGTATTAGCGGTAGATGTTGGACGACTACGCCACCCGTTGAATGCAGCGAAGGAGCTGCCGCTGCAGGGCAGACCGCTGAGGCCGGTGGTAGGATTGTGCAGCGTGATAGTATCACCCCCAACGGGAGGGGTATGGCCTCAGGGCAGCCGACGTGGATGATGGGGGTAGCAGGAACCACTCGGAGACGGTACGGTGTAGTTCAGGGTCTTTACTGGTGACAAAGATAGACCCTCCCGGAGTACTGGCTAGCGATTGGGGCCTGGTCAGTCCTTGAGCAGATGGGATCTCCCCTGGCCAGGCGGAGTTGTAGGCCTCCCAAACTAACTGTACTCTTCTGGCTACCTTGCTAGAGGCGGGTATAAGTAGCCCACGTCCCTGAGTGTACCGTGTGGTGCTCACCCGTATGGCCGGTGACTCGGGGCCTTCTAGTAGCTTCCGCTCCACGACGGCGGTGCTGGTCCCACGCGTGTGACCGTGCCTTCGGGTTTCTTGGCCAGAGGACCTGAAATCCCCTGCCGGTCGGTTTCTGCTGCTGGATAGGAGTTAGTCCCCACAGCCTCGGACTCCGGGTCCGGTGATAGCTTCTCAGTCAGGGCGAGCTCTGCAGCTGCCAGCCCCTGACTCCTTGTAGCACTGCTCCCACAGAGCTCCTGATGTTCTTTTCCTATATCTGCTTCTCTGTCTCTACTTCTTCTCTACTCACTAACCCTGCCTCAGCCCTAGGTTTATATAGGGGAAGTTCTTCCCCTCCCAGGACTGGGCAGGAGGTGTGGCATGCATAGGATTCCTGACCAAGAGACCTCCCACCTGCTCTCAGACATAACATTGCTGTTACTGTGGAAACCAGACCCCTGGGGTGCCACAGAAGCAACAAATTGTATTATTTATGCCAGAAATTAGCATAAATTTGCATAATTCCAGCCACATTCTGAATAGACTGTGTCTGGCCTCACTCAATACACTTGCTTTGAGTGAGGTCATGCACTTCTAGTTGGCATGTGACCGCGTATATGCAAATCACTTACTTGCGGTCTCTCCCGGTGCCGCCACGTTCACTTCAATAGGGGCCACGTGTAGTCAATACATGTGCATCATCAATATCATAATCCCAGGCATTCCCTTTAATAATCCGTTCAATTGTGGGATTGTACTGGATTTTATGGGAAGAGCAATTTTATTGATGCCTCTCTTCATTTGCAGTGGACCGATGGGATAGTCGCTAATACTTTCCGGGAGTTTGCGTTATCTGAGACCCCGGAAAGAAAATGGGTTATCTTTGATGGACCTATTGATACGCTAGGGATAGAAAGTATGAACACCGTCCTAGATGATAATAAAAAGGTAACTCTCTATTTTACTTTGTGAAAACTGTTTTTTTTTTATTTATATCCTTTTCTGTTTTCATCACCATGTAGCATAACAAAAAGTGATACAAAAAGTTATCCTCCATGTATATCTACAGCCATGATGGAGAATAGAAAACATTAGATTTTATGGCATCTTTATATATCTTTAATTAGCAGTAAATTGCAAAAACTGTTTGTATTTCCTAACACTATCCGACAATATCCATTCATGAAGATGGAAATAAGCCTTTAGTAGAGGACTTATGTATTGTATGTGGAGAGAGACGCTTTAAAAGATATTCATTGCAGGATCATCTTCCAATTATAAATCAGCTACTAGATTTTTGCACTTTTTTCAGATATTAATTTGTGCACATAATGATTGTACTTTCTCCACTAAAGCTTCCAATGATCCTTTATGAGGTTACTGATCAGACTCCGTGGATTAAGTTATTATTCATTTGTTCAACATTTAATATTGTTTTAAATATGTCCTGTTATTTTTAGCGTTGCTTGATGAGTGGGGAGATCATTCAGATGTCACCTCAGATGAGTCTGATTTTTGACACAATGGACCTTTCCCAGGCGTCGGTAGGTTTTCACTCATCCTATAAGAGAGGAGTTCCCATATACTTGTACAACGGAGGATCTAATGCTAACTAATCAGATTTAGTTATAGGGTTGACTTTTAGAGGTATTCTCATCTTTTAAAGCATATCCACAAAATGGCCATAATTGTCTGATAGATGAGGGTCTCTCCTCTGGCACCCACCCAAACTTTTCTCGAATATGAGGCCCCATCTTGTGCCGCTGTGAAAGGAGAGTTTGGCAGCACGAGCAACTCTTCCATTCACCGATTTGGAAGTCCTACATACACAGTCATCAGGGGTGTAATGATCGCGGTTGCAGAGGTCACGACTGGGCCTGTGCAGGTGAGGGGCCCGCCGACATCAGCGCAAACTTCAACTGCATGTGCACCCCCGAACGCACATTCAGACGAAGTGTATTGAGGCGCAGAGACCCGTTGGGTCTGTGCACGACAATGCACGCTGCCGGCCAATCAGAAGCCAGCAGCTGATGTCGGCGTGCACGTGACTGAGGGTGCATGACAGTGACATCATATGCTCCCGAAGCTTGCACTCTGAAGTCAGATGCTGGCTTCAGAAGAGGATGGCGCACAGCGGGGGAGCGGAGGAAAAGAGAGCAGAATCATTTATTTTTTTTCTATGCATTAAAGTACAACGGCAGAATGGGGGACATATACCAGGATGGGGGATATATATACTAGGATGGGGATATATATATATACCAGGATGGGGAATATATATACTAGGATGGGGGATATATATACCAGGATGGGGGATATATATACTAGGATGGGGGATATATATACCAGAATGGGGGAAAAATATACCAGGATGGGGGATATATGTATCAAGGTGGGGCCCAGGATAAGGGACATATATACCAGGATGGGGGATATATATATCAAGGTGGGGCCCAGGATAAGGGACATGTACACTAGGATGGGGGATATATATACCAGGATGGGGCCAGAACAGGGGACATATATATCAGGAAGGAGCCCAATATGGGGGATATTACTACATAATGGGGTAGGAGGTGCAACACGTATGTCCTTATAGGATTTAGAACACTACAAGGGCCCATACATCTGACCAACATGCAGGGGGTCCAAATGTTGCAATGGGGGCCCATCGGACTCTAGTTACGCTACAGACAGTCATCTCTACATTCACTTTAGTCGCTATAATTAAAGGGATTGTCAGTCCCTTTCATTCTGGTGCTACTACAACAATCATCTAAATGGTGAGGATCCAGTTCCTGACACCAGCACTGAATGTAGGGAAAATGTAATGTTACATAGCTTCTACTCAAATAAATGGATGTCTATGTAATCTATGGATGATGGAAACGTCAGGACACTTGGAAACGACTTTGTAGACTGTTTTTCATCCACCCAGCGAGATAATTAGATAACTGGATGGGCTTGTGTCTTAGGGCAACCCTACTTAGTATATCTCTCTCTCCAGCCCGCCACTGTTAGCCGCTGCGGTATGATTTATCTGGAACCCCAACAACTGGGCTGGGCGCCCCTGGTGAGGTCCTGGCTCAGCACCCTTCCCGATGCACTGAAGACTAAGGACCACCTCGCTCTTCTAGAGGAACTCTTTAAGTGGCTCGTCCAACCTTCCCTTCGATTCCTCCGAAAGCAGTGCAAGGTGGGCGCCATGTGTCCTCTCAATTGTAGGAGCATTGCGCAAGTTTGTAGTCTAGATTTACCCTCAGTGTCCTAATGTCTTTCCTCATAGGATCTGGTGACAACCAGCAATGGCAATGTGGTAATATCACTCACACCATTATTGGAGATGCTGATTTTTGATGTGGTGAGAGAGGATCCGAATAATAAGAACATTCGTATCTGGATCCTGGTAAGTGGAAGATCTGCCGATCCCATACACAGTGTGGCTGATCCACCTGCAGGTATAGACAGTGCTTTCCTATGCTCCTGGAAAACGGGGGAAATAATTCCAAGTGGAGAGAAATTGTGAAAATATCACAATTCTGACATTATCTTTTGGGAATTGTTTTTACGGTGTACATTGTGTGGTAAAATTACTTAGCAATATGATTCACTCCTCAGTACGATTACACCGATACCAAACATGTCCAGTTTTTTTATTAGATTGGTAGTGAAAAAAAAAAATTAGAGGTTTGGGAAAAAACATTTTTTTGGGTTGTGTCACCATTTTCCGAGACCCGTGACGTTTTCATTTTTTAGTCGATGGAGCTGTTTGAGAGCTTATTTTTTGTGGTACGAGACAATGTTTTTGTTGATACCATATTGCGATAGATATTACATTTTTATCGCTTCTTACAGCATTTTTTGTGATACTGCATCAACCAGAAAAACATAATTTTGTCGTTCTTGATTTTTTTTCTCGTTACGCCGTTTACTGATCGGGTTAATTATTTTTATATTTTGATAGATTGGACTTTTCTGAATGCGGCGATACCACATATGTGTATTTTTTGTAAAACTTATTTTCTCTGTTTTTACTGGGGGAAAAAACCCATTTCAAGTTTTATGGGGTTTTTTTTGTTTTTTTTCATACTTTTTAAAACATTTTTTGTAACTTTTCTTTGTATTTATTAGCCCCCTTAGGGAACTTAAAGCTGCGATCGTCTGATCGCTTGTGCTATATACAGCAATGCTACACCATTGCTGCATATAGCAAAAATCACGGTCTCCTTTGAAGCCCGGCCACGTCATCCGCGATTGTTAGAGGCAGGTTCCTGACGTCTGCTGAGAATTGCATGTCAATAGTACCTTTAGAAATATATTTACTTAGAAAATTGGTGACGTGTTCAATACTTATTTCGCCCGCTGTATATTGTATCCCTTTTCTTCTCTTTTAGGCCAGTTTTGCTTTCTCCCTGGTTTGGTCCATTGGCGGCTGTTGTGACACCGACAGCCGAGTGAAGTTTGATGCTTTTTTTCAAAGAAATTGTCACAGGAAAGATCGATCAGAGCCCTTTCCTGTCCTCCGTGGGGAAATGGGAATGTCCTTTGGACGATAAAGGCCTGGTCTATGACTACATGTACGAGGTAAAGGGATTTCTTCATGGAAATCAAGCCTAATGCTCAGCAACTTATAACTTTGGCCTTTGGGTTATTATCTTAGGTCTCTTAGGACATGTTCACACTGTGTTTATGCCGTATATCTATGACTCTGCCAGAGGTTCTGATTGAATCCCCGAAAAACTGAATTCAGAAGGAGACATGGAGTCCAATGACCTAAGTGGATTCCGTCAGATCCTCTGGCAAAGTAATAGACATGCTGCATAAACGCAGTGTGAACAGGACCTAAATGTCAAACTTATGTAATGTGTCAGTGCTCTCTTATCCCTACATCAAATGTGTCCGAATATGGTTTATCAAAGTTGTAACTACTTTTTTTTTCTTTGAAGTTAAAAGGCCGAGGGCGCTGGGTTCACTGGAATGAGTTTATTAAAGGCACAGCCACGTGGGACAAAAGCACCAAAATCCAAGATATCATTGTGCCAACTATGGATACTGTCAGATACACCTTCCTCATGGATATGTGCATCAAAAACACCAAGTAAGAGTAACAAAATGACTCTTATTAGGAAACCTTGTTGACAATTATCCATTTTGCCATCACAATTACTTATTGTATGGGAAAACCATTCGGATAGTGGAGTCGAATTAGGAAACCCTATTGGTCTATACACAGAAAACTGGCCGCCATTCACACCTGTCTGTTTTATGTCTGTACCAAACACAGTTTGTATAAATGAAAATAGTTTGCTAGTTACTTAAGGACGGGAAACACATATCACGATGGACGGACGGGCCGCGGGACCCCTGACCTGAAATTGACAGCCTCATAGACATCCATGAGGCTGGCGAGTTTGGGTCCGGAGATCTTGGTCCGTACATGGATGGTGTTTATCGGACATATGAATTCGGGCCTAAATTAGTAGTTTTATTCTCAACACTGTAAAATGTTTGATTTTATGGTTGTCCTACAAACTACTTTCCTTTTTTCGCAGACCACTCTTATTTGTGGGACTGACGGGGATAGGGAAATCTATTTACGTCAAAGACAAACTGATGAACAATCTGGACAAAGAAAAATTCTTTCCCTTCTTCATCAACTTTTCTGCTCGCACCAGTGCCAATCAGATTCAGGTTTGTCTTCTTTTTATCACCCTGCCTTCTGACAAATGAAAGAGGTTGCTTCATTAGGATATATAGATGTCATTGGGGGGGATACGCCACTTAGGACCCTCTGCTATGAGCCACAGAGGAGACCCACAAACAACAGAGGTCTCTCTCGCAGACCCTGAAGATCTGTGTATTAGATGGTCAGACATACATTTAAATGGGTTGATGGACCCATGTGTGTCTTAAAACAAAAAAAATACCCTGTCGCTTCTCCACGCTGCCGCCTGTGTCCCCATCGGTCTCTTCACTTCCTTTTCGACCAGGAGATGTCAATGAAGCCAACCAGTGTCAGATGATCGCCTGCAGTGGTGACTTTCTTTCTGAGCCAGAAAAGAGAGCTAGAAGACTAGTTCTTCTAGGTCGAATGAAACATCAATTCTGCAGCCAATCAATAGCCGCTGATTTGGCTGCAGCGGTCATGTGATGTTTTCTACCTGAAAATGAGACACCGCAGTAGTGGTCAACCTATTGAATCTTCCGACACATAGTTTGCATCTTATTCTAGAATATCATCATGGACAGACTGGACAAAAGACGGAAAGGCGTGTACGACCTCAGATGGGAAAGAAATGCATCATATTTGTGGATGATATGAACATGCCGGCATTAGAAAAATATGGAGCACAGCCACCTATCGAGCTCCTGCAGCAGTTATTAGACCACGGGAATTGGTAATATTCGCAAAAAAAATTAGTTTTTTATTTGTAAGTTATTTTCTTTTATCTTTTCCACTATACGTATATATGCAGCGTGTGTATGTATGTATATATATATACAGTACAGACCAAAAGTTTGGACACCCCTTCTCATTTAAAGATTTTTCTGTATTTTCATGACTATGAAAATTGTACATTCACACTGAAGGCATCAAAACTATGAATTAACACATGTGGAATTATATACTTAACAAAAAAGTGTGAAACAACTGAAAATATGTCTTATATTCTAGGTTCTTCAAAGTAGCCACCTTTTGGTTTGATGACTGCTTTGCACACTCTTGGCATTCTCTTGATGAGCTTCAAGAGGTAGTCACCGGAAATGGTCTTCCAACAATCTTGAAGGAGTTCCCAGAGATGCTTAGCACTTGTTGGCCCTTTTGCCTTCACTCTGTGGTCCAGCTCACGCCAAACCATCTCGATTGAGTTCAGGTCTGGTGACTGTGGAGGCCGGGTCAACTGGTGTAGCACCCCATCACTCTCTTTCTTGGTCAAATAGCCCTTACAAAGCCTGGAGGTGTGTTTGGGGTCATTGTCCTGTTGAAAAATAAATGATGGTCCAACTAAACGCAAACCAGATGGAATAGCATGCCACTGCAAGATGCTGTGGTAGCCATGCTGGTTCAGTATGCCTTCCATTTTGAATAAATCCACAACAGTGTCAGCAGCAAAGCACCCCCACACCATCACACCTCCTCCTCCATGCTTCACGGTGGGAACCAGGCATGTAGAGTCCATCCGTTCACCTTTTCTGCGTCGCACAAAGACACGGTGGTTGGAACCAAAGATCTCAAATTTGGACTCATCAGACCAAAGCACAGATTTCCACTGGTCTAGTGTCCATTCCTTGTGTTCTTTAGCCCAAACAAGTCTCTTCTTCTTGTTGCCTGTCCTTAGCAGTGGTTTCCTAGCAGCTATCTTACCATGAAGGCCTGCTGCACAAAGTCTCCTCTTAACTGTTGTTGTAGAGATGTGTCTGCTGCTAGAACTCTGTGTAGCATTGACCTGGTCTCTAATCTGAGCTGCTGTTAACCTGCGATTTCTGAGGCTGGTGACTCGGATAAACTTATCCTCAGAAGCAGAGGTGACTCTTGGTCTTCCTTTACTGGGGCGGTCCTCATGTGACCCAGTTACTTTGTAGCGCTTGATGGTTTTTGCAACTGTACTTGGGGACACTTTCAACGTTTTCCCAATTTTTCGGACTGACTGACCTTCATTTCTTAAAGTAATGATGGCCACTCGTTTTTCTTTACTTAGCTGCTTTTTTCTTGCCATAATACAAATTCTAACAGTCTATTCAGTAGGACTATCAGCTGTGTATCCACCTGACTTCTGCACAACACAACTGATGGTCCCAACCCCATTTATAAGGCAAGAAATCCCACTTATTAAACCTGACAGGGCACATCTGTGAAGTGAAAACCATTTCCGGTGACTACCTCTTGAAGCTCATCAAGAGAATGCCAAGAGTGTGCAAAACAGGTTTGTTTTCTTGTTTTAGGTTCTCAAAGACAGAATCAAGACTTTCTTTGAAATGATCTTTCACCACATCTTTCAATAGTTTGTATAGCCAGGATCGGTCCTGGTCGTCGACTAAGCGGTCATAAAACACCTGCAGAACTTCATGGACAAAGTCTCACCATGACACGTTTATTTTTCGTTGACTCTTTCTTGATCAGTAAGCATCCCTGCACCACTCGAGAGAAATCCTGCAGATTAAATGTATAATGGAATTTAGCCGGGGTGGGTAATAGGTTCTCCATGGCTTTCTTGTACACCTAGAATTTAGATCTAAAACTATGAGTGAAGTTAAACTTAAGAATTTGTATAAGCAATCAAAATCAGATTGGTTGGGGTCTGAATTCAGGTACCCCCACCAATCAGCTGAACGGACGGTGGATCTGGCGCTGCATTCATGTACTGACAGTGGTTCTAGCGCTGCATTCATGTACTGACGGTGGTTCTGGCGCTGCATTCATGTACTGATGGTGGTTCTGGAACTGCATTAATGTACTGACGGTTGTTCTTTCCGTACATTCATGTACTGACAGTGGTTCTGGCGCTGCATTCATCTACTGACGGTGGTTTTGGCACTGCATTCATGTACTGACGGTGGTCCTGGAGCGGCCTTCATGAACTTCAGATGTTTTACACATGTTGCAATCCATAAAATGCTTCATAGCTATGTTAAAACTTAAAAATCCTCAAAACGTAGAGATTTGGGATTATGAGGAGGATTTAGCGAGTTGGAGGGGCTGCAGCACCACAAGAATATTCTTTTTAAAGTGGCACTGTATGGGTCACAGAATCAAATGATATATAAAAAATGTAGTATTTCTCACCTACATGGTGCCGTTAACTATTTGGTTCCCAACAGTAAAAAATTTGGGAGAAAACTCATTGTTTCGTAGATAGAAGGCCACCACGGCGGAGAAGATGCGGACCATGGTCTCATCACTGAAGACGTTTATAGTGCAGATATTAAAATGACGTAAAAATCGAGGTGTAACTGCGTTTCTTCCACCACCGGGGGGACCCATTGCTGCAGTCAGCTGTACATCAACCAATGAGATTTTGGAGGTGTCCTTTAAGTCATACCTAAAATGTGAGAAAAGTTATATATATATATATATATATAAATATATATACAGTACAGACCAAAAGTTTGGACACACCTTCTCATTTAAAGATTTTTCTGGATTTTCATGACTTTGAAAATTGTACATTCACACTGAAGGCATCAAAACTATGAATTAACACATGTGGAATTATATACTTAGCAAAAAAGTGTGAAACAACTGAAAATATGTCTTATATTCTAGGTTCTTCAAAGTAGCCACCTTTTGCTTTGATGACTGCTTTGCACACTCTTGGCATTCTCTTGATGAGCTTCAAGAGGTAGTCACCGGAAATGGTTTTCACTTCACAGGTGTGCCCTGTCAGGTTTAATAAGTGGGATTTCTTGCCTTATAAAAGGGGTTGGGACCATCAGTTGTGTTGTGCAGAAGTCTGGTGGATACACAGCTGATAGTCCTACTGAATAGACTGTTAGAATTTGTATTATGGCAAGAAAAAAGCAGCTAAGTAAAGAAAAACGAGTGGCCATCATTACTTTAAGAAATGAAGGTCAGTCAGTGCGAAAAATTGGGCAAACTTTGAAAGTGTCCCCAAGTGCAGTTGCAAAAACCATCAAGCGCTACAAAGAAACTGGCTCACATGAGGACCGCCCCAGGAAAGGAAGACCAAGAGTCAACTCTGCTTCTGAGGATAAGTTTATCCGAGTCACCAGCCTCAGAAATCGCAGGTTAATAGCAGCTCAGATTAGAGACCAGGTCAATGCCACACTGTCACGCTGTCAGAGCGTACAGGGGGGTCAGGGGCCTGAGCTGACCCTAGACGGGGGCCCTGACTAATCCCTCAACCTGGAGGTACTGTTAATGGTACAGAGGTCCAGGCCGCCAGCGTAACCATAAACTCCTGAATATCCCTGAACCTAAGTAATCTAGTCCTGAGAAGGACCCCGATCACAACAATGGGAAACAGGATAGAAAATGCCCAAAACACAGTACTAGACAAACGAGACAGTACAAGGGGAAAACCAAAAACCACCTTGCATACAAAAACTAACACCACAATTACAGAGGGAACAACAACAGGTTAGGAGATAAATGATAAAGGGAGGAAGGGAACAAACCACACCGCATACTCCTCTGAACTCCACCAAACAACGATCCACTCTGAAGGTCTGCAAGAAATGCTTTCACCGACAACTTCCCTAACAGACCAGCAGGTATTTGAAGGAATCCCAATACTGCAGCATTAACTGCAGCTGGGCGAGGCTGAGCCTCGTCAAGCACAGAGAGAGAGAATTAACTCCCTCACAACAACAAAAAACAAAGCACCAAAAACTCAGCTGAGAGAAGTCAGGCTGTGTAGTCGCGACGATCTTCGTGGCGACACACCCATGACACACACAGAGTTCTAGCAGCAGACACATCTCTACAACAACTGTTAAGAGGAGACTTTGTGCAGCAGGCCTTCATGGTAAAATAGCTGCTAGGAAACCACTGCTAAGGACAGGCAATAAGCAGAAGAGACTTGTTTGGGCTAAAGAACACAAGGAATGGACATTAGACCAGTTGAAATCTGTGCTTTGGTCTGATGAGTCCAAATTTGAGATCTTTGGTTCCAACCACCGTGTCTTTGTGTGACCCAGAAAAGGTGAACGGATGGACTCTACATGCCTGGTTCCCACTGTGAAGCATGGAGGAGGAGGTGTGATGGTGTGGGGGTGCTTTGCTGGTGACACAGTTGGGGATTTATTCAAAATTGAAGGCATACTGAACCAGCATGGCTACCACAGCATCTTGCAGCGGCATGCTATTCCATCCGGTTTGCGTTTAGTTGGACCATCATTTATTTTTCAACAGAACAATGACCCCAAACACACCTCCAGGCTGTGTAAGGGCTAATGGACCAAGAGATAGAGTCATGGGGTGCTACGCCAGATGACCTGGCCTCCACAGTCACCAGACCTGAACCCAATCGAGATGGTTTGGGGTGAGCTGGACCTCAGAGTGAAGTCAAAAGGGCCAACAAGTGCTAAGCATCTCTGGGAACTCCTTCAAGATTGTTGGAAGACCATTTCCGGTGACTACCTCTTGAAGCTCATCAAGAGAATGCCAAGAGTGTGCAAAGCAGTCATCAAACCAAAAGGTGGCTACTCTGAAGAACCTAGAATATAAGACATATTTTCAGTTGTTTCACACTTTTTTGTTAAGTATATAATTCCACATGTGTTAATTCATAGTTTTGATGCCTTCAGTGCGAATGTACAATTTTCAAAGTCATGAAAATCCAGAAAAATCTTTAAATGAGAAGGTGTGTCCAAACTTTTTTCTGTACTGTATATACACACACATATATATACTGTATATATACACACACATATATATATATATACACACACACATATATATATATATATATTGTATATATACACAACACATATATATATTGTGTATATATACACACACACACATATATATATATACTGTATATAGACACACACACATATATACTGTATATAGACACACACATATATATATACTGTATATACACACACACATATACAGTATATACTGTATATAGACACACACATATATATTGTATATAGACACACACATATATATATATATATACTGTATATACACACACATATATATATACTGTATATATACACACACACAAATATATAGAAATATATATATCTGGCGACAGGGCCCCGCTGCGTCCTCTGTGTCTCTGTACAGATATAAGTGTAACACGTACTGGATCCGGCACAGGTGACAGTCTGCCATAGAGCTGACGTGCAGTACATACACTGTGTTATGGGGGCGCTCACCTGTGCGGACCCCGCTCTCCGGCCGCTACTTCTTTGCTCATATAAGGTCTCATTCTGCCATTAAACAATTCGGTTGTCATGGCAGCGGGGGTGGGGCGTTGGTAGGGGGCGTGTCTGGTATAGGGCAGATTGGGGCGGTGCTGTCATGCAGTGCTTGTCTCATCCCTGTAATTTCCTGCTGATGCCACCTGGTGGACAGCATTGGTCAGTACACGCTGAGAATGCTACATTTGCATTGTACTGTGGGAGCTGCTGGTACTACTGGTGCTTCCTGACTGCTGTCCCTATGAGGTATGCAGTATGTCACATGGTGGGGGAGGGACAGTTTATATATGTATATGCACTGCTCAAAAAATAAAGGGAACTGTGCGGCCCTCCAAACAAATGCCACCCCACACCATTACTGACCCACTACCAAACCGGTCATGCTGAGGGATGTTGCAGGCAGCAGATCGCTCTCCACGGCGTCTCCAGACTCTGTCACGTCTGTTACATGTGCTCAGTGTGAACCTGCTTTCATCTGTGAAGAGCACAGGGCGCCAGTGGCGACTTTGCCAATCCTGGTGTTCTGTGGCATTTCTTTGGATGGCCGCACAGCCCTCCTTGTGCTCGGCAGAGGTAGCCTGACTGCCATTAGGTACCGAGATGAGATCCTCAGACCCCTTGTGAGACCATATGCTGGTGCGGTTGGCCCTGGGTTCCTCCTAATGCCGGACAATGCCAGACCTCATGTGGCTGGAGTGTGTCAGCAGTTCCTGCAAGATGAAGGCATTGAAGCTATGGACTGGCCCGCCCGTTCCCCAGACCTGAATCCGGGACACATCTGGGACATCATGTCTCGCTCCATCCATAAAACGGACAAACAACACAAATATTGGTTCTATCTTTTACACATTTGGGGTAGCCCTTAAGAGGGCCATTGGGTCAAAGAGAGAGAGAGAAGAGAGAGGGGAGGGAGAGAAGAGAGAGGGAAGGGAGAGATACCGGGAGATACCAAGAGAGGGAAAAAAGAGAGACCCAACCAGTGCAAGGCTAAGCCGGGCAGGCGGCAGCGGCTATTTATACCCACTGCTGATCTCTGATTGGTGGAAAATCTGGGTATGGCTGCTCTGATTGGTGGAAAAACTGGGTGTGGCTGCTCTGTGATTGGTCAGCATTATGACCTCACAGTGGCGATGACTCATACCTCCTGGGTGGTTGTTTTTAATGTATTTTTTGTTGTAACATTTTGTATGGCTGTTTGGTGCAGGGGGTGTGGTCAGGAGTATTTTAACCCCTGCACACCCCCATGACCATATGCCTCGACCCGTAGAAGCGTGATAGACACGCGAAACGGCCGTCGTCCGCAAAAGGCGCCGCTTCCCTGTATTTTTAATGGAAATGGAATAAAAGAAGATTTTATTAAATCGGTGTGCCACCTCGCTTTCTTCATGTATGAGTAGTATAATAATGATGATTTATCCTGGGGATGGGTTATCAATATCAGATCGGTGGGGCTCCGACACGCGGCACCGGCTCTACCCATCAGCTGATTGCAGCGCTCAAGTGTAAATAGTGTGAAGATTGAACATCACAGCTCCATTCACTGTACTGTGGGTCCTGCAGATCAGCTAATATTCATGTAATAGGAGCTGATCTGCAGCACCAGGGAGCGGCCACTACAGAGTGAACAGATCAGTGATTTTTCAGCTCCTCAACACTGTTTACATCTGACCTCGGCCGAAGCTGCAAACAGCTGATTAGTGGAGGTGCCGTGTGCCGGACCACCACAAATCTCATATTAATGAGCTAACCAGGGGATAAGCCATCAAAATGTTTGTCCTGGAAAATCCCTTTAAGGCCCACCTGCACATAATAAATATATATATATATATATATATATATATATATATATATATATATATATATATATATATAGCAAAGAGTGGGAAGGGGTTAATCACAGGCTCATAAAACGGACAAACAACACAAATATTGGTTCTATCTTTTACACATTTGGGGTAGCCCTTAAGAGGGCCGTTGGGTCAAAGAGAGAGAGAGAGAGAGAAGAGAGAGGGGAGGGATAGATACCGGGAGATACCAAGAGAGAGAAAAAGAGAGAGACCCAACCAGTGCAAGGCTAAGCCGGGCAGGCGGCAGCAGCTATTTATAACCACTGCTGATCTCTGATTGGTGGAAAATCTGGGTGTGGCTGCTATTTATACCCACTGCTTATCTCTGATTGGTGGAAAATCTGGGGGTGCCTGCTCTGTGATTGGTGGAAAATCTGGGCATGGCTGCTCTGTGATTGGTCAGCATTATGACCTCACAGTGGCGATGACTCATACCTCCTGGGTGGTTCTTCTGGGCAATTCTGTTTTCTGATTGGTGGAAATTCTAATCAGCATTATGACCTCACAGTGGCCGTGACTCATGTTTCATGGACTGTTCTATCTGGGTGACCTGAAACATGCTGATCTCTGATTGGTTGAAATTCAAGTCATCTTCATGACATCACAATCGAGAAGAATGAATATCCAATTTACTTAATATAAATGACCAGCAATGCTGTTCTCTTAATGGTGGAAATTCAAGTCATCTTCATGACATCACAATCAGCATGTTATTACTGCCGATATGTCCAATTTTTTTCCTAAATTTCCTACGTTTGTCCTAATTTATTAGCACATATATACCACTCATTCCTACAATCAAAGGATCAGGAAACCCCTCTGAAATCAATATCCTACAATTTACCCCAACAGCAAAAAAAACAACTATACACAAAATACCAAAAGGTATATCAGATTATTAATGAGCAAATAAAAGACACATAAAAATAATTTTTAGAAATGTGTAGAAAAAATGCTGTAAAGTAAGAATGCTTCAAAAATAGAAATGTTAATGATCTATTTAATCAATTAACAAAATACAAGTGAATGAACAAACGAAAAATCTAGATCCAATCAATATTTGGTGTGACCAACTTTTCACTTTAAAACAGCGTCAATTCTTCTAGGTACACCTGCGCAAAGTCAGGGATTTTGTAATAATGCAGTCAGGTGTCTGGTCATACACCATGGCAAGACTGAGCAAGAATACACAAGGAAGTTATACTACATCAGCAAGGTCTCTAAGGCACAAATTTCAAAGCAGATTGAGGGTTCAAGATGTGTCATTCAAGCACTAGTGAAGAAGCACAAGAAAATGTGCAAGGTTGAGGTCAATAGATGCAGTGGTCGGCCAAGGAAACTTAGTGCAGCAGATGTATGACACATTATGGTTACTTTCCTTCAAAAGCGGAAGATGTCCTGCAGTGCCATCAGCTCAGAACTGGCAGCAACCAGTGGGACTCAGCTTCACTCATCTACTGTTCAGAGAAGACTGGCCAGAAGTGGTCTTCATAGCAGAATTATGGTGAAAAAGCCATATCTTCCACATCAAAACAAGGCCAAGTGACGCTGAGTCACTGCATTAAAACAGAGAAAACGGGGAAGGAGGGGGGGGGATTGGCAAGATGTGCGCGGTTGAGCCAAAATATGAAAAATGTGGTTGTTACTGTAGGGAGTTTGTTCACTGAAGGGCTGGAGAGCAGAACAATAATGAGTGTCTGTGGTCAATAGTGATGCATAACCACGGTGAAGGGTCCTGTAAGTTTGGGGCTGCATTTCAGCAAATGGAGTTGGGAATTGGGTCAGACCTCATGCTATAACATTTTCCCCCATCATGGGCCCCTCTCTGGCATATTGTCCCCATTCTGGCATAATTTCCCTCATTCTGGTTTAAGACATCGCTGTTTCCTCCGCTGCACCTTCTGCATTCTTCAATATCCAGATCCATATTCCAGTTTGTCTTCTCTTCTGCACTACGTGAGTCCACAATCAACTGAGGAATGCCTACGTCTGCTTACTATCCTTATTTCTGTTTGCATATTACTGTACCTAAGTAAACTTGGACTATCGTTAACGTTTACATACCCTAATAGTAATGAAGGCCGTGCCTTACAGATTAGGTTCTAAGAAGTGTTGTTTGGAATGAACTTACCTTCATAAACTGTTTGCTGTGATCTTTTGCACTTGAGTTTAAAATAGACTTTCACACTACTCTTGTCTCAGTCTCTGCTTTTGGCCCACGCCATTGGACTTCAGGGTATCTACTAACATCGTAACAGGCAGTTCCTTTGAGCTCATGATTCTCATTTGGTCTGACATGCACTGTGAGCTGTGAGGTCTTATATAGACAGGTGTGTGCCTTTCCAAATCAAGTCCTATCAGTTTAATTAAACACAGCTGGACTCCAATGAAAGAGTAGAACCATCTCAAGGAGGATCACAAGGAAATGGACAGCATGTGACTTAATATGAGCAAAGGGTCTGAATACTTATGACCATGTGATATTTCAGTTTTCCTTTTTTAATAAATTTGCAAAAATTTCTACATTTCTGTTTTTTTTCAGTCAAGATGGGGTGCACAGTGTACTTTAATGAGAAAAAAAAATTAACTTTTTAGAATTTACCAAATGGCTGCAATGAAACAAGGAGTGAAAAATGTAAAGGGGTCTGAATACTTTCCGTACCCACTGTATATAGTACTCAATGGGTGTGGCCTGCCTCTGATTGAGAAGTGCCTCTTCCGGCAGTCTGAATAAGGGTCTATCGTTAGGGGTGTGACTAATTTGTTTTCACTTAGGGTGATATATGTCCCGCTTTTAATGAGATTTAATAACATTTGTATTTTAGGGTTTCTATTATAATTCTGGGATTTCCTAATTTGTTTATAGAATTTTTGAATTGCATAACACATAGGATAAGGATAATAGGTTTAGTATATGAGATAGGAAATAGTTATTGATAGAACTAGTGCAGTGGATGGGCACTAGTGTTAATAAAAAGAGGGGCACTTCCTGATAGTGTGCGCCATGTCCCATGATTTGGGAATCTTACAGACCATATTGCACTATCATTAAGTTGCTGTTTTGTTGCTATGCAGTTAGGTTTTCCTTTCTTATAAGTTTGTCCTTTGTCTCTCCCTGTCTCTCTCAGATGTAGCTGTGATGTCAGTAACCCCTCCCTTCTTCTCCATTCTTCTTCCTCATTCACCATCTTCAGCCATGTTAGAAGCTTATGTGCTTCCAGCCCGTTTCTAAAAAAGTCTTTTTACCTGCTGTACATTTGCACATCATCGAGTATTCTGCTAGAAAATAAATCTTCTTCTGAATCTTCAAAAATGTGCTTCTTGCAGTCGAGTTAAACTATCTGAAAACATCACTATGTGTGAGTACGGTAAAGAGACAGCCTAGAAACGGTGTCTCACAGCGCCCTATGCTTGCAGCTTAGTCATGGAGTCAGAATAGTGTGAGTTCAGTGAGAGTTAGTGAAGTGCATAGTGAAGGTGAAGTTCAGGTGCGGTGGGCTGCTAGGGGCAGCATGTGTCACTTGTTCCAGGCAGTGGGAGGCATTACTGGGATCCAGAGCAGTCGCTCCAGTCACGTCCAGAGCCTAAGGTCTGGTATAGGAGCTGCCGGACACTTTGTGTACTCTGAAGTACAAAGGAAGATGGACAGGGACCTGCATAGATGGAAGTTGAAGGCCAGTCCCGGGTGCACTGCAGAGGTGGACGAGAAATACAGGATGAGCTAGCAACAGGGCTGAAGAGGAGTTATGCTAAGAAGGAGGATAATGTGAATTGCTGTGCCTTATCCTGTCTGTACCCACCTGATGAACTAGAACTGTCAAGTATATGTTTGACTGTTACAAAGAACTTTGTGTCCCCTAAATTGTGTGCGGCGGCTTCTGAGGAAAGAAGCCTGAAGGCAGTGGAGGCCTGCGGCCTACAAGAGAATGTGCTGCACCCCACACCCTAGAGCACACTGGGACTGGGACACCCATTGTCTGTAAAGTGCCAGAGCGAAATCAGACAGACGTTCAGTCACGACTACCGCTCTGTGCCACTTTACAAGATGAGTGATAAGGGAACTTCTCGATCAGAAGAGAAGAGGAAATAATGGTCGCTGCCCAAACTGTGACAAGAACAGGACCACAATGTGTGTCACCCTGGCCTGGATGCCACAAATGTATAATAAAGCTGTGTCTGAGAGCAAAGGGGAGGTCCTCTAGTCAAGGGCCATTAGCATGCAATACCTCCTGTCACAGGCCAGTAGGGGGAGCAGGCTGCCCCTATAAAAGCTGGAACTGGGGGCAGGGTTAGAGAGAACTGGACAACCTGTCTCTGGATTGAGAGGTGTCCCAGAGCCGGGACAGACAGTTGTGTTGCAGCCTAAGAGGACGTGTGGCAGTAGGAGAGCCACGAGCCAGGGACAAAAGGTGAAGTGAGTCTGTCCTGGCAGATAAAGAAACTAATCTTCCAGACTTTGGTGTCTGAGGCTGTGAGGATTCCACATCCTACAGCAGATAACCAGTCCGCAGGGGACTGTATGTTCCTTGGCCTAAGAAGCCCGGAGGCTCCGCCACAGCAGAAGGGACCAACAGAGCCGTACCAGGCCGGGAGTAGCAAGGGACCCAAGTTGCAAGCCATACGGGCGAGAGGACACGGTGAGCTCAGGAACGTGGGCTGTTACATTACCAGAAGGGAAATAGCCAGAAGGAGCACAGAGAGCACGGTAGGCCGACACCCTCATCTTGACCAGGGCCAGCTTCCCACTTGCTCTCAGACATCCAGGCCCCCTCCTAGCCGGGCCTGTTTCTGGGTCGTTTTACCTGTTCTAATAAAGACCCTGAACTGTTTAAGAGGCCTCCGTTTCCTGGCTAACGCGGTTGGAATCATCCCCTCCATCATCCATCATACACTGCCCTGGGGCCCTACTCTTCCCGTGGGGAGTTGTACTATTCGGAGCTGCACATTTACATCTGCCCCAGAGGTCTGCACTGCAGCGGCGGTTAGCACTGACCACAATCCACGGGTGGCGTAGTCGGACATTACTTAAAACTTATAAAGGACTGCCACTGGCCTGACCACCCTAAGCCACGGACCGGGTTGCCACCACTACCCCCATCGTCTCCCTATTACCCCCACAAACGGGTATTGCGTGCCTGAAAAAGACTGTACACGTACCTGAAGAAGAGTTTTTCCACCACCCGGAGCCGTTTCCCGCCATTTTCAACCGTCTCCCGCCATCTTCCGTCGGTTCCCGCCATCTTCAGCCGTTTTCCCGCCAGCGGATGCCATCTTCAGGACGCTGCGCGGGAAGAGGAGGGGCGTGGACGTCCAAACCGCGCGAGACCCGAATCTCCGCCCCACGCACCGACGCTGCGCAAGGTCCTGGAAGGGAGAGAGAGCGACGCTGACGTCATCAGGACGCGACGCAGGTCCTCGTCCGGAGCAGCACCAGCGGAGTCGCGGCCTACAGAAGAGGATCGTCAGAAGGTAGGCCACGCTTATCTAGGGGGGAGGAAGATGTCGGACACTGAGGCGCCCACTACCACCAGCACAGCTGCAGCAGCGGTGATGCCATTTTCCCTGCCCTACGTCAATGGAGCGGCCTGGTTGCCTAAGTATTCAGGGGAGCCCCATGCCCTAACTGACTTTAAGGAAAGGCTGTACAGTTTGTTCCAAGTTTACCCCCTGACAGAGGAACAGAAGATTAGCATACTGACAGGGCAGTTAACTGGCACAGCCCAGCGGGAGGTAAAGTAATGGCCCGCTGAGGAGAAAAGGACCGTAAAGGACATTCTGGCCCGGCTGCGGGGTACCTTTGATACACGTACCTCTGCTGAAATTAAAATGCGGTTCTACGGATGTAAGCAGCGGGCACAGGACAGCATCAGAGACTATGCCCTAAATTTGCAGGAAGCCTTGAGAGCCATCAAACAAGCTGACCCTGGCAGCGTGCAGGATACGGATAAGCTACTAACAGAACAGTTCATAGAAGGTCTGCTGTCTAGCGCCCACAGGACCCAGCTGCGCCTCATGTTCTTTCAGAACCCTGATCTGACCTTTGCCCAATTCAAGGACAGGGCCATAAGGGTGCTCCGTGAACCCGCAACAAGTGGCGCTATAAACCCCCGGCGCCCTGCTCTCACCTACCACCAGAAGGCGGCGCCCTCCTCTGTGGACTCTGTGGGGGACGATGCACAGGCCCTGAACCAAGCCCCGTCGAAAGATCTGCATCACCAAGTCCAGGAGCTGACCAGGAGCGTTGCGGCATTGACCAGGACCGTCCAGGCGTTACAAGTGGACCCGTTAAGACCCATCGAGTTGGCTTCAAGTCCGGAGGATGTCCCGTGGCGTCGACAGAGGAGGACCCCGTCGTTCCGAGGGAGGCCCACAGATCGCTACGCAGAGGATGGACAGCCCATTTGCCGTCGATGCAACCAGCCCGGACACATTTCCAGGTACTGTAATTTAAACGGGTCCAACCTGGGGCAGAGAGCCAACCCCCAGGCATAAGATCACCAGGCCCTTAGAATTGGCGTGATAAATACGTTGGGGGGGGCGCCCGGTTTTACCCGTGGTGCTGAACGGTATCCCCATGAGCGCCTTGCTGGATACCGGGTCGCAAGTAACTACTATCCCTTATGTACTTTTTAAGCAGTATTGGACTGATGCTGATATAACACGGTACCCAGACAGTGACTTGAGCATCATCGCCAGTAATGGCTTGCCCGTGCCGCAGATGGGGTTCAAGGAAATGACCATTAAAATTGGTAAAGTTGAACTACCGGCACAGGGAGTGATTATTGTGGACATTGACCGTCGTGAAAGTCACCCTAAAATAACTGTGGGTACTAACGTGATTGAAAATGGTCTTTCAGAGGTAATTGTAATTCTACAACAGGTGGCAGTGAATGCTAGTTCCAGCCAACAGAGAGTCCTCAACAAGGAGATAAAAGCCCTGATGAGACGGCAGCAGGTAGAACTGTCTGGTGGTGAGATCGGTAGCGTAAGACTGAGTGACCCATTCCCCATTTCCATGCCTCCCAAAAGTGAAATGATGATCTGGTGTCGGACTGCAATCGGGTTGAGAGGTAGAGACTACCAAGCCATGGTAGAACCCGTGTACTCAGACAGCAGGCCCACCATTTTGACAGCCTGGGGGGTGGTTGATGTCCGTCATGGGAGGGTGCCCGTTCACATTCTCAACATTGGGGAGAGGGAGGTACACTTACCCAGGTACGCTACACTTGCCAAACTGTTTGCTGTTGAGCACAAAGCTATCAGGGCCGTGGAACCTTTGCCTCCCTCTCCACAGGCGGAGATTAATGTCTCCCAGAAACAAAAGGAGGACTGGTGCCAGAAACTCCATGTGGGTGCTGACTCCACTCCCCTGCACCAAAAACAAGGAGTCTACCGGGTGGTACAGGAGTACGAGAGAGTCTTTAGTAAGCACCCGCTAGACTTCGGCAGAGTAAAAGGGATAGAACACCACATCCCCACAGGGAGCCACCCACCAATAAAAGAGAGACACAGGCCTGTACCCCCTGCACATTATCAGAACGCCAAAGGTATGCTGCGGGAAATGAAAGAAGCTGGGGACATTAGAGATAGCTGTAGCCCCTGGGCAGCCCCCCTGGTTTTGGTAAAAAAGAAAGACGGCACCATGAGAATGTGCGTGGACTATAGACAAATCAACCGTATCACCCACAAAGACGCATATCCGCTGCCTAGAATAGAAGAGTCTTTAGCCGCACTAAAATCAGCTAACTTCTTTTCTACTTTGGACCTTACTAGCGGGTACTGGCAGGTTCCTGTGGCAGAGGCTGACAAGGAGAAGACCGCCTTCACCACCCCGATGGGACTGAGCGAGTTCAACTGTATGCCCTTCGGGCTCTGGAACGCACCAGGGACCTTCCAGAGGCTGATGGAATGCTGTCTAGGGCACCGAAACTTCGAAACTGTCCTCCTTTACCTGGACGACGTGATCGTCTATTCGAAGACTTACGAGCACCATCTAAAGCACCTGGCCGAGGTGTTCGAAGCCCTGGCAGGCTATGGCCTGAAGGTGAAACCATCAAAGTGTCACCTGTTGAAACCGAAGGTCCAGTACCTAGGGCACGTGGTAAGTGCGGAAGGAGTAGCCCCCGACCCTGACAAGGTCACGGCAATCAAGAGCTGGCCAAGCCCTTCGAACATCAAGGAAGTGAGGCAATTCCTCTGGTTGGTAGGCTACTACCGAAGGTTCATCCCCGGGTTCACTAAGATGGCAGCTCCTATGCAGGACCTCCTGATAGGACAGTCTAAGTCCAGAAGCCAAAAGCCACCCTTCAAGTGGGATAAACCGGAAGAGGAGTCCTTCCGTCAGTTGAAGATGGCCCTCACAGGGGATGAGATCCTGGCCTACCCTGATTATGGCCAGCCTTTTATTCTCCACACAGACGCCAGTAATGTGGGACTGGGAGCCGTACTGTCACAAAACCAACAGGGCAGAGAAAGAGTGATCGCATACGCCAGTCGGAAGCTGAGGCCCACCGAGAGGAACCCGGAGAATTACAGCTCCTTCAAGCTAGAATTCTTGGCGGTGGTGTGGGCCCTAACGGAACGCTTCAAGCATTACCTGACCTCCGCAAAGTTCACTGTGTACACGGACAACAACCCGTTAACACACCTAGACAGTGCAAGACTTGGTGCCCTGGAACAGCAGTGGATGGCCCGTCTCTCCAATTATGACTTCGTGATCAAGTACCGGGCAGGCAAAACCAATGCCAACGCTGATGCCCTATCGAGAATGCCTCACTTACCTGAAGGTGACGAAGACCCAGAAGAGCTGGAGGAGGTAGAACTCCCCGCGTTTCACCGGTATGGGGCCGCTCAATACTCCCACCGCGTGAAGGAGGAAGATTTAACAACCGTTATGATCAATCCCCTACCTCACCACAGCTGGGCCGAGACCCAAGATAGTGACCCTGCAATCCGCCTGGTGAAAGATCTGCTGACCCAGGAAGATGCCCGCTTAGATCCGGATGCTCCAGAGGAAGCCAAGCAGCTATGGAAAGAGAAGAGCAAGCTGTTCCTCTATGAAGGCAAGCTGTACAGAAGACTTGTCAACCACCGGACACAAGAGCTGACCTGGCAAGTCGTGGTCCCAAGGCGGGATGCAGCTATGGTCCTGGGGGCTTACCATGACAGAGCGGGGCACTTCGGTTGGAAGAAACTGGAGTTCCTGCTAAGAGGACGGCTCTTTTGGGTCGGCATGAGAGGGGCTGTAGAGAAGTGGTGCAGGGACTGTGGCCCTTGTAACTTAAGGAGAAAAGACCGCACCAGCCAGAAGACACCCTTGAAGCCCATAGTCACCCAGCAGCCTCTTGAGCTGGTAGCTCTGGACCACGTCAAATTGGCTCCAAGCCGGTCAGGATACATCTACGTCCTGACAATCGTGGACCACTATTCCCGTTTTCTAGTGGTGGTCCCGGTAAAAGACTTGACAGCCCAAACGGCGGCCAGAGCCTTCCAGCAATACTTCTGCCGTCCACACGGGTATCCGGAACAGGTCCTGACGGACCAGGGTCCAGCGTTCGGAGCTGAAATCTTGCAAGAGTTCTGCAACCTCTATGGCTGTAAGAAGATTCGGACAACGCCTTACCGCCCACAAACCAACGGGATGTGTGATTAAATGAACAATATAGTCATTGATCTCCTGAAGACGTTGCCCCTGGAGGAATGCAGCCTGTGGCCAGAAAAACTGCCGGACCTGATAGACTTATACAACCATATCCCGGTGAACGCTACAAACTGCACCCCGGCTTACCTGATGCGAGCCAGACCAGGTAAGCTGCCCCTAGATCTGGAGATGGGAGTCCTAACACCTGAGGACACCTCCCTGGATGCGGACTGGGATACGGAGAGGCGACTGCAGTACAAGAATGTACAGGAGAGTGTGGAGAAGAGCCTGGCCCAGGTGAGAGAAAGGCAAGAAAGACTCTTCAACCAGCACGCCCCTGCTGGTCCTCTAGAACCTGGTGAGCAGGTCCTGAAGCGAAAGAGAAGGCTACATAAGATGGACGACCAGTGGGAAAGGGAACCCTACACCGTACTGCAGTCTGATCATGACAACTCGAAGGTGTGCGTGATCACCAAGGATGGAGGAGAAACCACTAGTACCGTCTCCAGAGACCACCTAAAAAGGTGCCCCGAACAACTCCGTAGTGCAGAAGAGGATCAAAGTGACCTTGAACCCGCAGAGGACAATGAAGAAATGATCAGCACCGTTCTCTGAGAGTTCCCTCAGTCCTGGACTCGAATAAACGATGCCATAGTGGTACCCGTCCTGCATTTCCTGCAACCGGCTCAGCAACAACCTACACCAGAGCCGGAAGGTGAAGAAGAGCAAGCAGTTCCAGAGGCAGAAGAGCCTGTACCAGCAGCCCAGGAGAATCAACCCTCTGCTGACAGTGAGCCTGCCATGCCTGCGATGAGCCAAAGGACCCGTAGACAGCTGCCTGCCCTACCTGTACACCAAGCTGGTAGCTCTACCCCTAACGCTAGTGAAGAAAACCAGGTTGGTCCACCACCAGACAGTGGGTTACGCAGGTCAACCAGAAGCACAAAGGGGCAGATACCCGCTCGCTGGAGAATATAGGGTGCACTAAAACTGTAAATAACCCTGTTGCCAAGTGTTGAAATGTTTGCAAATTTACATGCATGATTAGTAATTGTGTATTTCAGTTTCTTACAGTTACCGTACGGACTCAAAGGTTATGGACTTTTAATAACCGGGACTTTGTATGGACTGCGTTCGGAGCCTGACCAAGGAATGAACTAAGACTGTAAAGGACTTGGGGCTAGGACAGACCCCCACCTGGTTAAGGCTCCCCGTTGTGTTGGTGAAAATGGACACCCGGTCACAGACCACACTGTGACCTTAAGAACTCAATCTGTGCGTCACTTGCCTGATAATGTTTTATGGTCATGCATATGATCTTTGTTTATTGTTTAGTCCCGGAGTACTAAATTTTACTAGGGGGGAATGTGTCACCCTGGCCTGGATAACACAAATGTATAATAAAGCTGTGTCTGAGAGCAAGGGGGAGGTCCTCTAGTCAAGGGCCATTAGCATGCAATACCTCCTGTCACAGGCCAGTAGGGGGAGCAGGCTGCCCCTATAAAAGCTGGAACTGGGGGCAGGGTTAGAGAGAACTGGACAACCTGTCTCTGGATTGAGAGGTGTCCCAGAGCAGGGACAGACAGTTGTGTTGCAGCCTAAGAGGACGTGTGGCAGTAGGAGAGCCATGAGCCAGCGACAAAAGGCGAAGTGAGTCTGTCCTGGCAGATAAAGAAACTAATCTTCCAGACTTTGGTGTCTGAGGCTGTGAGGATTCCACATCCTACAGCAGATAACCAGTCCGCAGGGGACTGTATGTTCCTTGGCCTAAGAAGCACGGAGGCTCCGCCACAGCAGAAGGGACCAGCAGAGCCGTACCAGGCCGGGAGTAGCAAGGGACCCAAGTTGCAAGCCATAAGGGCGAGAGGACACGGTGAGCTCAGGAATGTGGGCTGTTACATTACCAGAAGGGAAATAGCCAGAAGGAGCACAGAGAGCACGGTAGGCCGACACCCTCACTCTGACCAGGGCCAGCTTCCCACTTGCTCTCAGACATCCAGGCCCCCTCCTAGCCGGGCCTGTTTCTGGGTCGTTTTACCTGTTCTAATAAAGACCCTGAACTGTTTAAGAGGCCTCCGTTTCCTGGCTAATGCGGTTGGAATCATCTCCTCCATCATCCATCATACACTACCCTGGGGCCCTACTCTTCCCGTGGGGAGTTGTACTATTCGGGGCTGCACATTTACATCTGCCCCAGAGGTCTGCACTGCAGCGGCGGTTAGCACTGACCGCAATCCATGGGTGGCGTAGTCGGACATTACTTAAAACTTATAAAGGACTGCCACTGGCCTGACCACCCTGAGCCACGGACCGGGTTGCCACCACTACCCCCATCTTCTCCCTATTGCCCGGCTCCGAGTGCCCGAGAGCAAATACATTAAATCACTAGCAGACAGTGCAGTTATCAAACAATAAAAAATAGACAGGATTCAAATGCAAGCAACATAATGTCAGAACTGATATACACATTAAGTGACTAGATTCCCTGGATAGCTAAATTCGCTGCTGAGGCCAGAACATGGGCTGCCCAGCACTATTTAAGTGCAACCCATGAAGATAGACACTCTAATTTACAAGGCCATAACATATAGGTGCATCTCACAAAATTAGAATATCATCAAAAAGTTAATTTATTTCAGTTCTTCAATGCAAAAAGTGAACCTCATATATTATATAGAGTCATTGCAAACACAGTGATCTATTTCAAGTGTTTATTTCTGTTAATGTCGATGATTATGGCTTACAGCCAATGAAAACACAAAAGTCATTAACTCAGTAAATTAAAATAATTAACAAAAAACACCTGCAAAGACTTCCTAAGCATTTAAAAAGGTCCCTTAGTCTGTTTCAGTAGGCTCCACAATCATGGGGAAGACTGCTGACTTGACAGATGTCCAGAAGGCAGTCATTGACACACTCCACAAGGTCCCAGAGTTCCAATTTTCATTTGAAATCAAGGTCCCAGAGTCTGGAAGAAGAGTGGAGAGGCCACGATCCAAGCTGCTTGAGGTCTAGTGTGAAGTTCCACAATCAGTGATGGTTTGGGGAGCCATGTCATGTGCTGGTGTAGGTCCACTGTGTTTTTTCAACACCAAAGTCAGCGCAGCCGTCTACCAGGAAATTTTAGAGCATTTCATGCTTCCCTCCGCCACAGTATCATAGCTACCAGGGGGGCAAAGGGGCGGTGGCCCCGGGCCCCTCGCTCTTAGGGGGCCCATCCAGGGCTACGCCAGTGTAACTGTATCTGGCATGCCCCTGGTGCCAGCATCGGGCCCCACCGCCCGTCACCGCCGCAAGTTTACTGATGAGAGAGGGAGCACGGATCTCTCTCCCATTAGTCCCTTCTGTGACTGACGTCCCTGGCATCATCACTTGGCGCCCGGCCCGCTGTGCTGAAGATGTGTGCGGGCTGGGTGCTCTGAGCAGCGAGGGAACCAGGAGGAGAGGTGAGTACCGTTTATTTATTTTTTGCCGGGTGGGGGGGCGGCATTATATTACAGACTCTGCCTATGGGATGGGGGAGGTGCATTATACTACAGACTCTGCCTATGGGGGGCATTATACTACAGACTCTGTTTATGAGCAGGGGAGGGCATTATACTACAGACTCTGCCTATGGGGGGGACATTGTACTACAGACTCTGCCTATAAGAGGGGGAGCATTATACTACAGACTCTGCCTATGGGGGGTGCATTTTACTACAGACTCTGCCTATAGGTGGGGCATTATACTACAGACGCTGCCTATGAGATGGGGGGGCATTATACCACAGACTCTGCCTATGAGATGGGGGGGCATTATACTACAGATTCTGCCTATGAGGAAGGGGGGGGCATTATACTACAGACTCTGCCAATGAGGAGGGGGGAGCATTATACTACAGACTCTGCCTATGGGGGGGGCATTATACTGCAGACTCTGCCTATGGGGGGGCATTATACCACAGACTCTGCCTATGATGAGGGGGGGGAGCATTATACTACAGACTCTGCCTATGGGGGGGAGCTTTATACTACAGACTCTGTCAATGGAGGGAGCATTTTACTACAGACTCTGCCTATAGGGGCGCATTATACTATACGAAGGACTATGGGGAGTGCATTATACTATATTGAGGACTATCTGGTGCATTATACTATGGGGGGGCATTATACTACAGACTCTGCCTATGGGGGTGCATTATACTATATGAAGGACTATGGGGAGTGCATTATACTATATTGAGGACTATCTGGTGCATTATACTATATGTAGGCTATTTATACAGTGTGGGAGATAATGTGGGTTCTTTGAACAGTGTGGGGGCCATCATACAGTGTGGGAGATAATGTGGGATCTTTGTATGGTGTGGAGGCCATCATACAGTGTTGGAGCCATCAGCTTGGGGGCTACTAAGGGGTCAGTATACTTTGTGGGGGTACTATACAGTGAGGGGGAATTATATCGTGAATAGGAGAACATCATACTGGTTAGAGCGGAGCTCTACATGGGGGGAGACTCAGGTCATTATTAAATCTTAGGTGGGCACTTATTGTTATAGGGGAACTCAGGTTATCGTGACTGTCAAAGGGGCACTATTACTTTCTAGGGGGCACAATGTGGGCACTGTTTTCTAGGACACTTGCACACGGCATTACTTTATTTTAGAGGTTTGTTTTACCATCTAGAGGGCACACAGTAGGTGCAGTAATAGGGACACATTTTGCAGCAGAGGCTCAGTATTGGGGTATCAGCAGGATGAGAAGCTTGTGCAGGTTGGGGATAGATGTGGTCAGTACCTGAAATGTAAGGAGTCAAATGTGTCTTTGTTGTGATCTCTGCAGACCTGAGACTCTGAGCCCTGGCTGGAGAAGTTGTCGTGTTGGTCTGGGCCAGAAGGAAAAGACGGGAAAAGTGAACAATTTAATCAGAAAGAACGTCAGCTGTAAGGTACTATATATAACTGAGCTGTGATCTCTTATATGTTTTGCAGGACTGGCATCTATCAATATATGTCACCATATGGCGGTAATATCAGTGCTGGTCTTTGTATAGAGATTATTTTTAGTAACAGCGCGGTCATCTGCTGAGGTTTTCCTACATCCACTATCTGGGTGCGCCGCTATAGTTGTAATCAGGGTTACCTGGTTAGAGGCCCACTCAGAAGTTTCGGCCCCCTGAACCAAAACCTTAGCTACGCCAAGCTTTTTGGAGATGGAAATTTCATTTTCCAGCAGGACTTGGCCCCTGTCCACACTGACAAAAGTACTAATACCTGGTTTACACACAACAGTATCACTGTGCTTGATTTGCAGCAAACTCGCCTGACCTTAACCCCATAAAGAATCTATGGGGTATTGTCAAGAGGAAAATGAGAGACACCAGACCCAACAATGCAGACGAGCTGAAGGCTTCTATCAAAGCCACCTGGGCTTCCATAACCCCTCAGCAGTGCCACAGGCTGATCCCTCCATGCCACATTGCCGCATTGATGCAGTAATTGATGTAAAAGGATCCCCGACCAAGTATTGAGGGCATTTATTGAACATACATTTCAGTAGGATAACATTTTGGATTTTGAAAACATTTTTCAAGCTGTTGTTATAAAGTATTCTAATTAATTGAAATAATGACTTTTGAGTTTTCATTGGCTGTAAGCCATAATCATCAATATTAACAGAAATAAACACGTGAAATAGATCACTCTGTGTGTAATGGCTCTATATAATATATGAGTTTCACGTTTTGTATTGAAGAACTGAATTAAATTAACTTTTCTGGTGATATTCTAATTTTGTGAGATGCACCTGTAGATGGGCTTGGCTGCACCCTGAATAAAAATAGCATGTAAAAAATATATATGATATATATGAGGTATTGGTCGATATTTTGGCCAAAATATACAAGCTCGCAACCTGCTCAAGGGTCCTCATAGTTGCGAGTCCCTACACTAACATTAAAAGCAAAGTCACAAAAACAAGGAATTAAAGTTCCCACCAAAATTCAAGAATTAACACAGCAAATACAGCAACAATAATTACAAGGATGCAGCAAACCCATATAATGAAGAAGTCAGCAGCACAGGTGCAAAATATTGATGAGACAACCACTCACAACCTACCAATTCATGGAGGGGGTGATTGCTTAGTATTAAAACTGCACACAAATAAAGCCTTGTATAGGGCACTGGTCACACACAGGTAGTGCACAATGTCTGGCTTACAGCCTATTAGTGAAGCCCAAACTATTAGATTAGGCGGGCTGCCCAGCACTTTTTAAGTGCACCCCATGAAGACAGACACCCTAGTTTACAAGGCCAACATTGATGGGTCTGGCTGCACCCTGAATAAAAATAACGTGCAAAAAATATATATGATATATATGAGGTATTAGTAAATATTTTGGCCAAAATACACAAGCTCGCAACCCGCGTCAAGGGTCCTCATACTTGCGAGTCCCTACACTAACATTAAAAGCAAAGACAAATTTAAATTCCCACCAAAATTCAAGAATTATCACAGCAAAAAAAGGGCAACAGTGTTTACCTGCCTAGGTCTCAGTACTAATCATACCATATAATAACAATGACAGCAATACAGGTGCAAAATACTGATGCGACAACCACTCACATATTACCAATTAATGGAGGGGGGTGATTACATAGTATTAAAACTTTACCCAAAAATTATATGGGATTGCTACATCCTAATAGTGCATTAGTTCTGAGATCTGGGCAGGTAAATGCTATATTAATAATTGATTTTTGGGGGAAAGTTAAATTCTCTTTTGTTGGCTTTACTTTTAATCTAACTGAAATAAACAAAAGCTTTTTTCCTAAACATTAGGATCTGTGTAGAGCCATCAGCTCAAAACGGCTTCCTCGGACAGACTTGGCATAAGCAGGTCAAAAGGAACCCTGACCTTTACCATTACACCCCTGTACAGGAATGGAGACTTACCACATGCTCATGGTTGCATCTACAGAGTAGCTGCTGGCCAGAGGAGCGAGCTTGAGGCTATAACTCTAACTAAAGCTTTTTTATTACTAAATGATGGGTTCTGTCTAAGGCCATTGGCTCAAAAAGGCTTCCTCGGACAGACTTGGCGCAAGCTACTCCATTCTGCAGATCCCAAGGGAACCCTGGCCTTTACCATTACACCCCTGTATAGGGATAGATACTTACCATAGGCCCAGGGCTGCATCTACAGAGTAGCTGCTGGCCGGAGGAGCGAGCTTGAGGCTATAGTGGTTGATTCAACTCTAACTAAAGCTCTTTTTTCCTTAAATACTGGGATCTGTTTAAGGCTGTTGGCTCAAACAGACTTCCTCGGACAGACTTGGCGCAAGCTACTCCATTCTGCAGATCCCAAGGGAACCCTGGTTTTTACCATTACACCCCTGTACAGGGATAGATACTTACCATAGGCCCAGGGTTGCATCTACAGAGTAGCTGCTGGCCGGAGGAGTGCGCTTGAGGCTTGAGTAGTTGAATCAATCCTAACTAAAGATAATCCTATCTAATGACACTTTCTTGTTAGGACCTGTCTGAGGCCTATGGCTCAAAAAAGCTTATTTGGAAAGACTTGGCAAAAGCCAGTCTATCCTACAGGTTCCAAAGGAACTCTGGCCTTCACTCTTACAGCCCTGTACAGCGATAAAGACTTATTACATGGCCTTGAATGCATCTACATAGTAGATGCTGACTGGAGGGGCGAACTTAAGGCTAGAATGGTTCAGCCAACGCTAACTATTGCTACTTTCTTAAATGTTAAGATATTTCTGAGGCCGTTGGCTCAAACAGGTTTCCTTGGACAGACTGGGCGCAAAACACACCATTTCTGATGGTTCCAAATGAACCCTGGGCTTCACCCTTGAACCTCAATACAGGGACAGTTTCATAGTTTTAAGGTTGAAAGACACAAGTCCATCAAGTTCAACCTAAAAGCTAATGTGTTGATCCAGAGGAAGGCAAAAACCCCATGAGGCAGATGCTAATTGCCCCATATTAGGGGAAAAATTCCTTCCCGACTCCACATATGGCAATCAGACTAGTTCCCTGGATCAACATCCCATAACAAAATCTAGTACGGATAACCTGCAATTTTATATTATTCAAGAAAGGCACACACATGCCCTCCTTGAATTTTGTTTTAGAATATTAAGTATTTCAAGTTCATGTGGTAGACAGTTTCATAACCTCATTGCTCACACAATAAAAATTTGCCAACTAACTTCCTTTAGGCTGAGTTCACACGATGCATATTTAATGCGTTTCCGCGGCGTTTTTGCAGTTGCGTAAACGCCGCGGAAACGCATGAAAAACGCATGGTAGAAGGGCAGCAATGTTCCCCAATTGAAATCCGCATGTGCTGTGCCCATGATGCGGATTTTTCCGCAGCGTAAACGCTGCGCTCAAAAATCCGCAGCATGTCAATTAATTTTGCGTAAACGCAGCGTTTTCGCCGCCATTGACTTGCATTAGAACGCGCCAATTCCACAAGACAACATCTGTACTTGCGTAATTGGCGCGTTCTAATGTGCGGATGGTACCCGAGTGTGGAGAAGAGGAGAGTCTCCTCCACACCCAGGTACCATTAAAAAAGCTGTAAAACAAGAATAAAATAAAAAATATATATATACTTACCATCTGTCGGCCCGCGCAGCGCTCCTGCTTGGTTCCCGGCACTTGCAGTGAGTTGAAGGACCTGCGCTGACGTCAGAGTCATGTGACGGGTCACGTGACGCTGACGTCGGCAGGTCTTTCAATTCAAAGTTGCCGGCAGCCGGGAGAACGGAGTGTAAAGCAGGACAGCGCGGGCCATCGGAGGTAAGTATATACACTCTCTCGGGTCACGCTATATAAATCCATGCTGTTTGCATGGATTTATATAGTGTGACCTAGTTGTCAAGCACTTTCCAGGTGATGCTAAAATCGCCTGGAAAGCGCTTGTCAATCTGCACGCGGAAATGCATGTGAATCCGCATGTGGATCCGCATGTATTCTGCAGGAAAAACGCATGCACAATCTGCATGCGTTTTTTCTGCCAGGAAAATGCAGAAATGATACAGAAATTTTCTGCTTCATTTCTGCATCGTGTGCACATACCCTTAGACAAAGTGAATTAGAATCTTTATGCTAGAGTAATTGAATTAACTCTAACTGAAATAGATTAATGCTTTTTTCCTAAATGTTGAAATTTGTTTAAATCCATCAGCTCAAAAAGGCTTTCTCGGACAGACTTGGCGCAAGCTACTCCATTCTGCAGATCCCAAGGGAACCCTGGCCTTTACCATTACACCCCTGTACAGGGATAGATACTTACCATAGGCCCAGGGCTGCATCTAAAGAGTAGCTGCTGGCCGGAGGAGCGAGCTTGAGGCTATAGTGGTTGATTCAACTCTAACTAAAGCTTTTTTTTCCCTAAATACTGGGATCTGTTTAAGGCTGTTGGCTCAAACAGACTTCCTCGGACAGACTTGGCGCAAGCTACTCCATTCTGCAGATCCCAAGGGAACCCTGGTTTTTACCATTACACCCCTGTACAGGGATAGATACTTACCATAGGCCCAGGGTTGCATCTACAGAGTATCTGCTGGCCGGAGGAGTGCGCTTCAGGCTTGAGTAGTTGAATCAAGCCTAACTAAAGAAAAACCTATCTAATGACACTTTCTTGTTAGGACCTGTCTGAGGCCTATGGCTCAAAAAAGCTTCTTTGGAAAGGCTTGGCAAAAGCCAGTCTATCCTACAGGTTCCAAAGGAACTCTGGCCTTCACTCTTACAGCCCTGTACAGCGATAAAGACTTATTACAGGGCCTTGATTGCATCTACATAGTAGATGCTGACTGGAGGGGCAAACTTAAGGCTAGAATGGTTGAGCCAACCCTAACTATGGCTACTTTCTTAAATGTTAAGATATTTCTGAGGCCGTTGGCTCAAACAGGCTTCCTCGGACAGACTGGGCGCAAAACACACCATTTCTGATGGTTCCAAATGAACCCCGGGCTTCACCCTTGAACCTCAATACAGGGACAGTTTCATAGTTTTAAGGTTGAAAAACACAATTCCATCAAGTTCAACCTAAAAGCTAATGTGTTGATCCAGAGGAAGGCAAAAATCCCATGAGGCAGATGCTAATTGCCCCATATTAGGGGAAAAATTCCTTCCCGACTCCACATATGGCAATCAGACTAGTTCCCTGGATCAACATCCCATAACAAAATCTAGTACGAATAACCTGCAATTCTATATTATTCAAGAAAGGCACACACATGCCCTCCTTGAATTTTTTTTAGAAAATTAAGTATTTCAAGTTCATGTGGTAGAGAGTTCCATAACCTCATTGCTCACACAATAAAAATTTGCCAACTAACTTCCTTTAGACAAAGTGAATGAGGATCTTTATGCTACAGTAATTGAACTAACTCTAACTGAAATAAATGAATGCTTTTTTCCTAAATGTTGAAATTTGTTTAAATCCATCAGCTCAAAAAGGCTTTCTCGGACAGACTTGGCGCAAGCTACTCCATTCTGCAGATCCCAAGGGAACCCTGGCCTTTACCATTACACCCCTGTACAGGGATAGATACTTACCATAGGCCCAGGGCTGCATCTACAGAGTAGCTGCTGGCCGGAGGAGCGAGCTTGAGGCTATAGTGGTTGATTCAACTCTAACTAAAGCTTTTTTTTTCCTAAATACTGGGATCTGTTTAAGGCTGTTGGCTCAAACAGACTTCCTCGGACAGACTTGGCGCAAGCTACTCCATTCTGCAGATCCCAAGGGAACCCTGGTTTTTACCATTACACCCCTGTACAGGGATAGATACTTACCATAGGCCCAGGGTTGCATCTACAGAGTAGCTGCTGGCCAGAGGAGTGCGCTTGAGGCTTGAGTAGGTGAATCAAGCCTAACTAAAGAAAAACCTATCTAATAACACTTTCTTGTTAGGACCTGTCTGAGGCCTATGGCTCAAAAAAGCTTCTTTGGAAAGGCTTGGCAAAAGCCAGTCTATCCTACAGGTTCCAAAGGAACTCTGGCCTTCACTCTTACAGCCCTGTACAGCGATAAAGACTTATTACAGGGCCTTGATTGCATCTACATAGTAGATGCTGACTGGAGGGGCAAACTTAAGGCTAGAATGGTTCAGCCAACCCTAACTATTGCTACTTTCTTAAATGTTAGGATATTTCTGAGGCCGTTGGCTCAAACAGGCTTCCTCGGACAGACTGGGCGCAAAACACACCATTTCTGATGGTTCCAAATGAACCCTGGGCTTCACCCTTGAACCTCAATACAGGGACAGTTTCATAGTTTTAAGGTTGAAAGACACAAGTCCATCAAGTTCAACCTAAAAGCTAATGTGTTGATCCAGAGGAAGGAAAAAACCCATGAGGCAGATGCTAATTGCCCCATATTAGGGGAAAAATTCCTTCCCGACTTCACATATGGCAATCAGACTAGTTCCCTGGATCAATGTCCCATATCAAAATCTAGTACGAATAACCTGCAATTTTATATTATTCAAGAAAGGCACACACAAGCCCTCCTTGAATTTTTTTTAGAAAATTAAGTATTTCAAGTTCATGTGGTAGACAGTTTCATAACCTCATTGCTCACACAATAAAAATTTGCCAACTAACTTCCTTTAGACAAAGTGAATTAAGATCTTTATGCCAGAGTAATTGAATTAACTCTAACTGAAATAGATTAATGTTTCTTTCCTAAATGTTGAAATTTGTTTAAATCCATCAGCTCAAAAAGGCTTTCTCGGACAGACTTGGCGCAAGCTACTCCATTCTGCAGATCCCAAGGGAACCCTGGCCTTTACCATTACACCCCTGTACAGGGATAGATACTTACCATAGGCCCAGGGCTGCATCTACAGAGTAGCTGCTGGCCGGAGGAGCGAGCTTGAGGCTATAGTGGTTGATTCAACTCTAACTAAAGCTTTTTTTTTTCCTAAATACTGGGATCTGTTTAAGGCTGTTCGCTCAAACAGACTTCCTCGGACAGACTTGGCGCAAGCTACTCCATTGTGCAGATCCCAAGGGAACCCTGGTTTTTACCATTACACCCCTGCACTGGGATAGATAGTTACCATAGGCCCAGGGTTGCATCTACAGAGTAGCTGCTGGCCGGAGGAGTGCGCTTCAGGCTTGAGTAGTTGAATCAATCCTAACTAAAGAAAAACCTATGTAATGCCACTTTCTTGTTAGGACCTGTCTAAGACCTATGGCTCAAAAAAGCTTCTTTGGAAAGACTTGGCAAAAGCCAGTCTATCCTACAGGTTCCAAAGGAACTCTGGCCTTCACTCTTACAGCCCTGTACAGTGATAAAGACTTATTACAGGGCCTTGGATTGCATCTACATAGTAGATGCTGACTGGAGGGGCGAACTTAAGGCTAGAATGGATCACCCACCCTAACTATTGCTACTTTCTGAAATGTTAGGATATTTCTGAGGCCGTTGGCTCAAACAGGCTTCCTTGGACAGACTGGGCGCAAAACACACCATTTCTGATGGTTCCAAATGAACCCTGGGCTTCACCCTTGAACCTCAATACAGGGACAGTTTCATAGTTTTAAGGTTGAAAGACACAAGTCCATCAAGTTCAACCTAAAAGCTAATGTGTTGATCCAGAGGAAGGCAAAAACCCCATGAGGCAGATGCTAATTGCCCCATATTAGGGGAAAAATTCCTTCCCGACTCCACATATGGCAGTCAGACTAGTTCCCTGGATCAACGTAACATAACAAAATCTATTACCACTAACCTGAAATGTTATATTATTCAAGGAACATTTTTCATCAAGCAGTTTTCACTGGAAATGTGTTGCACAACTGTTTGAATCTCAGTAAATTCCTGCACAACTTACATTTGAATACTCTGACCTTTTTACACCCACTCTTTTAACTTCTTAAATAGTGAACAGAGCTTATCTGGACCGCTTGTGGCTTAGCTTTACCTGAAAACTTATTACAAATTAGGCTGGAAAAGTGGTGTAAATTAGGACTGAAATTGACTCCATCTTTTGACTGGAGTACATTTCTTGAGGTCTAGTACGTCAGCTTTAAGGGGATATTTCAATAAATGAATGACCCTGGCTGCAGGTATAAAGAATCAAACTGTGCTGTCCTGACCCATTCCTGGGATTGTGTATGGCACTGACATCACCTCAATACTGCCGCAGCCAACAAATGTAATCAGACGGACTGCCCAGCTGAGCGCACTGAGCTGCTGCAGCTCTGAGATGGTGGAACCTCTTTTTTTTAATTAAATGACCTGCATCTAGGGACATTCATTTATTGAAAGGGAACAACCCCTTTAAGGATGAGTCAAATTCATTAAGAGGTTTAGTCTTTTTAATGAATTTGGTGCACGTTCCTCCAATAGGCGCTTCATGAATGCTGGTATAGAAATCCACCAGCCTTGATGAATCGGCCACCATAGGTTTACATGGCATGAGCATATACAGAACAGTTGTGTAGTATACGTTACCAGGCCCTCATGATGCTCTTGGTCCTGGATGGCCTTCCACAGTCTGCTTTCTTGCTTCATCATCTTGAAGGGCTCCACTTTCTTTTCTTCTGGCTGGCATGGTGCGGCTCTATCATCCTGCTCCTTTAACACGAAGGGACGAATGACTGTAAAGCTGCCAGGAGCGTTTTTTTATCCCCTTAGATCATTGTGACACCACAAAGTGATGACATAGACAAGTGGGTGAGGCGCCTTTATTCAGTCATCGGGTGTGGTCAGAAGAAATTAGCATATTCCGTGATGTTACTACAATGAGAACAGACATGAACATTCTATTCGGAACCCGACCGCCATTATCAGCGGAACCTTCACTGCTGTCAGATTGGCACTAAAAACAAAAAGAGACCGCGGTGAACCTGGACAGTAACAATCTACAGGGACAGTGACTGCTAAGCGGACTTCATGTCAGATGTTATGCAGTTTTGTCAGAAAAAAAACAATAAAATATGTAAAAGACAGGCTCCAATAAACCTTAAATACTGGGCTGTAGTCACAGATTCTCCTTCCACCTGCAGCACATTGCTCCCCTGCCTAACCCTCCCCGTCCTGCAGCATATTTCTCACCGCTTAATTCTCCCACTCCTGCAGCACATCGCTCCCCTGTCTAAACCTCCCCCTCTTGCGGCACATTGCTCCCGTCTAATCCTCCCCTCCTTGCAGCACATTGTGCCCTTTCTAAATCTCCCGCTTCCTGCACCACATCACCCACTGCCAAATTCCCTCTTGCACCACATCGGCAACTGCCAAATCCTCCACCTCCTGCAGCATATCGCTCCCTGCCTAATCCTCCCTCTCCTGCGGCACATCGCTCACCTGCCTAATCCTCCCCCTCCTGCAGCACATCGCTCACTGCCTAATCCTCCACCTCTTGCAGCTCATCTCTCTCCTGCCTAAGCCTTCTCCTCATGGAGCACATCGCTCTCCTGTCTAATCCCCTCCAGCAACATTTCGCTGTCTGCCTATACAGCCACTGACTGCAGTATATCACTCCTCTCAGCACCGTGCTGCAGTACATCGCTCCACTCATCTATATACTGGTTATTTCTGCAGCACATCTCTAACTGCTTAACTGCTTAATCCTCCTCCTGCATCACATTGCTACCCTGCCTAATTCTCCCTCTCCTGTAGCACATCGCTTCCTGCCTAATCCCCTCTCTCCTGCATTTCATCAGTCCCCTGCCTACTCCTCCTTTTCTTGCAGCACATCGCTCCCCTGCCTAAGCCTCCCCCTCCTGCAGCACATTGCACCCCTGCCTAATCCCCTCCCCTTCCTGCAGCACATCGCACCCCTGCCTAATCCCCTCACCTTTCTGCAGCACATTGCACCCCTGCCTAATCCCCTCCCCTTCCTGCAGCACATCGCACCCCTGCCTAATCCCCTCCCCTTCCTGCAGCACACCACTCCCCTGGCTAATCTTCCCCCTCCTGCAGCACATCGCTCCCCTGACCCCCTCTTACGTGACATCTTTTCTATCAGTTACATTTGTGAAGTAACTGCTGTCTCCTGTGAGCAGTGGAGAGCGAAGCTGAGAGCCAGGAGGCTCTGCCCCTCTGCCCCTTCTTGCCACATCATCATCCATCTACATCAGGGCTGTCAAACTCAAATATATAGAGGGCCAAAAGGAAGAGTTTAACTCAGAAAAATAAGTCAACACTTTATCAGATGTTTCTGTGAAAACTTGAGTACAACAAATAAGATTTTGTTATTTTCCCTCAGTTATACAAAAAATAGTTATGAGAAAAGTGTGACAAAAAGGAGTCATAAAATGCACCAAAATGAAATATCACAATTTATGGCTCAAATTGAGGTGAAGCAAGGAAGAGGTTGAGCTTAGCTAATGAGATGCATCAAACATACAGGTGCTTCTCACAAAATTAGAATATCATCAAAAAGTTAATTTATTTCAGTTCTTCAATCCAAAAAGTGAAACTCATATATTATACAGAGTCATTACAGAGTGATCTATTTCAAGTGTTTATTTCTGTTAATGTTGATAATGATGGCTTACAGCCAATGAAAACACAAAGTCATTATCTCAGTAAATTAGAATAATTAACAAAAATCACCTGCAAAGGCTTCTTACGCATTTAAAAAGGTCCCTTTGTCTGTTTCAGTAGGCTCCACAATCATGGGGAAGACTGCTGACTTGACAGATGTCCAGAAGGCAGTCATTGACGCACTCCACAAGGAGTGTAAACCACAAAAGGTCATTGCTAAAGAAGCTGCTGTTAACAGAGTGCTGTATCCAAGCATATTTATGGAAAGTTGAGTGGAAAGAAAAAGTGTGGTAGGAAGAGGTGCACAAGCAACCGGGATAACCGCAGCCTTGAAAAGATTATTAAGGAAGGGCCATTCAAACATTTGGGGAAGATTCACAAGGAGTGGACTGCTGCTGGAGTCATTGCTTCAAGAGCCACCACACACAGACGTATCCAGGACATGGGCTACAAGTGTCACATTCCTTGTGTCGAGCCACTCATCACCAATAGACAACGCCAGAAGCATCTTACCTGGGCCAAGGAGAAAAACACCTGGACTGTTGCTCAGTGGTCCAAGGTGTTGTTTTCCGATGAAAGTAAATGTTGCATTTAATTTGGAAATCAAGGTCCCAGAGTCTGGAGGAAGAGTGGAGAGGCCACAATCCAAGCTGCTTGAGGTCTAGTGTGAAGTTTCCACAATCGGTGATGGTTTGGGGAGCCATGTCATCTGCTGGTGTAGGTCCACTGTGTTTTATCAAGACCAAAGTCAGCGCACCCGTCTACCAGGACATTTTAGAGCCCTTCATGCTTCCCTCTGCCGACAAGCTTTATGGAGATGGAAATGTAATTTTCCAGCAGGACTTGGCCCCTGTCCACACGGCCAAAAGTACCAATACCTGGTTTACACAACAGTATCACTGTGCTTGATTGGCAGCAAACTCACCTGACCTTAACCCCATAGAGAATCTATTATAGAGAATCTATGGGGTATTGTCAAGAGAAAGATGAGAGACACCAGACCCAACAATGCAGACGAGCTGAAGGCTTCTATCAAAGCCACCTGGGCTTCCATAACCCCTCAGCAGTGTCACAGGCTGATCGCCTCCATGCCACATTGCCGCATTGATGCAGTAATTGATGTAAAAGGAGCCTGGCCAAGTATTGAGGGCATTTAGTGAACATATATTTCAGTAGGATAACATTTCAGATTTTAAAAACATTTTCCAAGCTGGTGTTATAAAGTATTCTAATTTACTGAGATAATAACATTAACAGAAATAAACACTTGAAATAGATCACTCTGTCTGTAATGACTCTATATAATATGAGTTTTACTATTTGTATTGAAGAACTGAAATAAATTAACTTTTTGATGATATTCTAATTTTGTGAGAAGCACCTATAGTATGCTATATGCCCAATTTTACCAAATGTACTGCAATTTTTGCTGAATGTGTTCAGAAATGTACAGATGTGTAAGCAGACAAATGCAGAGACTTAGGCTATGTGCCCACGATGCAGAAATGCTCCGGATTTTTCCTGAGCGTTTCTGCATCTCCCTGGCAGAAAAAACGCATGCGGATTGAACATGCGGATTGTACATGTGGATTGTATATGCGGATTGTACACGCGGATTGTACATGCGGATTGTATATGCGGATTGTACACGCGGATTGTACATGCGGATTGTACATGCGGATTGTATATGCGGATTGTATATGCGGATTGTACACGCGGATTGTACACGCGGATTGTACATGCGGATTGTACATGCGGATTGTATATGCGGATTGTACACGCGGATTGTACATGCGGATTGTATATGCGGATTGTACACGCGGATTGTACACGCGGATTGTACATGCGGATTGTACATGCGGATTGTATATGCGGATTGTACACGCGGATTGTACATGCGGATTGTACATGCGGATTGTACATGCGGATTGTACATGCGGATTGTACACGCGGATTGTACACGCGGATTGTACATGCGGATTGTACACGCGGATTGTACACGCGGATTGTACATGCGGATTGTATATGCGGATTGTACATGCGGATTGTACATGCGGATTGTATATGCGGATTGTATATGCGGATTGTACATGCGGATTGTACATGCGGATTGTATATGCGGATTGTACATGCGGATTGTACATGCGGATTGTACATGCGGATTGTACATGCGGATTGTATATGCGGATTGTACATGCGGATTGTACATGCGGATTGTACATGCGGATTGTATATGCGGATTGTACACGCGGATTGTACATGCGGATTGTACACGCGGATTGTACATGCGGATTGTATATGCGGATTGTACATGCGGATTGTATATGCGGATTGTACATGCGTTTTTCCTGCCAGGGACATGCAGAAGTGGAGCGTTCTTCACATGCATTTCCGCATGCGGGTTGACAAGCGCTTTACAAGCGATTTTAGCATCACTTGGAAAGTGCTTGTCAACTTGGTCACACTATAGATATCCATGAAAACGGCATGGATTTATATAGTGTGACCCCAACGACTGGTTAAAAATAAAAAAATAAATCTATACTTACCTTCCGATGGCCCCCGCAGTCTCGCTTCGCTCCGTCCTGGCTGCCGGCAGATCGCGGTACACTGAAGGACCTGCTGTCACATGACTATGACGTCAGCGCTGGTCCTTCAGTCCATCGCGAGCTGCCGACATGGGAGGACGAGCGCAGCGGGGGCCGTCAGAAGGTAAATATAACATTTATTTTTTATTTTATTCTTTATTTTGACAGGTTCTATGGTACCCGGGTCCGGAGGAGAGTCTCCCATCCTCCACACGCGGGTACCATCCGCACATTGAACGCATGTATTCCGCATGTGCTTATCTAGTGAAGCGGAATCCATGCGTTCCAATGCAAGTCAATGGCCAGGAAAACGCTGCGCTTGCGCAAAATAATTGGTAGTGCTGCGTTTTTTTCCGCAATGATAATCCGCAGCGGAAATTTCCGCAGCATGTGCACAGCACATGCGGACTATCATTGGGGAACATGGCAGACCTTCTAACATGCGTCTTTAAGCGTTTCTGCAGCGTTTTTGCCATGCGGAAACGCTTAAAATACGCGTCGTGGGCACACAGCCTTAGGCTATGTGCCCACGTAGCGTTTTTGTAGCGTTTTTGCGGCGTTTTTACGGCCGCGAAAACGCTTGTAAAACAGTCTGCCATGCAAAGCCATGTGAATTCGGATGTGCTGTGCACATGATGCGCTAATTTGCGCGCCGAATTCGCATTACTTTGCAAAACGCAGCATGACCATTTCTACTGCGATTACGCTGAAGCTTATTCGCGATGCGTGTGGTATCTGGGAGGAAGACGAGACTACAACTCCTCTTCATCCCGGCTACCACGCGGTGAAAAAAAGAAATAAAAAAGTTAAAAATAAACAAAACCTGTATATTCACCTCTCCGGCGGCCCCCGGTCTGCTCTCCGGTCTCCTCCGGTCTGCTGTCTGTACTGTCAGGACCTGCGGTGACGTCATTTAGTCAGGTGATGGTCGCATGACCGCTGACGTCGGCGTCAGGTGATGGTCGCATGACCGCTGACGTCGGCATCAGGTGATGGTCGCGTGGCCATCAGCTGACTAAATGACGTCACCGCAGGTCCTGACCGTACACTGCGGGACGCTGAAGAGAGAAGACGCGGCCGGGAGCAGACCGGAGGAGACCGGAGAGCAGACCGGGGGCCGCCGGAGAGGTGAATATACAGTTGTTTTTTTTTATTTATTAACGTTTTGATTCTTTTTTTTACTATAGATGCTGCATTTAAAGCATCTAAGTTGTTCACACATTATAGATCCATGTCGGTTGCATGGATTTATATTGTGTGATCAACTTGTCAAGCACTTTTCCAAGTGATGCTCAAAATCGCTTGGAAAATTGCTTGAAAAAATGCATGTGAAAACGCTTCTCTCTGGCAGAAAAAACGCATGTAAATCTGCATCAAATCTGCTAGGTGTGCACACAGCCTTATAGCTGGTTTTGCTCTGAGCTGAGATGTCCGGGCTGAATAATGCTCTGGGAGCAGAACCCATCAGCAGAATCTGTCTGTTTCCTGCCTTGTAGCAGTGGATCCCGGCTATTTAGCTCACAGAGCATTGTCTACACAAGATACAATTGTATCCAATTTTCAGCTGGGAACAGGACTATGGACAAGTTTTGCAGCAACTGCATTTGTGATAGGAAATGTTGATCAATCTAGATTTTCTTCAGTGTTCTTATTCATTGCAGAAAATCTTAAAAAAGCCGAGGAATGTGGGCAACATGGTGGGTCAATGATTAACGCTGTGGGGCTGGGTTCATATAATAGCAAGGACAACATCTGCAAGGAGTTTGTATGTTCTCCCCGTGTTTGTGTGGGTTTCCTCCGGGTTCTCCGGTTTCCTCCCACAATCCAAAGACATACTGATAGGGAATTCATATTATGAGCCCCAATGGGGACAGTGATGATAATGTCTGTAAGGTGCTACAAAATCTAACGGCGCTATATAAGAGAGTAAAATAAATATATAACTAAATAAAATGAATGTATTAAAAGGCTAAGATTGCAAAGAGCTTGTAAAAACAAGAAACTTTGCAATTTCCTTCTTATTCAAAATCTTCTCTGTTCTCAAGAAGGAAAAGATTTTTAATTCTGCAGTGTACAGCTCATTGCTATGGTTACTGACCACCTGAGAAGTGGCCGGTCTCCTTGGCAAGAAGCGCTCACTTGCAGACTGGTGGACTTCAGCGCCCCTGTGCCTGTCCCATTCTGCAGAGGCAAAGCCGCCTCTGCCCGCAGAATGCAAGAGGGCACAATTCAGACAAGCGGCTCAGCCAAGCCACCGGCCAGAACTGTAAATCTTCAGCTTCTGATGAGAGGAACACAAGACCACCCCTTTAATAAAGGAGTAGAGCAGAACTCATACAGTGATTAGTGGGGGTCTGACACCTGAAATCCCCAGACATCAGCTACTTCTGCATGATGATGTACACAGTGTTAAGAGCTGGAATAGCACAGCTCCGCACACTGTGCAATGGCTGGTTTCAGGTACTACAGCTCAGATCACAATCATTTCAATAGGAGCTGCAGTACCAAGATCGGCCACTACACAGTGTACAGCGCTGTGCTGTTTGGTCTCTACGCTGAGTATTTCCAGCTGCTGTCTTATTGGTGACGGGGCCGTGTGTTGGAACCTCACTGATCTGATATTGATGACCAGGGTCGGACTGCGGTGTCTGGGGCCCACAGGGGAAATTAACTCTAGGGGCCCACCTACAGCAAGATGCAAATATCTGTTATCCGCTCTCCCTGTTATAGTGGAGCATTGACTGGCGGCTCCTGCACATCTACTGGGCGACACTCTAACTGGGATGGACATGTTTGCATTAAAGGGCTTCTTTGGTTAAAACTAGTGTTGAGCGAGTATGTTCTGTTAACCCTTTCGGCGAGTATGCTCGGGCCGAGCTCCGAGTATTTATAGCTGCTCGGTGATATGGTTGAATCGCTCCCGTGTGCATGATTTGCGACTGACGGTTTTAATACATGTGAGGAATGTGTAAGAAATAGACATTCCTCACATGTATTAACCCCTTAAGCCACGGAGCATTTTCCGTTTTTGCATTTTCGCTTTTTGCTCCCCTTGTTCCCAGAGCCATAGCGTTTTTATTTTTTGGTCAATATGGCCATGTTAGGGCTTATTTTTTGCGGGACGAGTTGTACTTTTCAACGCCATTACTAGTTTTACCATGCCGTGTACGGGAAAACGGGAAAAAAATTCCAAGCGCCGTGAAATTGCAAAAAAAGTGCAATACCACTGAGGTTTTTTTTTATTTTTTTTACCACGTTCACTGAATGCTAAAACTGACCTGCTATTATTATTCTCCATGTCATTAAGAGTTCAAAGACACCAAACATGTATAGGTTCTTTTTTATTTAAGTGATGAAAAAAAAATCCAAAGTTTGGTAAAAAAAAAAAAAAAAAAAAAAAATGGTGCATTTTCCGAGACCCGTAGCGTCTCCATTTTTCGGGATCTGGGGCAGGGTGAGGGCTTATTTTTTGTGAACCGAGCTGAAGTTTTTATAGATGCTATTTTGGGGTAGATCCGATGTTTTGATCGTCCGTTATTGCATTTTATTGCAATTTTACGGTGACCAAAAAACGTAATTCTGGCGTTTAGAATTTTTTTCTCATTACGCCATTTACCGATCGCATTAATTCTATTTTTATATTGATAGATCAGGCGATTCTGAACGCGGCAATACCAAATATGTGTATGTGGGGTTTATTTTATGATTTTATTTTGAATGGGACGAAAGGGGGGTGATTTAAACTTTTAAATTTTTTTATTTTTTTTCATATTTTTTAAAACTTTTTTTTTCACTTTATGCTTGCTTCTGTACTCTACATAGGAGACTTGAAGCAGCAACTGTCCGATCACCTCTGCTACATACAGGGAACCAGCAGATCCCCTGTATGCAGCAGAAATGGTCCTGTCCTATGAGCACCGACCACTAGATGGCGCTCATAGCAATTCCACCCGCGCCTGTTGCGGGCACATGTAAGCTGTAATAATCAGCTGACATGTGCTTGATTCAGTGCGGGCTCAGCGCCGGAGCCCTCACTGAACCGGAGGATAACGACATGCGCGTACTAATACGTGACATGTCGTTAAGGGGTTAAAGCTGTCAAACAGTTGCAAATCATGCACACGGGAGCGATTCAACCATATCACCGAGCAGCTGTAAATACTCGGAGCTCGGGCCGAGCATACTCGGACAGAACATACTCGCTCAACACTAGTTAAAACAAGTTATCACCGATCCATGGGCTCTACAGGATAGGTGATCACTTATTGAGCATTTGTGTCCGAACATTGGAAAACGCACCTATCGGAAGAATGGGGAAGTTTTATCCCTGACAGAACACTTATCCCTATTTTAAAATGCTGCGGCAGGTGGGACGTCTGACCACAGCTCTATTCATTCTCTTAGAGACTTGCAAAAAAGAGCAGCGCTCACAGCCACTGAGAGAATGAATGGATCAGTGGTCGCATCTCACATGCCGCTCCAGTCTAATGGGGAGAAAAGCTCCACATTCTGCCGGTGTGTGCAAGCAGTCAGACCCCCACCAATCAATATTATCAATGATCCTGTGGAGAGGTGATTACTTGTTTTCACCGGAGAACCCCTGTAAGTGCATCTCTGCCGCTCTGGTCCAAGTATTTAATCGCTAAGGCCACGGCCCTACTATCAGTATTCGGTCAGTATCCAGTCAGTATTTTTTCTCAGGAGTGGGAGCCAAAACAGGTGATGAACAATCAGAGAAAAGGTATAATAGAAACAAGTCACCAATTCTGCATTTATCAACCATTCCTGGTTTTGGCAGCCACTCCTGAGAAAAATACTGAACAAATACTGATGGTGGGGCTGTGGCCTAATGGAAAAAAATCTTTTCCTAGTTAAGATCAGCGAGAACAGAATGACCGCCATACACAACACAGTCCACTATATCAACACCAATAATACCACATACAAAAGGGACAAATATCGCCACACCATGACTAGATCACATATTACCACTACATAGTGACCGAATAATACCACATACAAGGAACAAATATGGCCACACTATGACCAGACCATATATTACCACCCCAAAGTGACCAAATACTACAATACTGATCATGAATACAAAACCACTAATACTAACTAAGCTCTGTATATAGTGTCAGTGTACAGGTAACACAGTGATCACCAGTGACATTATAGACAGGAGCTCTGTATATAGTGTATAGGTAATACAGTGATCACCAGTGACATACACAGGAGCTCTGTATATACTATATACACACGTGGTCAAAATTGTTCGTACCCCTCGTTTAATGAAAGAAAAACCCACAATGGTCACAGAAAAAAATTGAATCTGACAAAAGTAATAATAAATTAAAAATCGATGAAAATGAACAAATGAAAGACAGACATTGCTTTTCAACCCTGCTTCCACAGAAATGAAAAAAAAAATTAAACTCATGAAATAGGCCTGGACAGAAATGATGGTACCCCTGAAAATAATGTGACAAAAGGGACATGTTAAATCAAGTTGTGTCCACTAATTAGCATCACAGGTGTCTACAATCTTGTAATCAGTCAGTGGGCCTATATTTAGGGCTACAGATACTCACTGTGCTGTTTGGTGACATGGTGTGTACCACACTCAACATGGACCAGAGGAAGCAAAGGAAAGAGTTGTCTCAGGAGATTAGAAAGAAAATTATAGACAAGCATGTTAAAGGTAAAGGTTATAAGACCATCTCCAAGCAGCTTGATGTTCCTGTAACTACAGTTGCACATATTATTCAGAAATTTAAGATCCATGGGACTGTAGCCAACCTCCCTGGACGTGGCCGCAGGAGGAAAATTGATAACAAATCAAAGAGACGGATAATATGAATGGTAACAAGAGCCCAGGATAACTTCTAAAGAGATTAAAGGTGAACTTCAAGATCAAGGAACATCAGTGTCAGATCGCACCATCCGTCGTTGTTTGATCTAAAGTGGACTTCATGGGAGACGACCAAGGAGAACACCATTGTTGAAAAAAAAACATAAAAAAGCCAGACTGGAATTTGCCAAACTACATGTTCACAAGTCACAAAGCTTTTAGGAGAATGTCCTATGGACAGATGAGACAAAAATGGAAGTTTTTGGCAAGGCACATCAGCTTTATGTTCACAGATGGAAAAATGAAGCATATCAAGATAAGAACACTGTCCCTACTGTGAAACATGGAGGAGTCTCTTTTATGCTTTGGGGCTGGTCTGCTGCATCTGGCACAGGGTGTCTTGAATCTGTGCAGGGTACAATGAAATCTCAAGACTATCAAGGGATTCTAGAGAGAAATGTGCTGCTCAGTGTCAGAAAGCGTGGTCTCAGTCGCAGGTCATGGGTCTTGCAACAGGATAATGACCCAAAACACACAGCTAAAAACACCCAACAATGGCTAAGATGAAAACATTGGACTATTCTGAAGTGGCTTCTATGAGCCCTGACCTAAATCCTATTGAGCATCTTTGGAAAGAGCTGAAAGAGCTGAAACATGACATCTGGAAAAGGCAACCTTCAACCATGAGACAACTGGAGCAGTTTGCTCATGAGGAGTGGCCAAAATACCTGTGGAGAGGTGCAGAAGTCTCATTGACAGTTACAGGAATCGTTTGATTGCAGTGATTGCCTCAAAAGGTTGTTCAGCAAAATATTTGTCAGATTCAAGTTATTTCTGTGACCATTGTGGGTTTTTCTTTCATTAAACGAGGGGTACCAACAATTTTGACCACGTGTGTAGTGTAAGTGTACATGTAATACACTGACTCACCAGTGACCTCTCTAGGTGAAGTCCTTCATCTTCGCTTTTCTTCTTCATCTGGCACAGACGGCCATCACTTCTTCCAGCCAGGAATCATCTCTGCAGAAAATAACACACAGTTATCAATAACTGATCTCTTCTAGAGAATATTCCCACTCCACCCCCCGACTTCTACACTACACTAGTTGAAGAAAAAAATCAATATAGTGCGGCCCTGCACAGTAACAGGAGCCCGCTTTTGTCCCATCCCATGGAAAACAATTTCCTAAAAAGTAAATTATATTACAGAAGTAATAATGTCCCTAATTGGACTCTAAAATAATAATGTTCCCCACTGGCCACCATAAACTAATAAAGTATGTTCCTCAATCTGGCCCCAAACAGTAACTAAGTCCCTTGTTCAGCCTGGCACCCCCATATATCCATCCTGGCCCCCCCTTCCCTGCATATATCCATCCTGACACCCCCCCATATATCCCTTCTGGCCCCCATATGTCCAGTGTGACCCCTCCATATATTTATCCTAGCCCACGTGTATCGAGCCTGCCCCCTCCCATATATCCATCCTAGTCCCCCATGTGGCCTGCCTGTTCCCCCCATATATCCATCCTGGCCTCCATGTGTCCAGCCTGCCCCCCCATATATCTGTCCTGGCCTCCATGTGTCCAGCCTGCCCCCTCCCATATATCCGTCCTAAAGCCCCATGTGTCCAGCCTGCCCCCCTATATATCCATCCTGGCCTCCATGTGTCCAGCATGCCCCCCTACATATCCATCCTGGCCTCCATGTATCCAGCCTGCCCCCCGCAATATATCCATCCTGGCCTCCATGTTTCCAGCCTGCCCCCCCATATATCCATCCTGGCCTCCATGTGTCCAGCCTGTCCCCTCATATATCCATCCTGCCCTTCCCCCCTGCATATATCCATCCTGACACCCCCCCATATATCCATTCTGGCCCCCATATGTCCAGCGTGGCCCCTCCATATATTTATCCTAGCCCATGTGTATCGAGCCTGCCCCCCCCACATATCTATCCTAGCCCCTCATGTGTCCAGCCTGCCCCGCCCCCCATATATCCGGCCCCCCCATATATCCATCCCCCCCACATATCCATCCTGGCCTCCATGTGTCCAGCCTGCACCCCCATATAGCCATCCTGCCCCCCCTTTCCCATGTGTCCAGCCAGGCTCCTCCTTATGTGTCCAGCCAGACTCCCCCCCTTGTGTGTCCAGCCAGGGTTCCCCCCTTGTGTGTCCAGCCAGGGTTCCCTCTTGTGTGTCCAGCCAGCTCCCCCCTTGTGTGTCCAACCAGGGCTCCCCCTTGTGTGTCCAGCCAGGGTTCCCCCTTGTGTGTCCAGCCAGGGCTCCCCCTTGTGTGTCCATCAAGGCCCCTCTTGTGTGTCCAGCCGGGCCCCCCCTTGTGTGTCCAGCCTGCCCCCCATATAGCCATCCTGCCCCCCCTTTCCCATGTGTCCAGCCAGGCTCCCCCTTATGTGTCCAGCCAGGCTCCCCCCCTTGTGTGTCAAGCCAGGGTTCCCCCCTTGTGTGTCCAGTCAGGGTTCACTCTTGTGTGTCCAGCCAGCTCCCCCCTTGTGTGTCCAGCCAGGGCTCCCCCTTGTGTGTCCAGCCAGGGTTCCCCCTTGTGTGTCCAGCCAGGGCTCCCCCTTGTGTGTCCAGCAAGGCCCCTCTTGTGTGTCCAGGCGGGCCCCCCCTTGTGTGTCCAGCCAGGGTCCCCCCTTGTGTGTCCAGCGGGCCCCCCCTTGTGTGTCCAGCCAGCGGCCCATCCCATTCTGCATCCACTCATATACACACAGACACACACACAGACACAGACACCTCTTACCTTCCTGCGCTCCCGTGCGGTGTCCTTCTTCTCCGGCGGCTGAGTTGCGCGCCTCCTTCACAGCAGGCGCATGACGATGACATCATATGCTGGCCGGGGAAGGGAGACGCGCAGTTTCAGCTGCTTCACTGGGACGTGTGTCGCGGCGGTTCAGGTAATGAGCGCCGCGTGCGCGCGTCCCTGCATACACTGTGCCTGCGCTTTTAAAGGGCCCGTGCCCCTTAAAACCGCAGGTTTTTTTTTTCTTCATTCTCTTCTCCCCCTCTCCTCTGCAGGAGGGTACCCCGCCAGCCCAGTCCCACCCTGTTGATGACTTATCCTAAAATCGGTCATTAATATATAAGTCCTGGACAGTCCCGTTAAGCTTGTTTTACTTAGTTATAAAAGCCCTTTAAGTCCTCATTATAAGGTAAGGTATGAATGGATCTAATTAAATTCTCCAAAGAGAACTATTTATACATTTTTAGACACTGTGAGCTTTCTACAAGATATTGCGGGCAGTATATAGCGAATATACGGACACAGAGCCATTCGCCGGCTCAGATTGCCAATAAGCACCTTGTAAATATGAGACCTTGACTCAGAAAGTTTAGGATCAATGGTCCATTTGTAACGGTACACCGAACAGGTGTAGAGGCACAAAATCATTGCATTTATGCGACGTCTGCTCCGGTACACCCCTGCCTTCTAAAATTGGGGAGCACAGTTTTTTCTTTATTAGGTTGAATATTATATGATTTTACGATGTCGCATTATTTTGAAATTATGGAGAAATCTTATTACTGAAATACCATAACTATACAGTAAAACCAGGAGACTCTGAGTTTTGTTAAATAAAGTTTCAAAATTATTAGTTTTAAAAGCAAACACTCACTTTAAAGGAGTTATCACCTGATTTAAAAGTGATTCTTAAAGGGGCTTTCCACTAATGGCCAATAGCTTTACTGGCCATTTTGAAAATTAAAAAAAAAAATCTTCACACCTCCCGGACCAACATGGTTCCTCCAATCACAGGGCTGTGTCTGCCAGCTTTCACATGACATGTCTTATGACCACTGCAGCCAATCAGCAGCCATTGGCAGCGGGGAGGAAGGGGCGTAATGATCACATCACAAGAGTGGGCGACGGCAATCAGGCTCATGTGGGGGACGTCGCCTACGCCAGCGCTTATTCCACCTGGATGTACATCCTCGGATGCACATTCAGATGAAATGTACTGTGGCGCAGAGACCCACTGATTCCCTGCACTTCAATACATGCTGCCGGCCAATCAGAGGCTGGCAGCTGACCTTGGCTTGCCCGTCATGGGCAGCACATGGAAATGACGTCTTGCGCTACTCATGCAGGCTCATCAAAGTCAGCTGCTGGCTTTTGCACCAGCTATAAAAGAGGATGCCGCACATTGTGGCAGCGGGAAGGTAAGAATTAATGTTTTGTTTTTTTTTTAAATGTACTGGAGAACAAATTATTACTGGAAGGGGCCTAGAATGGGGGGCTATATAGCAGGATGGGGACCAGGAAGTGGGAAATTGTTCTAAGATGGGGCCCAGGATGGAGAGGGGCATTATTACAGGGAGAAGCCAGGAGGGGGACATTATTACTGGAAGGGACTCAGGATGGGGAGCTATATATCAGGAAGGGGCCAAGGATGTGGGAAATTGTTATAGGATGGGGCCCAGGATGAAGTGGGGCATTATCACAGGAAGAAGCCAAGAGGGGAACATTATTACTGGAAGGTTTCAGGAAGGGGACATTATTACTGGAAGGGGCCAAGGATGGAGGACTTTATACCAGGAAGTGGTCAAAGTTGGGAGACATTATATCAGAAAGGAACACAGTATGGGGAATATTTTGCCAGGAAAGGGCACAGTAAGGGGTACATTGTTATCGGATAGAGGGGCATTAATACAGGAATGGGCCCAGGACAGGGGACAATAATTCAGGAAGGGGTCAGGAGGGGAACATTATTACTTGAAGGGGCCAGGACGGAGGACATTATTACAGGCAAGGACCAGGATGAGGAAAATTATTACAGGAAGGAGACAGGATGGGGGACATTATTACATGGGGGGGGGCGAATATATATGTTTTTGTAGGTTCTAGAACGCTTACAGAAGGTAAGGTCCAAATTTTGCATGGGGCCAATCGGACTCTAGTTAAGCCACTGCAGAGATCTCTCCTGATGGTTGAAAAGCGCTGATCCAGGTGGTAAGTAGTTGTTTATTTTATGATGGTCAGTTTAGCTGTTAAGAAGGAGCTGGACAACCACTTTAATGAGTTTAGGGTAGGGATATAATGTAAATAAAAAGGACAACATCTTCAAGGAGTTTGTATGTTCTCCCCGTGTTTGCATGAATTTCCTCTGGGTTCTCCATTTTCACTCATACTGCAAAAACAAACTGACATCATAGGTTACTTGGCTTAATATGAAATTGTCCCTCATGTGTACCGCATTGTGGGCAGGGACTATATGTACATCACTGCAGAATATGTTGGCAATAAAAAGTCAACAGAAATTAATATCATGCAGATTGTTATGGGTCCGGGTGGTGGAACCTCTGTGCTGAGGTGCAAGGAGGGACCCAGAGGGGCGTGACTAAGTATCCACCTGAACCAACCCTGGTCGTACGGCAGCTAACGACACTGTGACCAGGGAGGATCCGGGCTGAGGGACCAGGTGCTACTCTGGGGACGACCTTGTAAGAGAGCAGGTGGCTCCCACGGGTCAGATGGCTGGGACTGACCGGTATGGCGGATGGACACGGCAAGCAGGCGGAAGTCTCTGGTAGCAGACAGGTGGTCACAGTTCAAGAAAGCAGAGCAAGCAGCAGTCTTTAGGTTTACCAGGAAGGTGGTCACAGCAAGTGACGGCAGGGTCTCCAGGCAGGCTGGCAGGAAACAGGCAGGTGCTCCCAGGTGAGCGGGCAGACAGATGAGGCGGGTAACTGGCAGGTAACTGGTGGGTGCTCCCAGGTGAGCCGGCAGACAGACGAGGCAGGTAACTGGCAGGTAACAGGTGGGCGCTCCCAGGTGAGCGGGCAGACAGACGAGGCAGGTAATTGGCAGGTAACAGGTGGGCGCTCCCAGGTGAGCGGACAGACAGACGAGGCAGGTAACAGGCGGGTGCTCCCAGGTGAGCGGCCAGACAGACGAGGCAGGTAACTGGCAGGTAACTGGTGGGCGCTCCCAGGTGAGCGGTCTGACAGACAAGGCAGGCGGATGCTCCCAGGTGAGCGGACAGATAGCCAAGGCAGGTAACCGGCAGATAACAGGTGAGCACTCCAGGTGAGCAGGCTGGCAGGTAATGGGCAGATAATAGGCTGGCAGGCAGGAAGAGGAGTCAGGCTAGCAGCGGGACCTCAGGGCTGAAGCACAGATCAGACACAGTGCAAACAACTTTGCTCGGGCTCCTCCATTTTGGAGGAGGTGCCTTATATATGGGAGGTCCTCTGGCAATTGGCCGGGGACTCCTTAGGACGGCGTGCGCGGTCCCTTTAAGAGAGGGGAAGTGCGCGAGCGCGCGCCCTAAGCACACAGCCGGGGAAGGAGCGCGTGCCGGAAGCAGTGGGGAGAGAAGCGCTAGAGGACGCCGCGCCAGGAGCGGGGAGGTTAGAGGGATGGTGTCTCTGCCTAGCAAGGGGCAGAGACGCCGATGCTACACAGATCCTCACCAGGACTCCAGCAGTGTCACCATCCTGCCACCATACAGCTATAGAAGGACAATAAACCTGCAGGGTTCTCCCCTCAGTTATTTTTTCCTTTAATTTTATTATCTGTTTCTTACTCACAGTGACAGAACAGTCATCAGATATTTTATTCTTCACTTTTTATTTTACAGTCTCAGCTCTGAAGAATAGAACGTCTTATGAATAAATGACAGCTCACTTACACTGTGTTCCAAATTATTATGCAAATAATATTTTCTCAGATTTCCCAAATTACCTATATGAATTGCAGTCATTGTAATTTTCCAGTCAAATAACTATTAGAGTACAATTGAAAGGTTTTTGTACAAAGTGCCTATGATAACAGTATATTTTAAAAAAAATAAAAAACTCAAACTGCACTCAAAATGCATGTTCCAAATTATTATGCACAGCAGAGTTTTCAACCTTTTCATTTTAATAAAGAACAAAAAAAATGTTCATTTTTGAAATTATAAGCATTAGCAGGTTATTACAAACTGAAATCAAACAGTTTTCAACTCAAAACTTTATTCTAGGTGATGTTACATTTGCACATAGGACCGCTTGTTCGAATGGAGCTTCTGAACTCTCTCGTCCATTGAATTTGTCAGGTTTTGGATGGTTTCTGCTTCCAATTGTTTTGCATGATGACAGAATACCCTCCCAGAGCTGTTGCTTAGATGTGAACTGCCTCCAGCCATCATAGACACGCCTTTTGATGATGCTCAAGAGGTTCTCAATGGGGTTGAGGTCTGGGGAGCATGGGTACCACACCATAAGTTTGTCCCCTTTTATGCCCATAGCAGCCAGAGATGCAGATGTGTTATGTGCAGCATGAGACGGGGCATTATCATGCATGAAAATGATCTTGCTGCGGAATGCATGGTTCTTCTTCTTGAACCATGGAAGGAAGTGCTGTTTGAGAAACTCAACATACATTATGGAGTTCATCTTTACCCCTTCAGGGATCCTAAAAGGGCCGACAATCTCTCTCCCCATGATTCCAGCCCAAAACATTACTCCACCTTCTCCTTGTTAGCGCCGTAGCCGTGTTTGCATGGGGTGTCCATCAACCAGCCATCCTCCACTCCATCCATCTGGACCATCGAGATCATTTCATGCATGATAATGCCCCGTCTCATGCTGCACATAACACATCTGCATCTCTGGCTGCTATGGGCATAAAAGGGGACAAACTTATGGTGTGGCACCCATGCTCCCCTGACCTCAACCCCATTGAGAACCTCTGGAGCATCATCAAAAGGAGTGTCTATGATGGCGGGAGGCAGTTCACATCTAAGCAACAGCTCTGGGAGGGTATTCTGTCCTCATGCAAAATAATTGGAAGCAGAAACCATCCAAAACCTGACAAATTCAATGGACGAGAGAGTTCAGAAGCTCCTTTCGAACAAGCGGTGCTATGTGCAAATGTAACATCACCTAGAATAAAGTTTTGAGTTGAAAACTGTTTGATTTCAGTTTGTAATAACCTGCTAATGCTTATAATTTCAAAAATGACCATTTTTTTGTTCTTTATTAAAATGAAAAGGTTGAAAACTCTGCTGTGCATAATAATTTGGAACATGCATTTTGAGTGCAGTTTGAGTTTTTTATTTTTTTTTAAATATATTGTTATCATAGGCAGTTTGTACAAAAACCTTTCAATTGTACTCTAATAGTTATTTGACTGGAAAATTACAATGACTGCAATTCATATAGGTAATTTGGGAAAATCTGAGAAAATATTATTTGCATAATAATTTGGAACACAGTGTATTACAGTGGTGGCCAAAAGTATTGGCACCCCTGCAATTCTGTCAGATAATACTCAGTTTCTTCCTGAAAATGATTGCAATCACAAATTCTTTGGTATTATTATCTTCATTTAATTTGCTTGCAAGGAAAAAACACAAAAGAGAATGAAGCAAAAATCAAAACCTTGATCATTTCACACAAAACTCCAAAAATGGGCCGGACAAAAGTATTGGCACCCTCAGCCTAATACTTGGTTGCACAACCTTTAGCCAAAATAACTGCGAACAACCGCTTCCGGTAACCATCAATGAGTTTCTTACAATGCTCTGCTGGAATTATAGACCATTCTTCTTTGGCAAACTGCTCCAGGTCCCTGATATTTGAAGGGTGCCTTCTCCAAACTGCCATTTTGAGATCTCTCCACAGGTGTTCTATGGGATTCAGGTCTGGACTCATTGCTGGCCACCTTAGACGTCTCCAGTGCTTTCTCTCAAACCATTTTATAGTGCTTTTGGAAGTGTGTTTTGGGTCATTGTCCTGCTGGAAGACCCATGACCTCTGAGAGAGACCCAGCTTTCTCACACCGGGCCCTACATTATGCTGCAAAATTTGTTGGCAGCATAGGCGGATTATAATGAGGGCAATCCGGGCTACCGCCCAGGCCCCCGAGCCTGCAGAGGGCCCGCGGCTCCGGGCGGGGTGTCTAATGCCGGATTGCCCTCATTATATGTGCGGGCCACCGCGGCACATACCGGCAGCAGTGGCGGGAGGGGGGGCCCCGGACCGCTCCCCCAGCAGCGGCCGCCGCTACTTCTTCATCGGCCGGGCCAGCACTGCAGCAGTTAACTTCCCTGTGCTGGCCCAACCGCGTCACTGCTAGGAGACACGGCCCCGTCACTGCTAGGAGACACGGCCCTGTGCGCTGTGATGTCACGCAGTGCGCGCCCGGCCTGCACTGCTGCAACGGAGAAATCAGAGCAGGCAGGAGGAATGGAGCCGGGGGATGGTGAGTCTGTGTCTGTATGTATGTACAGTCATGGCCAAAAGTTTTGAGAATGACACCAAAATTATATTTTCCCATGATCTGCTGGCCTCTGGTTTTTATTAGTGTTTGTCTGATGTTTATATCACATACAGAAATATAATTGCAATCATATTATGAGTACCAATAGGTTATATTGACAGTTAGAATGAGTTAATGCAGCAAGTCAATATTTGCAGTGTTGCCCCTTCTTCTTCAAGACCTCTGTAATTCTCCCTGGCATGCTCTCAATCAACTTTTGGACCAAATCCTGACTGATAGCAGTCCATTCTTGCATGATCAATGCTTGCATTTTGCCAGAATTTGTTGGTTTTTGTTTGTCCACCCGTCTCTTGATGATTGATCACAAGTTCTCAATGGGATTAAGATCTGGGGAGTTTCCAGGCCATGGACCCAAAATCTCTATGTTTTGTTCCATGAGCCATTTAGTTATCACCTTTGCTTTATGGCAAGGTGCTCCATCATGCTGGAAAAGGCATTGTTGGGCGCCAAACTGCTCTTGGACGGTTGGGAGAAGTTGCTCTTGGAGGACATTCTGGTACCATTCTTTATTCATGGCTGTGTTTTTAGGCAAGACTGTGAGTGAGCCGATTCCCTTGGCTGAGAAGCAACCCCACACATGAATGGTTTCAGGATGCTTTACAGTTGGCATGAGACAAGACTGGTGGTAGCGCTCACCTCTTCTTCTCCGAATAAGCTGTTTTCCAGATGTCCCAAACAATCGAAAAGGGGATTCATCAGAGAAAATGACTTTGCCCCAGTCCTCAGCAGTCCACTTCCTGTACCTTTTGCAGAATATCAGTCGGTCCCTGATGTTTTTTCTGGAGAGAAGTGGCTTCTTTGCTGCCCTCCTTGAAACCAGCCCTTGCTCAAAGAGTCTCCGCCTCACAGTGCGTGCAGAAGCACTCACACCAGCCTGCTGCCATTCCTGAGCAAGCTCGGCACTGCTGGTAGTCCGATCCCGCAGCTGAAACAGTTTTAAGATACGGTCCTGGCGCTTGCTGGTCTGTCTTGGGCGCCCTGGAGCCTTTTTGACAACAATGGAACCTCTCTCCTTGAAGTTCTTGATGATGCGATAGATTGTTGACTGAGGTGCAATCTTTGTAGCTGCGATACTCTTCCCTGTTAGGCCATTTTTGTGCAGTGCAATGATGGCTGCACATGTTTCTTTAGAGATAACCATGGTTAACTGAAGAGAAACAATGATACCAAGAACCAGCCTCCTTTTAAAGTGTCCAGTGATGTCATTCTTACTTAATCATGACTGATTGATCGCCAGCCCTGTCCTCATCAACAGCCACACCTGTGTTAATGGATCAATCACTAAAACGATGTTAGCTGCTCCTTTTAAGGCAGGACTGCAATGATATTGAAATGTGTTTTGGGGGTTAAAGTTCATTTTCTGGGCAAATATTGACTTTGCAAGTACAGTAATTGCTGTTAAGCTGATCACTCTTTGACATTCAGGAGTATATGCAAATTGCCATTACAAAAAATGAAGCAGTAAACTTTGGAAAAATTACTATTTGTCTCATTCTCAATACTTTTGGCCATGACTGTATGTATGTATGTATGTATGTGTGTGTGTGTGTGTAGGCAGATATCATTGTGTGATGTCTGTTTATATGTATTTTTGTGTTTCAAATGTGTTTATGCTTGTATGTATATGTCTGTATATGTTTGTGTGTGTGCGTGACTGCATGCGTGACTGCGTGCGGCCTCCTGCTGAGTATAGTTGGCGCCGTGCGGCCTCCTGCTGTCTCTGGGGGGGCGCCGTGCGGCCTCCCACTATGTATAGATGGCACCGTGCGGCCTCCTGCTGTATATAGATGGCGCCGTGCGGCCCCTGCTTTGCATAGATGGTGCCGTGCGGCCTCCTGCTGTGTATAGATGGCTACATGAGGCCTCCTGCTGTGTATAGATGGCTATGTGCGGCCTCCTGCTGTGTATAGATGGCGCCGTGCGGCCCCCTGCTGTGTATAGATGGCTATGTGCGGCCCTCTGCTGTGTATAGATGGCGCCGTGCGGCCTCCTGCTGTGTATAGATGGCGCCGTGCGGCCCCCTGCTGTGTATAGATGGTGCCGTAAGGCCCCCTGCTGTGAATAGATGACGCCGTGCGGCCCCCTGCTGTGTATAGATGGCGCCGTGCGGCCTCCTGCTGTGTATAGATGGCGCTGTGTGCCCTCCTGCTGTGTATAGATGGCTACGTGCGGCCTCCTGCTGTGTATAGATGGCTACGTGCGGCCTCCTGCTGTGCATAGATGGCGCCGTGCGGCCTACTGCTGTATATAGATGGCGCCGTGCGGCCTCCTGCTGTGTATAGATGGCGCCGTGCGGCCCCCTGCTGTGTATAGATGGCGCCGTGTGGCCCCCTGCTGTGTATAGATGACGCCGTGCGGCCTTCTGCTGTGTATAGATGGCGCCGTGCGGCCCCTGCTGTGTATAGATGGCGCCGTGCGGCCTCCTGCTGTATATAGATGGCGCCGTGCGGCCTCCTGCTGTGTATAGATGGCGCCGTGCGGCCTCCTGCTGTGTATAGATGGCGCCGTGCGGCCTCCTGCTGTGTATAGATGGCGCCATGCGGCCTCCTGCTGTGTATAGATGGCGCCGTGCGGCCTCCTGCTGTGTATAGATGGCTACGTGCCCCCACCTGCTGTGTATAGATGGCGCCGTGCGGCCTCCTGCTGCCTCTGGGGGGGGACGCCGTGTGGCCTTCCGCTGTGTATAGATGGCGCCGTGCGGCCTCCTGCTGTGTATAGATGGCGCCGTGCGGCCCCCTGCTGTGTATAGATGGCGCCGTGCGGCCCTCTGCTGTGTATAGATGGCGCCGTGCGGCCTCCTGCTGTGTATAGATGGCGCCGTGCGGCCCCCTGCTGTGTATAGATGGCGCCGTAAGGCCCCCTGCTGTGAATAGATGACGCCGTGCGGCCCCCTGCTGTGTATAGATGGTGCCGTGCGGCCTCCTGCTGTGTATAGATGGCGCTGTGTGCCCTCCTGCTGTGTATAGATGGCTACGTGCGGCCTCCTGCTGTGTATAGATGGCGCCGTGCGGCCTACTGCTGTATATAGATGGCGCCGTGCGGCCTCCTGCTGTGTATAGATGGCGCCGTGTGGCCCCCTGCTGTGTATAGATGGCGCCGTGCGGCCCCCTGCTGTGTATAGATGGCGCCGTGCGGCCCCCTTGCTGTGTATAGATGGCGCCGTGCGGCCTTCTGCTGTGTATAGATGGCGCTGTGCGGCCCCTGCTGTGTATAGATGGCGCCGTGCGGCCTCCTGCTGTGTATAGATGGCGCCGTGCGGCCTCCTGCTGTGTATAGATGGCGCCGTGCGGCCTCCTGCTGTGTATAGATGGCGCCATGCGGCCTCCTGCTGTGTATAGATGGCGCCGTGCGGCCTCCTGCTGTGTATAGATGGCTACGTGCCCCCACCTGCTGTGTATAGATGGCGCCGTGCGGCCTCCTGCTGTCTCTGGGGGGGACGCCGTGTGGCCTTCCGCTGTGTATAGATGGCGCCGTGCGGCCTCCTGCTGTGTATAGATGGCGCCGTGCGGCCTCTCGCTGTGTATAGAAGGCTACGTGCGGCGTCCCGCTGTGTATAGATGGCTATGTGCGGCCTCCCGCTGTGTATAGATGGCTACGTGTGCTCAATATTGAGTCATACAATTAATGTAAGGCTATGTGCCCACGATACAGAAATGTTCCGGATTTTTTTTGAGTGTTTCTGCATCTCCCTGGCAGAAAAAACGCATGCGGATTTTACATGTGGATTGTACATGCGGATTTTACATGCGTTTTCCTGCCAGGGACATGCAGATGTGAAGCGTTCTTCACTTACATTTCCGCATGCGGGTTGACAAGCGCTTTCCAAGCGACTTTAGCATCACTTGGAAAGTGCTTGACAACTTGGTCACACTATATAAATCCATGCAACCAGCAAGGATTTATATAGTGTGACCGTAAAAGAATGGTAAAAAATAAAAAAATATATACTTACCTTCTGATGGCCTGCCGATGTCAGCGGTCGCGTGACCCATCACATGACTAAATGACGTCACGGCAGGTCCTTTTCAGACCATCGCGAGCTGCCGGCAAGCCAGGACGCATCGCTATGAAGACCGGGGGCCATCAGAAGGTAAGTATAATATTTATTTTTTATTTTATTCTTTTTTTACAGGTTCTATGGTACCCGGGTCCGGAGGAGAGTCTCCTGTCCTCCACACCCGGGTACCATCCGCACATTGAAACGCATGGATTCCGCATCTACAGATGCAGGGATGCGGATTCCATGCGTTCTAATGCAAGTCAATGGCGGCGAAAAGCCGCGCTTCTGCAAAATAATTGGTAATGCTGCGGATTTTTCCGCAATGATAATCCGCAGCGGAAATTTCCGCAGCATGTACACAGCACATGCAGATTATCATTGGGGAACATGGCAGCCCTTCTACCAAGCGTTTTTTAAGCGTTTCGGCAGCGGAATTGTCGCTGCGGAAACGCTTAAAAAACGCATAGTGGGCACACAGCCTAAAAAAAGATATTATAATTAATATTGTGCCAAATTAATTTCACGTGAACTATCACATGATTTATCACAGGGGATCATGTGACATGTCACGTGATAAATCAGGTGTGTGTGGGGGGGGCCCGTGCCTTCTAAACTGCCCCTGGGTCCTTGCTCCTCTTAATCCACCCCTGGTTGGTAGTCTTCAGACTTCATAATGCCATGCACACGGTCAAGCAGTCCAGTGCCAGAGGCAGCAAAGCAACCCCAAAACACCAGGGAACCTCCACCATGTTTGACTGTAGGGACCATGTTCTTTTCTTTGAATGCCTCTTTTTTTTCCCTGTACACTCTATGTTGATGGTTTTTCCCAAAAGCTCGACTTTTGTCTCATCTGACCAGAGAGCATTCTTCCAAAACGTTTTAGGCTTTATCAGGTAAGTTTTGGCAAACTCCAGCCTGGCATTTTTATGTCTCGGGATAAGAAGTGGGGTCTTCCTGGGTATCCTACCATACAGTTCCTTTTCATTCAGACGCTGACGGATAGTGCGGGTTGACACTGTTGTACCCTCAGACTGCAGGGCAGCTTGAACTTGTTTGGATGTTAGTCGAGGTTCTTTATCCACCATCCGCACAATCTTGCGTTGAAATCTCTCGTCAATTTTTCTTTTCCGTCCACATCTAGGGAGGTTATCCACAGTGCCATGGGCTTTAAACTTCTTGAAGACACTGCGCACGGAAGACACAGGAACATTCAGGTCTTTGGAGATGGACTTGTAGCCTTGAGATTGCTCATGCTTCCTCACAATTTGGTTTCTCAAGTCCTCAGACAGTTCTTTGGTCTTCTTTCTTTTCTCCATGCTCAATGTGGTATACACAAGGACACAGGACAGAGGTTCAGTCAACTTTAATCCATGTTAACTGGCTGCAAGTGTGATTTAGTTATTGCCAACACCTGTTAGGTGCCACAGGTAAGTTACAGGTGCTGTTAATTACACGAATTAGAGAAGCATCACATGATTTTTCAAACAGTGCCAATACTTTTGTCCATCCCCTTTTTTAGGTTTGATGTGGAATTATATGCAATTTGGCTTTAGGACAATTATTTTTGTGTTTTTTCATTGAAATCAAATTAAATGAAGATAATAATACCAAAGAATTTGTGATTGCAATCATTTTCAGGAAGAAACAGAGTATTATCTGACAGAATTGCAGGGGTGCCAATACTTTTGGCCACCACTGTATTTCATGCGGCAGAAGTTAGCCTCCAGCAATGGAAGAGGGAACCGAGAAAGTGTAGAAAATGCTCTATCATGGCAGCAGTGGTATGAGACATTGGAAATGCACGATCAAACCTATCATATCATAGGATTATCTATCATCTATCTATCCTTATATTCTCTATTTCATATCTATCTATCCATCTATCTATCCATATATGTATCTATCTATCTTTCTATCTATCCATGTATGATAGATGGATAGATAGATGGATAGATGGATAAATAGATGGATATATAGATGGATAGATAGATAAATAGATAGATAGATAATGTAGGGATTTGTACTCACTGAGCCGCATTGGAGGTAGGCACGGGTTCACACAGTGATGCAGTCCACGGGTTCAAACAAACTGGTGGCTTATTTTAGTGTCCATACACCAGTTAAGAAACAAAAGTTACAGCCTTTTCCTGGCACAAAAAGGAATAACAGAACAAAGCTCAAAATAACAATTCCATGCAGCACGGCTTCAGCCGTTTAAACAAGGTGCTTTTCTCTGCCTCCTGCAGAGTCTAAGAAGCACCTGCAAGGTCTGCTCACCTTGCCCAGCAAACACAGACAGAGACAGGCGCAGCTGTCTTAAATTAGCCTTCCAAGACCTGGACTGGAGGTAAGTGAGCAGCTGTTCCCCCCCAGCTCTTTCAGCTGCTCATAAAACCCGGCCCTGTAATCCGGACCCATTAAATTCCTCTCAGCACTATGTGTGCTGGAGCCTGCTTCTCAGGGTCCTACATCACCGAAGCATGGCACTTCGAGGACACATACCTCCCATACACAACCTGTCCGGCAGCAACCTTACATACACCCCCCCTCTGTCCAAAGCCGTAGGGCTTGGCACCTTCTGTCACCATACAATAAACCCTTGACAAGGCAGCGGCATTCCCATGTTGTTTCCCAGGCCTATGCTCTACCCGGAAACTAAAATCTTGTAGAGCCAGGAACCACCTAGTCACTCTGGCATTGTTTCCCTTCTTTTCTCGCATCCACCTCAATGGGGCATGGTCTGACACTAACCTGAACCTTCTACCTAATAGGTAATACCTCAGTGTCTAACGCCCACTTAATGGCCAAACATTCTTTTTCTACAATGGAGTAGTTCTTCTCACAAGCGGAGAGCTTCCGACTGAGGTATTTTACAGGGTGTTCTTCTCCGTTAACCTCCTGGGACAAGACAGCTCCCAGCCCGACATCCGATGCATCCATCTGGACCACAAACTCCTTGGAGAAGCTGGGTGCCAACAAGACTGGTTGTTTACAGAGGACCAGTTTCAATTCCTGGCAGGTCGCTTCTGCTTCCGGGGCCCACTTAGCCATAGCTGACTTCATCCCTTTCAGAAGATCCGTCCGTGGGGCTGCTATCAGGGCAAAGTTTGGGACAAATCTTCGATAGTAGCCCACAATGCCTAGAAACGCCCTGACCTGCTTCTTCGAGAGGGGCTGTGGCCAGTTCAAGATCGCCTCGACCTTATTTATTTGTAGTTTTATTTCCCCTCTACAACCACGTACCCTAAGTACTTGGCTTCCTCCATCCCCATGGCACATTTCTTCGGGTTGATAGTAAAGCCCACCTTCCTTAGGGCATCAAGTATGGCTTGAACTTTGTCCAGATGACTTTCCCAGTCCTGGCTAAATATGACGATGTCATCTAGGTAGGCCGCTGCATACTGTTTGTGGGGTGCTAAGATCCGGTCCATGGCTCCCTGGAAGGTGGCCGGAGCTCCCTGCAAACCAAACGGCATCCTGACGTATTGGCGTCGAGAAGGCTGTCTTCTCCTTGGCCTCTTTGGACAGGGGAATTTGCCAATATCCTTTGGTGAGGTCCAGAGTGGTGATGTACCGAGAGGGTCCTAGCCTTTCGATAAGCTCATCTAACCTAGGCATTGGGTAGGCGTCGAACTTTGAGACCTCGTTCAGCTTCTTATAGTCGTTGCAAAACCGCCATTCCCCATCTGGTTTCGGCACTAAGACTATAGGAACTGGACCATCCACTTTTGGACTCTTCAATGACTCCCAGGTTAAGCATCCGCCTTACTTCTTTAGAGATCACCTCTCTGCGGGTTTCGGGGATCCGGTATGGTTTTAGATTGACGCGAACATGAGGCTCTGTGAGAACCTCATGCTCTATGACCTGAGTGAGTCCTGGCAACTCCGAAAACATGTCTTTATATCGCTGTAACAACTCTTTGCACTATTGCTTTTGGGCACATGACAGTGACTCTGCCACCTTGACCTCTTTCACATCGGCCTCAGCCTCAGCCACTAAACAGGGAGCTTCCGCAGGCTCTCTATCTGGCTTAATCAAGTTAACATGGTAAATGTGGTAGGGCTTCCTCTTCCCTGGTTGGTGGATCTTATAGTTGACTTCCCCCACTTTCTCTACCACCTCATAGGGGCCCTGCCACTTGGCCATGAACTTGCTCACCACTGTGGGACTAGCACAAGCACTCGATCTCCTGGGTTGAACGATCTCACCCTGGCCGACCTATTATACACCCTGGACTGTGCCTCTTGTGGCTTGAGGAGGTGCTCCCTCACAATGGGCATCACATGGGCAATCCTCTTTTGCATCTGGGCAACGTGCTACACCACTCTCCTATAGGGAGTGGTCTCAGCTTCCCAGGACTCTTTCGCCACCTCCAGGAGTCCTCGAGGGTGTCGTCCATAGAGTGGTTCAAACGGGGAGAAACCTGTGGAAGCTTTGGGAACTTCCCTCATGGCGAACAACAGATAGTCCCAGTCTCGGCCATCCTTTTCCACTGCTTTCCTCAACATTGCTTTCAAGGTTTTGTTAAACGTCTCGACCAGTCCGTCCGTCTGGGGATGGTACACGGAGGTTCTCAGTTGTGCAATGTGCAGTGTCTTGCACAATTCCCTCATGACCTTCGACATAAATGGAGTTCCTTGGTCTGTTAGGATCTCCTTAGGCAACCCGGTTCTTGAAAACATGTGGACTAACTCCGGGGCTATACACCTGGCGGAGGAGTTTCATAGTGGTACGGCCTCCGGATACCGGGTAGCTTAATCTAATACCACCAGGATATACTGATGCCCTTGGGCGGACATGACCAGAGGCCCCACTAGACCCATTGCTATGCGTTCGAATGGAACCTCGATGACTGGTAGTGGCACTAGGGGACTGCGGAAGTGGGCCACTGGGGAGGTTATCTGGCATGTGGGGCAGGAACGACAATAACTCTATATTTCTCTATAGCAACCTGGCCAGTAGAATCTTTGGAGGATCCGTTCTTGAATCTTGTCTGCACCCAGGTGACCACCCAACACATAAGAATGAGCCATGTCTAACACCCTGCGTCTATAGGGCCCTGGCACCAGCAACTGTTCTATTACCTCACCCCTTGGCTTGGTTATTCTGTACAGCAAATCCCCATTCACAGCAAAATGAGGGAACCGAGTGTCAGCCTCCGGTTCCTGAGGCACCCCATTTAACACAGTAACATTTTCAAAGGCCCCTTTCAGAGTTAAATCCCTGAGTTGGGCAGTTCCAAAGTTTCCCTCGGACACCTCCAGCTCAGGGATATTGGCCTCAGGGGATGCTACTTCATCCTCATTGTCCACCAGCACACACATGGGAAACTCATCTACTATGTTCTGCGGGTAAGTTTCCTTAGGGGCGATCTGGCTGTCGTCCAAGCAGCCAGGTGTCCCCACTTTCCCCCACATTTCCCAGAATAATGCAAAGTCACGTCCAATTATTATGGGATGCAATAGGTCCTTAACGACCACCACTTCATGAGATGTGGTGCCACAGTCTGTGTTTACATCCACCTGGGCCACAGGATAGTTCTTAGCGTCCCCATGGATACACCGGACACCCACCACCTTCCCAGGAACCAGCCGATGAGGGAGTGTGGCCCTTATCAGGGTCACCAAACTTCCTGAGTCCAATAGTCCAGAGACTTGTGCCCCTTTAACTGACACTGAGCATGCCTGAGGGACCTCGCCATGTTGACGAACCGCGCTGCAGGCGGGGTAGGCAAAATAAGAGCAACGCCGGCCCATGTTGCAGTCCATTGGTTCAGCGTTTATGGGACACCGGGCGGCAATATGGCCAGGGGTATGACATCTCCAACACACCATATTATGGGGTGGGACCTTGGGCAGCAACTCAGACCCCTCCTGAACTCTAGGATGCCCCCCAGGTGTGGCGCTAACTCCCTTCTTTTGGGTGTCCGCCACCTTTTGGGAACCCCAGTATTGAGAGGCTACGACCCCTTGTTTTCCCAACGGACTCTCAACCGCCTGGTATCTTTCCACCAACCCCACCAAGTCATCAGCATTATGGGGATCTCCCTGGGCAACCCAGGATTTCACCGACTTCGGGAGAGAGTGTATAAACCTGTCTATAACGACCTCTATCTCATATCATAGGACTATCTATCATCTATCTTTTATTTATCCATCTATCTATCTCATATCTATCTATCTATCTATCTATCAATCTCATATCTATCTATCTTCTCCACTTTTTATTTGGTCTCAGGTATGACTTTCATATTACCCACGACTGTTACTTGCCACAGGTGAGTTTTAACGAGCATCACATGCTTGAAGCAAAGTTGTTTTTCCACAATTTTGGAAAGTGCCAATTTTGTCCGGCCCATTTTTGGAGTTTTGTGTGAAATTATGTCCAATATTCCTTTTTTTCTCATTTTTTTGTGCTGTTTCAATACAGACAAAGGAAATAAATATTATAACAATTGTGTAACAAAACATGTGTAATTGTAATAATTTTCTGGGAGAAATACTTCACTTTCTGGAACAATCTCAAGGTTGCTAAACACTTCCGGCCATGACTGTGTGTATATATGGGCCCTCAATAAACCATCCCTCCCAAGGAAAAGGCCACAGCAAGGGTCAGGAATCGGTGGCCTTCCCTCTCCGAATCTTAGGGAGAGACGGTTGTGCTTCTAGCATCCACCTAGGCTGCCACCGCAGTGGAACTAATAGCAGGGTAGCCAACTGTCCAGAAATTCTTGGACAGTCCATAAAAATAGGGCACTTTTTTCCCTGTCCGTAAAAAAAAATGTGATGCGTCCATAATCTTTTTGAAGCTGGAGAGACTTGTTCAGATGTAGGGAGATGTAGGGGCATCATATTGTGTATAGGGAGATGTAGGGGCATCATATTGTGTATAGGTATCATATTGTGTATCTGCATGTGTGGGGACATCATACGGTGTATATGGAGCTGTGAGCACATCATACTGTATTTAGGGAACAATGAGGGAATCATACTGTATACAAGGAGCTGTGGAAACATCATGCTGTGTATAGGGTCTGTGGGGTCATCATCTAATATATATAATCGTCTTATCCCGTCTGTCTGTCTGTCCTTCTGTCCAGGAAATCCTGCGTCGCTGATTGGTCCGGCCGCGGCCAATCAGTGACGCGGGATTTTAGAAAAAGGTGGCGGCCGTTAGCGGCTCATCTGCCGCACGGAGGTCAGCGGCGATGCAGCCGGTAGATGACCGGCGCTAGCCGCTCATCTCCCGGCTGCTCTCAGCAGAAGTACCGCGACCGGCGGCGAAGCTGACCTCCATGCGGCTACCATCGGGAGATCAGTGGCTAGGGCCGCTGGGGGAGCGGCGCCGCCAGTCGGGATACTTCGGCTGTGAGCAGCCGGCCATCTCCCGGTTCCTCGCAGCGGAAGTACCCGCACAGGCAGCGTCGCTGTCCGGTCCTCAGTAATACGATTCGCTGATTGGTCGGAATCAGCGATATTGTCGCCGCGACCAATCAGCAATATTGGTGCCAAATTTAAACACCGCTCTGCTGATTGCGCCTGGTCGGCCGCATACAGAATCTAGAATACCCGATGCGTTAGAATCGGGCCACCATCTAGTACTGTATATAAAGAGCTGTGGGAGCCATCACACTATATATAGAGACCTGTGAAAAGCTAATGTGTTGATCCAGAGGAAGTCAAAAAACCCCATGAGGCAGATGCTGCTTGCCCAAAATTAGGGGAAAAATTCCTTCCTGACTCCACATATGGCAATCAGACTAGTTCCCTGGATCAACGTCCCATAACAAAATCTAGTATGAATAACCTGTAATGTTATTCAAGAAAGTCACACAGGATCTTCTTGAACTTTTTTTAGAGAATTAAGTATTACAAGGTCATGTGGTAGAGAGTTCCATAACTCACACAATAAAAAATTGCCATCTAACTTCCTTTAGACAAAGCGAATTAGGAGCTTGATGCTAGAGTAGTTGAATTAAAACTGAAAAAAATTATTAACACTGCAAAAAAGAGGAACAGTATTTATTCTCCAGCCCAGGTCTCAAAACTAATGCACTAATCAGGATGAAGCAAACCATATAATAAAGGCAGGGGCAGCACAGGTGCAAAATACTGATGAGACAACCAACTCATTAACCTACCAATTCTTGGAGGGAGTCATTGCTTAGTATTAAAACTGCACACAAAAAATGGCTTGTATAGGTCACTGGTCACACACAGATTGTTAGGGGAATGGTTGCAATCAACTTTATTAAATAATGGAAAGCAAACGAACCCGGGGTCCGCGATGCAGCCTGGAGGACTGCGGCCGAACACCTTCCGGGTAAGAAGGTAAAACAACCAACTGAAATAACAATCCCCCCCCCCGTGTTACTGCACACCGGAACGGGAATAGGGATTCGCACTATCTCCGTTAACTGCACGAGAGATGTGCGACACATAATGTAGCTGTAGCCCTGTTAACTGCACAGAGGCTACGCAGCAGGCGCTCGGATGCGTCTGTGATTCACGCCGGCTTATACGTGCTCCCAGCCAGCATGCTACCGGACTGCGGAGTATCTCTCCACGTGGCTAACAGGCGGTGCCGGGAATACGGAGTCCGCAGTCTGCTCGGGGTGTATAGCGACCCCCTTGTCGGAGCCAGACTGTCAGACGAAGCTACCTGCCTCCCTCCATCTAAGGCTGTCTATCCCCTGCTAAACCTGCCTGTCAGAAGCTATAACAGCAAAAGTACACGTGGAGCCGAAACGACCAAGCGTCCACACAGTAACACCAACTCAGCTCAATGATCAGAGCGCGCCGCCATGTTTGTGGGCGTGCTATTTAAATATTAAGCCCTGCCCACCCTCATATTATTGGTGACGTCACCCGCGACCAATCAGGCGGTGCCAGGTCACCGGATCAGCCGACTCCCAAACCACCAATCACGATCCGCCATGTCACGGGCATGCTCAGTGCAGTGTATCCTGGACTTAGGCTGTAACAGCCATGTTTCCCTCCGCAACCTATCCTTCATGTTGCTAGGAACAAAGACCTGAGAGACAGCTTGTACATCTCGTGCACCAGCTAGGCGTTGGGACTGACGATGATGCTGAGCAGCATCAGCCCTGGCTGGACCAGAATGGGAGACCACAGAATCCACTGATGATTCTGAACCCATTTCAGATCCAGAAAACACCTAACACAGATAGTGCTCAATATAGGGCTTACAGCCTATTAGTGACCCTCATACTGTTAGATTAGGCAGGCTGCAAAGCACTATCTAAGTGCACCCCATGAGGACAGACCCCCTAGTTTACAAATCCAGCATTGATGGGCTTGTCTGAACCCTGAATAAAAATAACGTGCAAAATCTATATATGAGGTACTGGTAAATATTTTGTCGCTGGTCACGCACAGTGTCTGGTTTACAGCCTATTAGTGACGCCCATACTATTAGATTAGGCGGGCTATGCTCCCCTCATACACCTTACCACGGTGTGTAGTGTGACATGGAGCTAAACCCCCTGTCTTCTTAAGAATAAGGCTGCGAAAAACCTTCTCTTTATTGATAGTAGAGAAACCTCCATACAGTAGATGCGGAAAACATACGATGAACCCCAGTATTGTACCACATAGATAGGGCTCTTACCGGCTAAGCTTGGAGCAGGCTGTGTGCACAGAGCCCAAGATACAAAACTGTAGGGATGTGGACTGTCTTACCCTGTTCCTACCCCTGAAGACAACAAACACCTCATGTGAACACTCTCTTGCGGTTTTATATGTAAAAGTGATATGTGTCTTATGTAATGTATAATGGTGATGTAACAGCATGTGAAGTGTTAATGCATAATGTGAGTATAGCATAAGATAAGCTTAGGATACCATAAGACATAAGTATAACATAAACCCTAAAATACAAATTTTATTAAATCTCTTTAAAATCGGGACATGCGGCATAAAGATGATCCGCATCAGTATTGCACTTTATCAAGATAAGTTCCTTTTATTGTTTAGTCTTGTGATCATTTATGTCATTGATACCTCTATGGGTGATTAATTCCAGGGCTGGCTAGGGTTATCCAGGGATAGCCGCTGTGGAGCGGGGGCGCCACAGTGTCAACATTAACTAGGGTGTCACCCTCCACTATAAGGCAGGTAATCAGCATCTAGGGTGTTGAACAGGGCTGATTGTAGCCTTTGTTTGGATGCCCGAATGTATCCTTTGGCTTGGAGGTCCAAAGATATTAGGAACGTTCTTGGGTGTTTTTATAAATTTGCACATTGTCACTTTATTCACTGTTGTCACTTTAATCATTTAGTACACACTGAGGATTGATTGTTTGATGTGATATCTGTACCAGTTTCTGGTAGACTGTCAGATCTTTGGTCTATGTAAGTACGAATAAGGGACTTTTAGGGTCTAGGGGCAGCTGCCGTTCAGCAAGGGTGCCATTGTCATCTATATGTAGGATGCCCATCTCCGTTGACATGCAGGTTCAGGCTAGGGTATCTATAGGGTGAGTTTTATTGAAGTACAGTGGGTACGGAAAGCATTCAGACCCCTTTAAATTTTTCACTCTTTGTTTAATTGCAGCCATTTGGTAAATTCTAAAAAGTTCATTTTTTTCTCATTAAAGTCCACTCTGCACCCCATCTTGACTGAAAAAAACAGAAATGTAGAAATTTTTGCAAATTTATTAAAAAAGGAAAACTGAAATATCACATGGTCATAAGTATTCAGACCCTTTGCTCATATTTAAGTCACATGCTGTCCATTTCCTTGTGATCCTCCTTGAGATGGTTCTACTCTTTCATTGGAGTCCAGCTGTGTTTAATTAAACTGATAGGACTTGATTTGGAAAGGCACACACCTATCTATGTAAGACCTCACAGCTCACAGTGCATGTCAGACCCTTTGCTCAGTATTGAGTAGAAGCCCCCTTTTGAGCTAGTTCATCCATGAGTCTTCTTGGGAATGATGCAACAAGTTTTTCACACCTGGATTTGGGGTTCCTCTGCCATTCTTCCTTGCAGATCCTCTCCAGTTCTGTCAGGTTGGATGGTGAACGTTGGTGGACAGCCATTTTCAGGTCTCTCCAGAGATGTTCAATTGGGTTTAGGTCAGGGCTCTGGCTGGGCCAGTCTAGAATGGTCACAGAGTTGTTCTGAAGCCACTCCTTTGTTATTTTAACTGTGTGCTTAGGGTCATTGTCTTGTTGGAAGGTGAACCTTCGGCCAAGTCTGAGGTCCAGAGCACTCTGGAAGAGGTTTTCATCCAGGATATCTGTGTACTTGGCCGCATTCATGTTTCTTTCAATTCCAACCAGTCGTCCTGTCCCTGCAGCTGAAAAACACCCCCATGATGCTGCCACCACCATGTTTCACTGTTGGGATTGTATTGGGCAGGTGATGAGCAGTGCCTGGTTTTTTCCACACATACCCCTTAGAATTATCACCAAAAAGTTCTATCTTAGTCTCATCAGACCAAAGAATCTTATTTCTCATAGACTGGGAGTCCTTCATGTGTTTTTAAGCAAACTCTGTGCAGGCTTTCATATGTCTTGCACTGAGGAGAGGCTTCCGTTGGGCCACTCTGCCATAAAGGCTCGACTTGTGGAGGGCTGCAGTGATAGTTGACTTTATGCAACTTTCTCCCATCTCCCTACTGCATCTTTGGAGCTGAGCCACAGTGATCTTGGGGTTCATCTTTACCTCTCTCACCAAGGCTCTTCTCCCACGATTGCTCAGTTTAGCTGGACAGCCAGGTCTAGGAAGACTTCTGGTGGTCCCAAACTTCTTCCACTTAAGGATTATGGAGGCCACTGTGTTCTTAGGACCCTTGACTAATGCAGAAATTCTTTTGTAAACTTGGCCAGATCTGTGCCTTGCCACAATTCTGTCTCTAAGCTCCTTGGGCAGTGTCAGGATGCCAGGTTTAATTTTACTTTGCCAGTAGTTTTTCCCTTAGCCAAGATGGCTTCCATTGCCTCACTGGGGTCATGTGTTTCCTGCCTGTGGACCTACTTAAACTGCCTGAGTATTGTGTGCTTTTAGCTTTCTACTCACCTGTGCTAGCCCTCTGAATAGAGTCTTGCTGACCTTGTGTTTACTCCTAGTCATCCGCTGAAAGGATTGCTGCCTGAATCCTCTGCTAAGGGGACTTCTGCTGAAAGGAACCACTGGCTGTTGTTCACTCACGCTGGGATCTCTGAACTTTTGTCTTCCTGAAGAAAACTTCTCCTGGATCTCTACACCTCTGGTATAGTCACCATCTTGCTCTGTGTTTAAATACCCGGCTCCAGCTCTGCTTAAGACATCGCTGTTTCCTCCGCTGCACCTCCTGCATTCTTCAATATCCAGATCCATATTCCAGTTTGTCTTCTCTTCTGCACTACGTGAGTCCACAATCAACTGAGGAATGCCTACGTCTGCTTACTATCCTTATTTCTGTTTGCATATTACTGTACCTAAGTAAACTTGGACTATCGTTAACGTTTACATACCCTAATAGTAATGAAGGCCGTGCCTTACAGATTAGGTTCTAAGAAGTATTGTTTGGAATGAACTTACCTTCATAAACTGTTTGCTGTGATCTTTTGCACTTGAGTTTAAAATAGACTTTCACACTACTCTTGTCTCAGTCTCTGCTTTTGGCCCACGCCATTGGACTTCAGGGTATCTACTAACATCGTAACAGGCAGTTCCTTTGAGCTCATGATTCTCATTTGGTCTGACATGCACTGTGAGCTGTGAGGTCTTATATAGATAGGTGTGTGCCTTTCCAAATCAAGTCCTATCAGTTTAATTAAACACAGCTGGACTCCAATGAAAGAGTAGAACCATCTCAAGGAGGATCACAAGGAAATGGACAGCATGTGACTTAAATATGAGCAAAGGGTCTGAATACTTATGACCATGTGATATTTCAGTTTTCCTTTTTTAATAAATTTGCAAAAATTTCTACATTTCTGTTTTTTTCAGTCAAGATGGGGTGCAGAGTGGACTTTAATGAGAAAAAAAAAAGAACTTTTTAGAATTTACCAAATGGCTGCAATGAAACAAAGAGTGAAAGATGTAAAGGGGTCTGAATGCTTTCCGTACCCACTGTATATAGTACTCAATGTTCCAGGCAGTGGGAGGCATTACTGGGATCCAGAGCAGTCGCTCCAGTCACGTCCAGAGCCTAAGGTCTGGCATAGGAGCTGCCGGACACTTTGTGTGCTCTGAAGTACAAAGGAAGATGGACAGGGACCTGCATAGATGGAAGTTGAAGGCCAGTCCCGGGTGCACTGCAGAGGTGGACGAGAAATACAGGATGAGCTAGCAACAGGGCTGAAGAGGAGTTATGCTAAGAAGGAGGATAATGTGAATTGCTGTGCCTTATCCCATCTGTACCCACCTGATGAACTTGAACTGTCAAGTATATGTTTGACTGTTACAAAGAACTTTGTGTCCTCTAAATTGTGTGCGGCGGCTTCTGAGGACAGAAGCCTGAAGGCAGTGGAGGCCTGCGGCCTACAAGAGAGTGTGCTGCACCCCACACCCTAGAGCACACTGGGACTGGGACACCCATTGTCTGTAAAGTGCCAGAGCGAAATCAGACCGACGTTCAGTCACGACTACCGCTCTGTGCCACTTTACAAGATGAGTGATAAGGGAACTTCTCCATCAGAAGAGAAGAGGAAATAATGGTCGCTGCCCAAACTGTGACAAGAACAGGACCACAATGCAACAAGAACTGTCTCACAATGCTCTTGGAACTTTCCCATAATGCATTGCAAATTGAAACTAGAGCAAATACATTAAATCACTAGCAGACAGTGCAGTTATCAAACAATAAAAAAGAGACAGGATTCAAATGCAAGCAACATAATGTCAGAACTGATATACACATAAAGTGACTAGATTCCCTGGATAGCTAAATTCGCTGCTGAGGCAAGAACACGGGCTGCCCAGCACTATTTAAGTGCACCCCATGAAGATAGACACTCTAATTTACAAGGCCATAACATATAGGTGCATCTCACAAAATTAGAATATCATCAAAAAGTTAATTTATTTCAGTTCTTCAATGCAAAAAGTGAACCTCATATATTATATAGAGTCATTACAAACACAGTGATCTATTTCAAGTGTTTATTTCTGTTAATGTTGATGATTATGGCTTATAGCCAATGAAAACACAAAAGTCATTAACTCAGTAAATTAAAATAATTAACAAAAAACACCTGCAAAGACTTCCTAAGCATTTAAAAAGGTCCCTTAGTCTGTTTCAGTAGGCTCCACAATCATGGTGAAGACTGCTGACTTGACAGATGTCCAGAAGGCAGTCATTGACACACTCCACAAGGTCCCAGAGTTCCAATTTTCATTTGAAATCAAGGTCCCAGAGTCTGGAAGAAGAGTGGAGAGGCCACAATCCAAGCTGCTTGAGGTCTAGTGTGAAGTTTCCACAATCAGTGATGGTTTGGGGAGCCGTGTCATCTGCTGGTGTAGGTCCGCTGTGTTTTTTCAACACCAAAGTCAGCGCAGCCGTCTACCAGGAAATTTTAGAGCACTTCATGCTTCCCTCTGCCACAGTATCAAGCTACCAGGGGGGCAAAGGGGGCGGTGGCCCCGGGCCCCTCGCTCTTAGGGGGCCCATCCAGGGCTACGCCAGTGTAACTGTATCTAGCATGCCCCTGGTGCCAGCATCGGGCCCCACTGCCCGCCACCGCCGCAAGTTTACTGATGAGAGAGGGAGCGCGGATCTCTCTCCCATTAGTCCCTTCTGTGACTGACGTCTCTGACATCATCACTTGGCGCCCAGCCCGCTGTGCTGAAGATGTGTGCGTGCTGGGTGCTCTGAGCAGCGAGGGAACCAGGAGGAGAGATGAGTACTGTTTATTTATTTTTTGCCGGGTGGGGGGCGGCATTATATTACAGACTCTGCCTATGGGAAGGGGGAGGTGCATTATACTACAGACTCTGCCTATGGGGGAGCATTATCCTAAAGACTCTGCCCACAGAGAAGGGGGGCATTATACTAAAGACTCTGCCTATGGGGAGGGGGGGCATTATACTACAGACTGTCTATGGGGAGGGGGGGAGCATTATGCTAAAGCCTCTGTCTATGGGGGGGCATTCTACTACAGACTCTGCCTATGGGGGGCATTATACTACAGACTCTGTTTATGAGCAGGGGAGAGCAGTAGACTACAGACTCTGCCTATGGGGGGACATTGTACTACAGACTCTGCCTATAAGAGGGGGAGCATTATACTACAGACTCTGCCTATGGGGGGTGCATTTTACTACAGACTCTGCCTATAGGTGGGGCATTATACCACAGACTCTGCCTATGAGGAGGGGGGGCACATTACACTACAGACTCTGCCTATGAGATGGGGGGAGCATTATACTACAGACTCTGCCTATGGGGGGGCATTATACCACAGACTCTGCCTATGAGGAGGGGGGGAGCATTATACTACAGACTCTGCCTATGGGGGGGAGCTTTATACTACAGACTCTGTCAATGGGGGGAGCATTTTACTACAGACTCTGCCTATAGGGGCGCATTATACTATACGAAGGACTATGGGGAGTGCATTATACTATATTGAGGACTATCTGGTGCATTATACTATATGTAGGCTATTTATACAGTGTGGGAGATAATGTGGGTTCTTTGAACAGCGTGGGGGCCATCATACAGTGTGGGAGATAATGTGGGGTCTTTGTATAGTGTGGAGGCCATCATACAGTGTTGGAGCCATCAGCTTGGGGGCTACTAAGGGGTCAGTATACTTTGTGGGGGTACTATACAGTGAGGGGGAATTATATCGTGAATAGGAGAACATCATACTGGTTAGAGCGGAGCTCTACATGGGGGGAGACTCAGGACATTATTAAATCTTAGGTGGGCACTTATTGTTATAGGGGAACTCAGGTTATCGTGACTGTCGAAGGGGCACTATTACTTTCTAGGGGGCACAATGTGGGCACTGTTTTCTAGGACACTTGCACACGGCATTACTTTATTTTAGAGGTTTGTTTTACCATCTAGAGGGCACACAGTAGGTGCAGTAATAGGGACACATTTTGCAGCAGAGGCTCAGTATTGGGGTATCAGCAGGATGAGAAGTTTGTGCAGGTTGGGGATAGATGTGGTCAGTGCCTGAAATGTAAGGAGTCTAATGTGTCTTTGTTGTGATCTCTGCAGACCTGAGACTCTGAGCCCTGGCTGGAGAAGTTGTCGTGTCGGTCTGGGCCAGATGGAAAAGACGGGAAAAGTGAACAATTTAATCAGAAAGAACGTCAGCTGTAAGGTACTATATATAACTGAGCTGTGATCTCTTATATGTTCTGCAGGACTGGCATCTATCAATATATGTCACCATATGGCGGTAATATCAGTGCTGGTCTTTGTATAGAGATTATTTTTAGTAACAGCGCGGTCATCTGCTGAGGTTTTCCTACATCCACTATCTGGGTGCGCCGCTATAGTTGGAATCAGGGTTACCTGGTTAGAGGCCCACTCAGAAGTTTCGGACCCCTGAACCAAAACCTTAGCTACGCCAAGCTTTTTGGAGATGGAAATTTCATTCTCCAGCAGGACTTGGCCCCTGTCCACACTGACAAAAGTACTAATACCTGGTTTAAAACAACAGTATCACTGTGCTTGATTGGCAGCAAACTCACCTGACCTTAACCCCATAAAGAATCTATGGGGTATTGTCAAGAGGAAAATGAGAGACACCAGACCCAACAATGCAGACGAGCTGAAGGCTTCTATCAAAGCCACCTGGGCTTCCATAACCCCTCAGCAGTGCCACAGGCTGATCCCTCCATGCCACATTGCCGCATTGATGCAGTAATTGATGTAAAAGGATCCCCGACCAAGTATTGAGGGCATTTATTGAACATACATTTCAGTAGGATAACATTTTGGATTTTGAAAACATTTTTCAAGCTGTTGTTATAAGGTATTCTAATTAATTGAAATAATGACTTTTGAGTTTTCATTGGCTGTAAGCCATAATCATCAATATTAACAGAAATAAGCACGTGAAATAGATCACTCTGTGTGTAATGGCTCTATATAATATATGAGTTTCACGTTTTGTATTGAAGAACTGAAATAAATTAACTTTTCTGGTGATATTCTAATTTTGTGAGATGCACCTGTAGATGGGCTTGGCTGCACCCTGAATAAAAATAGCATGTAAAAAATATATATGATATATATGAGGTATTGGTCGATATTTTCGCCAAAATATACAAGCTCGCAACCTGCTCAAGGGTCCTCATACTTGCGAGTCCCTACACTAACATTAAAAGCAAAGTCACAAAAACAAGGAATTAAAGTTCCCACCAAAATTCAAGAATTAACACCGCAAATACACCAACAATAATTACAAGGATGCAGCAAACCCATATAATGAAGAAGTCAGCAAAACAGGTGCAAAATATTGATGAGACAACCACTCACAACCTACCAATTCATGGAGGGGGTGATTGCTTAGTATTAAAACTGCACACAAATAAGCCTTGTATAGGGCACTGGTCACACACAGGTAGTGCACAATGTCTGGCTTACAGCCTATTAGTGAAGCCCAAACTATTAGATTAGGCGGGCTGCCCAGCACTTTTTAAGTACACCCCATGAAGACAGACACCCTAGTTTACAAGGCCAACATTGATGGGTCTGGCTGCACCCTGAATAAAAATAACGTGCAAAAAATATATATGATATATATGAGGTATTAGTAAATATTTTGGCCAAAATACACAAGCTCGCAACCCGCGTCAAGGGTCCTCATACTTGCGAGTCCCTACACTAACATTAAAGCAAAGACAAATTTAAATTCCCACCAAAATTCAAGAATTAACACAGGAAAAAAGGGCAACAGTGTTTACCTGCCTAGGTCTCAGTACTAATCATACCATATAATAACGATGACAGCAACACAGGTGCAAAATACTGATGTGACAACCACTCACATATTACCAATTAATGGAGGGGGGTGATTACATAGTATTAAAACTGCACACAAAATTATATGGGATTGCTACATCCTAATAGTGCATTAGTTCTGAGATCTGGGCAGGTAAATGCTATATTAATAATTGATTTTTTGGGGAAAGTTAAATTCTCTTTTGTTGGCTTTACTTTTAATCTAACTGAAATAAACAAAAGCTTTTTACCTAAACATTAGGATCTGTGTAGAGCCATCAGCTCAAAAAGGCTTCCTCGGAGAGACTTGGCATAAGCAGCTCAAAAGGAATCCTGACCTTTACCATTACACCCCTGTACAGGAATGGAGACTAACCAAATGCTCTGGGTTGCATCTACAGAGTAGCTGCTGGCCAGAGGAGCGAGCTTGAGGCTATAACTCTAACTAAAGCTTTTTTATTACTAAATAATGGGTTCTGTCTAAGGCAATTGGCTCAAAAAGGCTTCCTCGGACAGACTTGGTGCAAGCTACTCCATTCTGCAGATCCCAATGGAACCCTGGCCTTTACCATTACACCACTGTACAGGGATAGATACTTACCATAGGCCCAGGGCTGCATCTACAGAGTAGCTGCTGGCCGGAGGAGCGAGCTTGAGGCTATAGTGGTTGATTCAACTCTAACTAAAGCTTTTTTTTTCCTAAATACTGGGATCTGTTTAAGGCTGTTGGCTCAAACAGACTTCCTCGGACAGACTTGGCGCAAGCTACTCCGTTCTGCAGATCCCAAGGGAACCCTGGTTTTCACCATTACACCCCTGTACAGGGATAGATACTTACCATAGGCCCAGGGTTGCATCTACTGAGTAGCTGCTGGCCGGTGGAGTGCGCTTGAAGCTTGAGTAGTTGAATCAATCCTAACTAAAGAAAAACCTATGTAATGCCACTTTCTTGTTAGGACCTGTCTGAGGCCTATGGCTCAAAAAAGCTTCTTTGGAAATACTTGGCAAAAGCCAGTGTATCCTACAGGTTCCAAAGGAACTCTGGCCTTCACTCTTACAGCCCTGTACAGCGATAAAGACTTATTACAGGGCCTTGATTGCATCTACATAGTAGATGCTGACTGGAGGGGCAAACTTAAGGCTAGAATGGTTCAGCCAACCCTATCTATTGCTACTTTATTAAATGTTAGGATATTTCTGAGGCCGTTGGCTCAAACAGGCTTCCTCGGACAGACTGGGCGCAAAACACACCATTTCTGATGGTTCCAAATGAACCCTGGGCTTCACCCTTGAACCTCAATACAGGGACAGTTTCATAGTTTTAAGGTTGAAAGACACAAGTCCATCAAGTTCAACCTAAAAGTTAATGTGTTGATCCAGAGGAAGGCAAAAACCCCATGAGGCAGATGCTAATTGCCCCATATTAGGGGAAAAATCCCTTCCCGACTCCACATATGGCAATCAGACTAGTTCCCTGGATCAACGTCCCATAACAAAATCTAGTACGGATAACCTGTAATTTTATATTATTCAAGAAAGGCACACACATGCCCTCCTTGAATTTTTTTTAGAAAATTAAGTATTTCAAGTTCATGTGGTAGACAGTTTCATAACCTCATTGCTCACGCAATAAAAATTTGCCAACTAACTTCCTTTAGACAAAGTGAATTAGGATCTTTATGCTAGAGTAATTGAATTAACTCTAACTGAAATAGATTAATGCTTTTTTCCTAAATGTTGAAATTTGTTTAAATGCATCAGCTCAAAAAGGCTTTCTTGGACAGACTTGGCGCAAGCTACTCCATTCTGCAGATCCCAAGGGAACCCTGGCCTTTACCATTACACCCTTGTACAGGGATAGATACTTACCATAGGCCCAGGGCTGCATCTACAGAGTAGCTGCTGGCCGGAGGAGTGAGCTTGAGGCTATAGTGGTTGATTCAACTGTAACTAAAGCTTTTTTTTCCCTAAATACTGGGATCTGTTTAAGGCTGTTGGCTCAAACAGACTTCCTCGGACAGACTTGGCGCAAGCTACTCCGTTCTGCAGATCCCAAGGGAACCCTAGTTTTCACCATTACACCCCTGTACAGGGATAGATACTTACCATAGGCCCAGGGTTGCATCTACTGAGTAGCTGCTGGCCGGTGGAGTGCGCTTGAAGCTTGAGTAGTTGAATCAATCCTAACTAAAGAAAAACCTATGTAATGCCACTTTCTTGTTAGGACCTGTCTGAGGCCTATGGCTCAAAAAAGCTTCTTTGGAAATACTTGGCAAAAGCCAGTGTATCCTACAGGTTCCAAAGGAACTCTGGCCTTCACTCTTACAGCCCTGTACAGCGATAAAGACTTATTACAGGGCCTTGATTGCATCTACATAGTAGATGCTGACTGGAGGGGCAAACTTAAGGCTAGAATGGTTCAGCCAACCCTAACTATTGCTACTTTATTAAATGTTAGGATATTTCTGAGGCCGTTGGCTCAAACAGGCTTCCTCGGACAGACTTGGCGCAAAACACACCATTTCTGATGGTTCCAAATGAACCCTGGGCTTCACCCTTGAACCTCAATACAGGGACAGTTTCATAGTTTTAAGGTTGAAAGACACAAGTCCATCAAGTTCAACCTAAAAGTTAATGTGTTGATCCAGAGGAAGGCAAAAACCCCATGAGGCAGATGCTAATTGCCCCATATTAGGGGAAAAATCCCTTCCCGACTCCACATATGGCAATCAGACTAGTTCCCTGGATCAACGTCCCTTAACAAAATCTAGTACGGATAACCTACAATTCTATATTATTCAAGAAAGGCACACACATGCCCTCCTTGAATTTTTTTTAGAAAATTAAGTATTTCAAGTTCGTGTGGTAGAGAGTTCCATAACCTCATTGCTCACACAATAAAAATTTGCCAACTAACTTCCTTTAGACAAAGTGAATTAGGGTCTTTATACTAGAGTAATTGAATTAACTCTAACTGAAATAAATGAATGCTTTTTTCCTAAATGTCGAAATTTGTTTAAATCCATTAGCTCAAAAAGGCTTTCTCGGACAGATTTGGCGCAAGCTACTCCATTCTGCAGATCCCAAGGGAACCCTGGCCTTTACCATTACACCCCTATACAGAGATAGATACTTACCAAAGGCCCAGGGCTGCATCTACAGAGTAGCTGCTGGCCGGAGGAGCGAGCTTGAGGCTATAGTGGTTGATTCAACTCTAACTAAAGCTTTTTTTTTCCCTAAATACTGGGATCTGTTTAAGGCTGTTGGCTCAAACAGACTTCCTCGGACAGACTTGGCGCAATCTACTCCATTCTGCAGATCCCAAGGGAACCCTGGCTTTTACCATTACACCCCTGTACAGGGATAGATATTTACCATAGGCCCAGGTTTGCATCTACAGAGCAGCTGCTGTCCGGAGGAGTGCGCTTGAGGCTTGAGTAGTTGAATCAATCCTAACTAAAGAAAAACCTATGTAATGCCACTTTCTTGTTAGGACCTGCCTGAGGCCTATGTCGCAAAAAAGCTTCTTTGGAAAGACTTGGCAAAAGCCAGTCTATCCTACAGGTTCCAAAGGAACTCTTGCCTTCACTCTTACAGCCCTGTACAGTGATAAAGACTTATTACAGGGCCTTGATTGCATCTACATAGTAGATGCTGACTAGAGGGGCAGACTTAAGGCTAGAATGGTTCAGCCAACCCTAACTATTGCTACTTTCTTAAATGTTAGGATATTTCTGAGGCCGATGGCTCAAACAGGCTTCCTTGGACAGACTGGGCGCCAAACACACCATTTTACTTTTGGCAGTGTGGACATTGGCCAAGTCCTGCTGGAAAATGACATTTCCATCTCCAAAAAGCTTGTCGGCAGAGGGAAGCATGAAGTGCTCTACAATGTCCTGGTAGACGGGTGCGCTGACTTTGGTCTTGATAAAGCACAGTCGACCTACACCAGCAGATGACATGGCTCCCCAAACCATCACTGATTGTGGAAACTTCACACGAGACCTCAAGCAGCTTGGATTGTGGCCTCTCCACTCTTCCTCCAGACTCTGGGACCTTGATTTCCAAATTAAATGCAAAATTTACTTTCATCGGAAAACAACACCTTGGACCACTGAGCAACAGTCCAGGTGTTTTTCTCCTTGGCCCAGGTAAGATGCTTCTGGCGTTGTCTATTGGTGATGAGTGGCTTGACACAAGGAATGTGACACTTGTAGCCCATGTCTTGGATACGTCTGTGTGTGGTGGCTCTTGAAGCAATGACTCCAGCAGCAGTCCACTCCTTGTGAATCTTCCCCAAATGTTTGAATGGCCCTTCCTTAATAATCTTTTCAAGGCTGCGGTTATCCCGGTTGCTTGTGCACCTCTTCCTACCACACTTTTTCTTTCCACTCAACTTTCCATAAATATGCTTGGATACAGCACTCTGTTAACAGCCAGCTTCTTTAACAATGGCCTTTTGTGGTTTACACTCCTTGCGGAGTGCGTCAATGACTGCCTTCTGGACATCTGTCAAGTCAGCAGTCTTCCCCATGATTGTGGAGCCTACTGAAACAGACAAAGGGACCTTTTTAAATGCGTAAGAAGCCTTTGCAGGTGATTTTTGTTAATTATTCTAATTTACTGAGATAATGACTTTGTGTTTTCATTGGCTGTAAGCCATCATTATCAACATTAACAGAAATAAACACTTGAAATAGATCACTCTGTAATGACTCTGTATAATATATGAGTTTCACTTTTTGGATTGAAGAACTGAAATAAATTAACTTTTTGATGATATTCTAATTTTGTGAGAAGCACCTGTATGTTTGATGCATCTCATTAGCTAAGCTCAACCTCTTCCTTGCTTCACCTCAATTTGAGCCATAAATTGTGATATTTCATTTTGGTGCATTTTATGACTCCTTTTTGTCACACTTTTCTCATAACAATTTTTTTTATAACTGAGGGAAATTAACAAAATCTTATTTGTTGTACTCAAGTTTTGACAGAAACATCTGATAAAGTGTTGACTTATTTTTCTGAGTTAAACTCTTCCTTTTGGCCCTCTATATATTTGAGTTTGACAGCCCTGATGTAGATGGATGATGATGTGGCAAGAAGGGGCAGAGGGGCAGAGCCTCCTGGCTCTCAGCTTCGCTCTCCACTGCTCACAGGAGACAGCAGTTACTTCACAAATGTAACTGATAGAAAAGATGTCACGTAAGAGGGGGTCAGGGGAGCGATGTGCTGCAGGAGGGGGAAGATTAGCCAGGGGAGTGGTGTGCTGCAGGGAGAGGAGGATTATGCAGGGGAGTGATGTAATGCAGGAGGAGAGGATTAGGCAGGGAGCGCTGTGCTTAAGCGGGGGAGCGATGTGCTGCAGGAAGAGCAATATTAGGCAGGGTAGTGATGTAATGCAGGAGGAGAGGATTAGGCAGGGAGGGATGTGTTGCCGGGGGGAGGGGAGTAATATGCTGCAGAAGAAGGAGGATTAGGCAGGGGAGTGATATAATGCAGGAGGAGGAGAATTAGGCGGGGATGGAGAGATGTGCTGCAGGAAGGTGAGAAGATTAGGCAGGGGTGCGATGTGCTGCAGAAAGGGGAGGGGATTAGGCAGGGGTGCAATGTGCTGCAGAAAGGGGAGGTGATTAGGCAGGGGTGCGATGTGCTGCAGGAAGGGGAGGGGATTACGCAGGGGTGCAATGTGCTGCAGGAGCGGGAGGCTTAGGCAGGGGAGCGATGTGCTGCAGGAAGAGGTGGCTTATGCAGGGGAGTGATGTAATGCAAGAGGAGGGGATTAGGCAGGGAGTGCTGTGCTTAAGCGGGGGAACGATGTGCTGCAGGAAGAGCAATATTAGGCAGCGGAGTGATGTAATGCAGGAGGAGAGGACTAGGCAGGGAGAGATGTGTTGCCGGAGGGAGGGGAGTAATATGCTGCAGAAGAAGGAGGATTAGGCAGGGGAGTGATATAATGCAGGAGGGGGAGAATTAGGCGGGGATGGAGAGATGTGCTGCAGGAAGGTGAGGGGATTAGGCAGGGGTGCGATGTGCTGCAGAAAGGGGAGGGGATTAGGCAGGGGTGCAATGTGCTGCAGAATGGTGAGGGGATTAGGCAGGGGTGCGATGTGCTGCAGGAAGGGGAGGGGATTAGGCAGGGGTGCAATGTGCTGCAGGAGGGGGAGGCTTAGGCAGGGGAGCGATGTGCTGCAAGAAAAGGAGGATTAGGCAGGGGACTGATGAAATGCAGGAGAGAGGGGATTAGGCAGGAAGCGATGTGCTACAGGAGAGGGAGAATTAGGCAGGGTAGCAATGTGATGCAGGAGGAGGATTAAGCAGTTAGAGATGTGCTACAGAAATAACCAGTATATAGAGGTTGTTCCCTTTCAATAAATGAATGTCCCTAGCTGCAGGTCATTTAATTAAAAAAAAGAGGTTCCACCATCTCAGAGCTGCAGCAGCTCAGTGCGCTCAGCTGGGCAGTCCGTCTGATTACATTTGTTGGCTGCGGCAGTATTGAGGTGATGTCAGTGCCATACACAATCCCAGGAATGGGTCAGGACAGCACAGTTTGATTCTTTATACCTGCAGCCAGGGTCATTCATTTATTGAAATATCCCCTTAAAGCTGACGTACTACACCTCAAGAAATGTACTCCAGTCAAAAGATGGAGTCAATTTCAGTCCTATTTTACACCACTTTTCCAGCCTAATTTGTAATAAGTTTTCAGGTAAAGCTAAGCCACAAGCGGTCCAGATAAGCTCTGTTCACTATTTAAGAAGTTAAAAGAGTGGGTGTAAAAAGGTCAGAGTTTTCAAATGTAAGTTGTGCAGGAATTTACTGAGATTCAAACAGTTGTGCAACACATTTCCGGAGAAAACTGCTTGATGAAAAATGTTCCTTGAATAATATAACATTTCAGGTTAGTGGAAATAGATTTTATTATGGGACGTTGATCCAGGGAACTAGTCTGATTGCCATATGTGGAGTCGGGAAGGAATTTTTCCCCTAATATGGGGCAATTAGCATCTGCCTCATGGGGTTTTTGCCTTCCTCTGGATCAACACATTAGCTTTTAGGTTGAACTTGACAGACTTGTGTCTTTCAACCTTAAAAATATGAAACTGTCCCTGTATTGAGGTTCAAGGGTGAAGCCCAGGGTTCATTTGGAACCATCAGAAATGGCGTGTTTTGCGCCCAGTCTGTCCAAGGAAGCCTGTTTGAGCCAACGGGCCTCAGAAATATCCTAACATTTAAGAAAGTAGCAATAGTTAAGGTGGCTGAACCATTCTAGCCTTAAGTTTGCCCCTCCAGTCAGCATCTACTATGTAGATGCAATCAAGGTCCTGTAATAAGTCTTTATCGCTGTACAGGGCTGTAAGAGTGAAGGTCAGAGTTCCTTTGGAACCTGTAGGATAGACTGGCTTTTGCCAAGCCTTTCCAAAGAATCTTTTTTGAGCCATAGGCCTCAGACAGGTCCTAACAAGAAAGTGGCATTACATAGGTTTTTCTTTAGTTAGGATTGATTCAACTACTCAAGCCTCAAGCGCACTCCTCCAGCCAGCAGCTACTCTGTAGATGCAACCCTTGGCCTATGGTAAGTATCTATCCCTGTACAGGGGTGTAATGGTAAAAACCAGGGTTCCCTTGGGATTTGCAGAATGGAGTAGCTTGCGCCAAGTCAGTCCGAGGAAGTCTGTTTGAGCCAACAGCCTTAAACAGATCCCAGTATTTAGGAAAAAAAAAGCTTTAGTTAGAGTTGAATCAACCACTATAGCCTCAAGCTCGCTCCTCCGGCCAGCAGCTACTCTGTAGATGCAGCCCTGGGCCTATGGTAAGTATCTATCCCTGTACAGGGGTGTAATGGTAAAGGCCAGGGTTCCCTTGGGATCTGCAGAATGGAGTAGCTTGCGCCAAGTCTGTCCGAGAAAGCCTTTTTGAGCTGATGGATTTAAACAAATTTCAACATTTAGGAAAAAAGCATTAATGTATTTCAGTTAGAGTTAATTCAGTTACTCTAGCATAAAGATCCTAATTCACTTTGTCTAAAGGAAGTTAGTTGGCAAATTTTTATTGTGTGAGCAATGAGGTTATGAAACTCTCTACCACATGAACTTGAAATACTTAATTTTCTAAAAAAAATTCAAGGAGGGTATGTGTGTGCCTTTCTTGAATAATATAAAATTTCAGGTTATCCATACTAGATTTTGTTATGGGATGTTGATCCTGGGAACTAGTCTGATTGCCATATGTGGAGTCGGGAAGGAATTTTTCCCCTAATATGGGGCAATTAGCATCTGCCTCATGGGGTTTTTGCCTTCCTCTGGATCAACACATTAGCTTTTAGGTTGAACTTGATGGACTTGTGTCTTTCAACCTTAAAAATATGAAACTGTCCCTGTATTGAGGTTCAAGGGTGAAGCCCAGGGTTCATTTGGAACCATCAGAAATGGCGTGTTTTGCGCCCAGTCTGTCCAAGGAAGCCTGTTTGAGCCAACGGGCCTCAGAAATATCCTAACATTTAAGAAAGTAGCAATAGTTAGGGTGGCTGAACCATTCTAGCCTTAAGTTTGCCCCTCCAGTCAGCATCTACTATGTAGATGCAATCAAAGTCCTGTAATAAGTCTTTATCGCTGTACAGGGCTGTAAGAGTGAAGGTCAGAGTTCCTTTGGAACCTGTAGGATAGACTGGCTTTTGCCAAGCATTTCCAAAGAAGCTTTTTTGAGCCATAGGCCTCAGACAGGTCCTAACAAGAAAGTGGCATTACATAGGTTTTTCTTTAGTTAGGATTGATTCAACTACTCAAGCCTCAAGCGCACTCCTCCGGCCAGCAGCTACTCTGTAGATGCAACCCTTGGCCTATGGTAAGTATCTATCCCTGTACAGGGGTGTAATGGTAAAAACCAGGGTTCCCTTGGGATCTGCAGAATGGAGTAGCTTGCGCCAAGTCAGTCCGAGGAAGTCTGTTTGAGCCAACAGCCTTAAACAGATCCCAGTATTTAGGAAAAAAAAAGCTTTAGTTAGAGTTGAATCAACCACTATAGCCTCAAGCTCGCTCCTCCGGCCAGCAGCTACTCTGTAGATGCAGCCCTGGGCCTATGGTAAGTATCTATCCCTGTACAGGGGTGTAATGGTAAAGTCCAGGGTTCCCTTGGGATCTGCAGAATGGAGTATCTTGCGCCAAGTCTGTCCGAGAAAGCCTTTTTGAGCTGATGGATTTAAACAAATTTCAACATTTAGGAAAAAAGCATTAATCTATTTCAGTTAGAGTTAATTCAATTACTCTAGCATAAAGATCCTAATTCACTTTGTCTAAAGGAAGTTAGTTGGCAAATTTTTATTGTGTGAGCAATGAGGTTATGAAACTCTCTACCACATGAACTTGAAATACTTAATTTTCTAAAAAAAATTCAAGGAGGGTATGTGTGTGCCTTTCTTGAATAATATAAAATTTCAGGTTATCCGTACTAGATTTTGTTATGGGATGTTGATCCTGGGAACTAGTCTGATTGCCATATGTGGAGTCGGGAAGGAATTTTTCCCCTAATATGGGGCAATTAGCATCTGCCTCATGGGGTTTTTGCCTTCCTCTGGATCAACACATTAGCTTTTAGGTTGAACTTGACAGACTTGTGTCTTTCAACCTTAAAAATATGAAACTGTCCCTGTATTGAGGTTCAAGGGTGAAGCCCAGGGTTCATTTGGAACCATCAGAAATGGCGTGTTTTGCGCCCAGTCTGTCCAAGGAAGCCTGTTTGAGCCAACGGGCCTCAGAAATATCCTAACATTTAAGAAAGTAGCAATAGTTAAGGTGGCTGAACCATTCTAGCCTTAAGTTTGCCCCTCCAGTCAGCATCTACTATGTAGATGCAATCAAGGTCCTGTAATAAGTCTTTATCGCTGTACAGGGCTGTAAGAGTGAAGGTCAGAGTTCCTTTGGAACCTGTAGGATAGACTGGCTTTTGCCAAGCCTTTCCAAAGAATCTTTTTTGAGCCATAGGCCTCAGACAGGTCCTAACAAGAAAGTGGCATTACATAGGTTTTTCTTTAGTTAGGATTGATTCAACTACTCAAGCCTCAAGCGCACTCCTCCAGCCAGCAGCTACTCTGTAGATGCAACCCTTGGCCTATGGTAAGTATCTATCCCTGTACAGGGGTGTAATGGTAAAAACCAGGGTTCCCTTGGGATTTGCAGAATGGAGTAGCTTGCGCCAAGTCAGTCCGAGGAAGTCTGTTTGAGCCAACAGCCTTAAACAGATCCCAGTATTTAGGAAAAAAAAAGCTTTAGTTAGAGTTGAATCAACCACTATAGCCTCAAGCTCGCTCCTCCGGCCAGCAGCTACTCTGTAGATGCAGCCCTGGGCCTATGGTAAGTATCTATCCCTGTACAGGGGTGTAATGGTAAAGGCCAGGGTTCCCTTGGGATCTGCAGAATGGAGTAGCTTGCGCCAAGTCTGTCCGAGAAAGCCTTTTTGAGCTGATGGATTTAAACAAATTTCAACATTTAGGAAAAAAGCATTAATCTATTTCAGTTAGAGTTAATTCAATTACTCTAGCATAAAGATCCTAATTCACTTTGTCTAAAGGAAGTTAGTTGGCAAATTTTTATTGTGTGAGCAATGAGGTTATGAAACTCTCTACCACATGAACTTGAAATACTTAATTTTCTAAAAAAAATTCAAGGAGGGTATGTGTGTGCCTTTCTTGAATAATATAAAATTTCAGGTTATCCATACTAGATTTTGTTATGGGATGTTGATCCTGGGAACTAGTCTGATTGCCATATGTGGAGTCGGGAAGGAATTTTTCCCCTAATATGGGGCAATTAGCATCTGCCTCATGGGGTTTTTGCCTTCCTCTGGATCAACACATTAGCTTTTAGGTTGAACTTGATGGACTTGTGTCTTTCAACCTTAAAAATATGAAACTGTCCCTGTATTGAGGTTCAAGGGTGAAGCCCAGGGTTCATTTGGAACCATCAGAAATGGCGTGTTTTGCGCCCAGTCTGTCCAAGGAAGCCTGTTTGAGCCAACGGGCCTCAGAAATATCCTAACATTTAAGAAAGTAGCAATAGTTAGGGTGGCTGAACCATTCTAGCCTTAAGTTTGCCCCTCCAGTCAGCATCTACTATGTAGATGCAATCAAGGTCCTGTAATAAGTCTTTATCGCTGTACAGGGCTGTAAGAGTGAAGGTCAGAGTTCCTTTGGAACCTGTAGGATAGACTGGCTTTTGCCAAGCATTTCCAAAGAAGCTTTTTTGAGCCATAGGCCTCAGACAGGTCCTAACAAGAAAGTGGCATTACATAGGTTTTTCTTTAGTTAGGATTGATTCAACTACTCAAGCCTCAAGCGCACTCCTCCGGCCAGCAGCTACTCTGTAGATGCAACCCTTGGCCCATGGTAAGTATCTATCCCTGTACAGGGGTGTAATGGTAAAAACCAGGGTTCCCTTGGGATCTGCAGAATGGAGTAGCTTGCGCCAAGTCAGTCCGAGGAAGTCTGTTTGAGCCAACAGCCTTAAACAGATCCCAGTATTTAGGAAAAAAAAAGCTTTAGTTAGAGTTGAATCAACCACTATAGCCTCAAGCTCGCTCCTCCGGCCAGCAGCTACTCTGTAGATGCAGCCCTGGGCCTATGGTAAGTATCTATCCCTGTACAGGGGTGTAATGGTAAAGTCCAGGGTTCCCTTGGGATCTGCAGAATGGAGTATCTTGCGCCAAGTCTGTCCGAGAAAGCCTTTTTGAGCTGATGGATTTAAACAAATTTCAACATTTAGGAAAAAAGCATTAATCTATTTCAGTTAGAGTTAATTCAATTACTCTAGCATAAAGATCCTAATTCACTTTGTCTAAAGGAAGTTAGTTGGCAAATTTTTATTGTGTGAGCAATGAGGTTATGAAACTCTCTACCACATGAACTTGAAATACTTAATTTTCTAAAAAAAATTCAAGGAGGGTATGTGTGTGCCTTTCTTGAATAATATAAAATTTCAGGTTATCCGTACTAGATTTTGTTATGGGATGTTGATCCTGGGAACTAGTCTGATTGCCATATGTGGAGTCGGGAAGGAATTTTTCCCCTAATATGGGGCAATTAGCATCTGCCTCATGGGGTTTTTGCCTTCCTCTGGATCAACACATTAGCTTTTAGGTTGAACTTGATGGACTTGTGTCTTTCAACCTTAAAAATATGAAACTGTCCCTGTATTGAGGTTCAAGGGTGAAGCCCAGGGTTCATTTGGAACCATCAGAAATGGCGTGTTTTGCGCCCAGTCTGTCCAAGGAAGCCTGTTTGAGCCAACGGGCCTCAGAAATATCCTAACATTTAAGAAAGTAGCTATAGTTAGGGTGGCTGAACCATTCTAGCCTTAAGTTTGCCCCTCCAGTCAGCATCTACTATGTAGATGCAATCAAGGTCCTGTAATAAGTCTTTATCGCTGTACAGGGCTGTAAGAGTGAAGGTCAGAGTTCCTTTGGAACCTGTAGGATAGACTGGCTTTTGCCAAGCCTTTCCAAAGAAGCTTTTTTGAGCCATAGGCCTCAGACAGGTCCTAACAAGAAAGTGGCATTACATAGGTTTTTCTTTAGTTAGGATTGATTCAACTACTCTAGCCTCAAGCTCGCTCCTCCGGCCAGCAGCTACTCTGTAGATGCAGCCCTGGGCCTATGGTAAGTATCTATCCCTGTACAGGGGTGTAATGGTAAAGGCCAGGGTTCCCTTGGGATCTGCAGAATGGAGTAGCTTGCGCCAAGTCTGTCCGAGGAAGTCTTTTTGAGCCAATGGCCTTAGACAGAACCCATCATTTAGTAATAAAAAAGCTTTAGTTAGAGTTATAGCCTCAAGCTCGCTCCTCTGGCCAGCAGCTACTCTGTAGATGCAACCCTGAGCATGTGGTAAGTCTCCATTCCTGTAAAGGGGTGTAATGGTAAAGATCAGGGTTCCTTTTGACCTGCTTATGCCAAGTCTGTCAAAGGAAGCCTTTTTGAGCTGATGGCTCTAAACAGATCCTAATGTTTAGGAAAAAAGCTTATGTGTATTTCAGTTAGATTAAAAGGAAAGCCAACAAAAGAGAATTTAACTTTCCCCAAAAAATCAATTATTAATATAGCATTTACCTGCCCAGATCTCAGAACTAATGCACTATTAGGATGTAGCAATCCCATATAATTTTGTGTGCAGTTTTAATACTATGTAATCACCCCCCTCCATTAATTGGTAATATGTGAGTGGTTGTCGCATCAGTATTTTGCACCTGTGTTGCTGTCATCGTTATTATATGGTATGATTAGTACTGAGACCTAGGCAGGTAAACACTGTTGCCCTTTTTTCCTGTGTTAATTCTTGAATTTTGGTGGGAATTTAAATTTGTCTTTGCTTTTAATGTTAGTGTAGGGACTCGCAAGTATGAGGACCCTTGACGCGGGTTGCGAGCTTGTGTATTTTGGCCAAAATATTTACTAATACCTCATATATATCATATATATTTTTTGCACGTTATTTTTATTCAGGGTGCAGCCAGACCCATCAATGTTGGCCTTGTAAACTAGGGTGTCTGTCTTCATGGGGTGCACTTAAAAAGTGCTCGGCAGCCCACCTAATCTAATAGTTTCGGCTTCACTAATAGGCTGTAAGCCAGACATTGTGCACTACCTGTGTGTGACCAGTGCCCTATACAAGGCTTATTTGTGTGCAGTTTTAATACTGAGCAATCACCCCCTCCATGAATTGGTAGGTTGTGAGTGGTTGTCTCATCAATATTTTGCACCTGTGTTGCTGACTTCTTCATTATATGGGTTTGCTGCATCCTTGTAATTATTGTTGCTGTATTTGCTGTGTTAATTCTTGAATTTTGGTGGGAACTTTAATTCCTTGTTTTTGTGACTTTGCTTTTAATGTTAGTGTAGGGACTCGCAAGTATGAGGACCCTTGAGCAGGTTGCGAGCTTGTATATTTTGGCCAAAATATCGACCAATACCTCATATATATCATATATATTTTTTACATGCTATTTTTATTCAGGGTGCAGCCAAGCCCATCTACAGGTACATCTCACAAAATTAGAATATCACCAGAAAAGTTAATTTATTTCATTTCTTCAGTACAAAAAGTGAAACTCTTATATTATGTAGAGCCATTACAAACAGAGTGATCTATTTCAAGTGTTTATTTCTGTTAATGTTGATGATTATGGCTTACAGCCAATGAAAACTCAAAAGTCATTATTTCAATTAATTAGAATACCTTATAACAACAGCTTGAAAAATGTTTTTAAAATCCAAAATGTTATCCTACTGAAATGTATGTTCAATAAATGCCCTCAATACTTGGTCGGGGCTCCTTTTACATCAATTACTGCATCAATGCGGCAATGTGGCATGGAGGCGATCAGCCTGTGACACTGCTGAGGGGTTATGGAAGCCCAGGTGGCTTTGATAGAAGCCTTCAGCTCGTCTGCATTGTTGGGTCTGGTGTCTCTCATTTTCCTCTTGACAATACCCCATAGATTCTTTATGGGGTTAAGGTCAGGTGAGTTTGCTGCCAATCAAGCACAGTGATACTGTTGTGTTTAAACCAGGTATTAGTACTTTTGTCAGTGTGGACAGGGGCCAAGTCCTGCTGGAAAATGAAATTTCCATCTCAAAAAAAGCTTGGCGTAGCTAAGGTTTTGGTTCAGGGGGCCGAAACTTCTGAGTGGGCCTCTAACCAGGTAACCCTGATTACAACTATAGCGGCGCACCCAGATAGTGGATGTAGGAAAACCTCAGCAGATGACCGCGCTGTTACTAAAAATAATCTCTATACAAAGACCAGCACTGATATTACCGCCATATGGTGACATATATTGATTGATGCCAGTCCTGCAGAACATATAAGAGATCACAGCTCAGTTTTATATAGTACCTTACAGCTGACGTTCTTTCTGATTAAATTGTTCACTTTTCCCGTCTTTTCCATCTGGCCCAGACCGACACGACTACTTCTCCAGCCAGGGCTAAGAGTCTCAGGTATGCAGAGATCACAACAAAGACACATTTGACTCCTTACATTTCAGGCACTGACCAGATCTATCCCCAACCTGCACAAACTTCTCGTCCTGCCGATACCCCAATACTGAGCCTCTGCTGCAAAATGTGTCCCTATTACTGCACCTACTGTGTGCCCTCTAGATGGTAAAACAAACCTCTTAAATAAAGTAATGCCGTGTGCAAGTGTCCTAGAAAACAGTGCCCACATTGTGCCCCCTAGAAAGTAATAGTGCCCCTTCGACAGTCACGATAACCTGAGTTCCCCTATAACAATAAGTGCCCACCTAAGATTTAATAATGTCCTGAGTCTCCCCCCATGTAGAGCTCCGCTCTAACCAGTATGATGTTCTCCTATTCACGATATAATTCCCCCTCACTGTATAGTACCCCCACAAAGTATACTGACCCCTTAGTAGCCCCCAAGCTGATGGCTCCAACACTGTATGATGGCCTCCACACTATACAAAGACCCCACATTATCTCCCACACTGTATGATGGCCCCCACACTGTTCAAAGAACCCACATTATCTCCCACACTGTATAAATAGCCTACATATAGTATAATGCACCAGATAATCCTCAATATAGTATAATGCACTCCCCATAGTCCTTCGTATAGTATAATGCGCCCCCATAGGCAGAGTCTGTAGTATAATGACCCCCATAGTATAATGCACCAGATAGTCCTCAATATAGTATAATGCACTCCCCATAGTCCTTCGTATAGTATAATGCGCCCCCATAGGCAGAGTCTGTAGTAAAATGCTCCCCCATTGACAGAGTCTGTAGTATAATGCTCCCCCCCATAGGCAAAATCTGTAGTATAATGCTCCCCCCCTTCTCATAGGCAGAGTCTGTAGTATAATGCCCCCCCCTCCTCATAGGCAGAATCTGTAGTATAATGCCCCCCCATCTCATAGGCAGAGTCTGTAGTATAATGTGCCCCCCCTCCTCATAGGCAGAGTCTGTAGTATAATGCCCCCCCATCTCATAGGCAGCGTCTGTAGTATAATGCCCCACCTATAGGCAGAGTCTGTAGTAAAATGCACCCCCCATAGGCAGAGTCTGTAGATTAATGCTCCCCCTCTTATAGGCAGAGTCTGTAGTACAATGTCCCCCCCCATAGGCAGAGTCTGTAGTATACTGCTCTCCCCTGCTCATAAACAGAGTCTGTAGTATAATGCCCCCCATAGGCAGAGTCTGTAGTATAATGCCCCCCCGTAGACAGAGTCTTTAGTATAATGCTCCCCCCTCCCCATATACAGTCTGTAGTATAATGCCCCCCCTCCCCATAGGCAGAGTCTTTAGTATAATGCCCCCCCCCCTCTCTGTGGGCAGAGTCTTTAGGATAATGCTCCCCCATAGGCAGAGTCTGTAGTATAATGCACCTCCCCCTTCCCATAGGCAGAGTCTGTAATATAATGCCGCCCCCCTCCCGGCAAAAAATAAATAAACAGTACTCATCTCTCCTCCTGGTTCCCTCACTGCTCAGAGCACCCAGCCCGCACACATCTTCAGCACAGCGGGCCGGGCACCAAGTGATGATGTCAGAGATGTCAGTCACAGAAGGGACTAATGGGAGAGAGATCCGCGCTCCCTCTCATCAGTAAACTTGCGGCGGTGACGGGCGGTGGGGCCCGATGCTGGCACCAGGGGCATGCCAGATACAGTTACACTGGCGTAGCCCTGGATGGGCCCCCTAAGAGCGAGGGGCCCGGGGCCACCGCCCCCTTTGCCCCCCTGGTAGCTATGATACTGTGGCGGAGGGAAGCATGAAGTGCTCTAAAATTTCCTGGTAGACGGCTGCGCTGACTTTAGTGTTGAAAAAACACAGTGGATCTAGACCAGCAGATGACACGGCTCCCCAAACCATCACTGATTGTGGAAACTTCACACTAGACCTCAAGCAGCTTGGATTGTGGCCTCTCCACTCTTCTTCCAGACTCTGGGACCTTGATTTCAAATGAAAATTGGAACTCTGGGACCTTGTGGAGTGTGTCAATGACTGCCTTCTGGACATCTGTCAAGTCAGCAGTCTTCACCATGATTGTGGAGCCTACTGAAACAGACTAAGGGGCCTTTTTAAATGCTTAGGAGGTCTTTGCAGGTGTTTTTTGTTAATTATTTTAATTTACTGAGTTAATGACTTTTGTGTTTTCATTGGCTGTAAGCCATAATCATCAACATTAACAGAAATAAACACTAGAAATAGATTACTGTGTTTGTAATGACTCTATATAATATATGAGGTTCACTTTTTGCATTGAAGAACTGAAATAAATTAACTTTTTGATGATATTCTAATTTTGTGAGATGCACCTATATGTTATGGCCTTGTAAATTAGAGTGTCTATCTTCATGGGGTGCACTTAAATAGTGCTGGGCAGCCCGTGTTCTGGCCTCATCTGCGAATTTAGCTATCCAGGGAATCTAGTCACTTTATGTGTATATCAGTTCTGACATTATGTTGCTTGCATTTGAATCCTGTCTATTTTTTATTGTTTGATAACTGCACTGTCTGCTAGTGATTTAATGTATTTGCTCTAGTTTCAATTTGCAATGCATTATGGGAAAGTTCCAAGAGCATTGTGAGACAGTTCTTGTTGCATTGTGGTCCTGTTCTTGTCACAGTTTGGGCAGCGACCATTATTTCCTCTTCTCTTCTGATCGAGAAGTTCCCTTATCACTCATCTTGTAAAGTGGCACAGAGCGGTAGTCGTGACTGAACGTCTGTCTGATTTCGCTCTGGCACTTTACAGACAATGGGTGTCCCAGTCCCAGTGTGCTCTAGGGTGTGGGGTGCAGCACACTCTCTTGTAGGCCGCAGGCCTCCACTGCCTTCAGGCTTCTGTCCTCAGAAGCCGCCGCACACAATTTAGGGGACACAAAGTTCTTTGTAACAGTCAAACATATACTTGACAGTTCAAGTTCATCAGGTGGGTACAGATGGGATAAGGCACAGCAATTCACATTATCCTCCTTCTTAGCATAACTCCTCTTCAGCCCTGTTGCTAGCTCATCCTGTATTTCTCGTCCACCTCTGCAGTGCACCCGGGACTGGCCTTCAACTTCCATCTATGCAGGTCCCTGCCCATCTTCCTTTGTACTTCAGAGCACACAAAGTGTCCGGCAGCTCCTATGCCAGAACTTAGGCTCTGGACCTGACTGGAGCGACTGCTATGGATCCCAGTAATGCCTCCCACTGCCTGGAACAAGTGACACATGCTGCCCCTAGCAGCCCACCGCACCTGAACTTGACCTTCACTATGCACTTCACTAACTCTCACTGAACTCACACTATTCTGACTCCATGACTAAGCTGCAAGCATAGGGCGCTGTGAGACACCGTTTCTAGGCTGTCTCTTTACCGTACTCACACATAGTGATGTCTTCAGATAGTTTAACTCGACTGCAAGAAGCACATTGTTGAAGATTCAGAAGAAGATTTATTTTCTAGCAGAATACTCGATGATGTGCAAATGTACAGCAGGTAAAAAGACTTTTTTAGAAACGGGCTGGAAGCACATAAGCTTCTAACATGGCTGAAGATGGTGAATGAGGAAGAAGAATGGAGAAGAAGGGAGGGGTTACTGATGTGTCACCCTGGCCTGGATGCCACAAAATGTAATAAAGCTGTGTCTGAGAGCAAGGGGGAGGTTCTCTAGTCAGGGGAACATTAGCATGCAGTACCTCCTGTCTCAGGCCAGTAGGGGGACCAGGCTGCCCCTATAAAAGCTGGTGCTGGGGGCAGGGTTAGAAAGAACGGGATGGCCTGTCTCAGCACTGAGACGTGTCCCAGAGTGGAGCAGGGACAGAAAGTTGATTGCACCTAAGAGGAAGTGTGGCAGTAGGAGAGCCACCAGCCAGAGACGAGAGGCGAAGAGAGCCTGTCTTGGCAAATCAGAGACTGACCTTACCAGACTTTGGTGTCTGAGGCTGGAAGGATTCCACATCCCCCAGCAGAGAACCAGTCCGCAAGGAACTGTATATTCCTTGGCCTAAGAAGCCTGGAGGCCCTGCCACAACCGAAGGGACCAGTAAAGCCGTACAAGGCTGGGAGCAGAAAGGAACCCACGTCGCAGGCCATACAGGCGAGAATACATGGAAAGCTCGGAAACGTGGGCTGTTACCCTATCAGGAGGAGATAGCCAGAAGGAGCGCAGAAAGCACGGTAGGCCTACACCCTCACCCTGACCAGGGCCAATTTCCCCGTTGCTCTCAGACATCCAGGTCCCCCTCCTAGCTGGGACTGCTTATGGGTCAATTTACCTGTTCTAGTAAAGACCCTGGACTGCAACCTGTTGTCTGTGTGCTCCTTGCTTCTCCAGCACTATCAGCACTGGGACCCTCACTACCATCACTCCCACCATCCATTATACTGCCCTGGGGACGCACTCTTCCCGTGGGGAGTCACACTACCCTAGCTGCACACCTCATCAGCCCCAGCGGTCTGCATGCAGCGGCGGTTCCTAATAACCGCAATCCACGGGTGGCATAGTCGGACATTATCAGCAGAACGTAGCAGACTACCATTGGCCTGACCACCCTGAGCCATGGAACCGGGTCGCCACTACTACTCCCATCGTCCCCCCTATTGCCCGGATCCGAGTGCCCCACAGCCCAGGGGGCGAGTCAGCTTTGGCGTAGTCGGCAGGATTTCGTGCCCGCAACCACCGGGTACTGCGTGCCTGAAAAAGACTTTTGTAACTTACCTGTGGCGAAGTTTCCCGCCGTCCGGTGTCGTTTCCCGCCATCCGGAGCCGATTCCCGCCATCAGACGCCATCTTGGACCGTTTCCTGCCGTCTTCTGCCGTCTTCCCGCCATCCGCAGCTGTTTCCCGCCATCGGACGCCATCTTCAGGACGCCGCGCGGGAAGAAGAGGGGCGTGGACGTCAAAACCGCCCGAGATCCGAAGCTCCGCCCCACGCACCGACGCTGCGCAAGGTCCTGGAAGGGAGAGAGAGCGACGCTGACGTCATCAGGACGCGACGCCAGGTCCTCGTCCATAGCAGCAGCAGCGGAGCCGCGGCCTACAGAAGAGGATCGTCGGAAGGTAGGCCACTCTTGACTAGGGGGGAGGAAGATGTCGGACACAGAGGCGCCCACTACCACCAACGCAGCTGCAGCAGCGGTGATGCCCTATTCCCTGCCCTACATCCCTGGAGCGGCCTGGCTGCCCAAATATTCAGGGGAGCCCCATGCCCTAACTGACTTCAAGGAAAGGCTATACAGTTTTTTCCAGGTTTACCCCCTGACAGAGGAACAGAAGGTCAGCATACTAACAAGGCAGTTAACTGGCGCAGCCCAAAGGGAGGTAAAATCATGGCCCACTGAGGAGAAAAGGACTGTGAAGGGTATTCTGTCCCGGCTGCGGGGTACCTTTGACACACGTACCTCCGCTGAAATTAAAATGAGGTTCTATGGATGTAAGCAGCGGGCACAGGACAGCATCAGAGACTATGCCCTAAATCTGCAGGAAGCCTTGAGGGCTATTCAACAAACTGACCCTGGCAGTGTGCAGGAAACGGATAAGCTGCTAACAGAACAATTCATAGAAGGTCTGCTGTCTAGCGCCCACAGGGCCCAACTGAGCCTCATGTTCTTTCAGAACCCCGATTTGACCTTTGCCCAATTTAAGGACAGGGCCATAAGGGTGCTCCGTGAATCTGAAACCAGTGGCGCTATAAACCCCCGGCGCCCTGCTCTCACCAACCACCAGGAGGCGGCGCCCTCCTCTATGGATCCCGTGGGGGCTGATACACAGGCCCTGAACCAAGCCCCGTCGAAAGACCTGCACCACCAAGTCCAGGAGCGTCACGGCGTTGACCAGGACCGTCCAGGCGTTGCAAGTGGACCTGTCAAGACCCATCGAGCTGGCTTCAAGTCCGGAGGATGTCCCGTGGCGTCGACAGAGGAGGATCCCGTCATTCCGAGGGAGGCCCACAGACCGCTACGCAGAGGATGGACAGCCCATTTGCCGTCGATGCAATCAGCCCGGACACATTTCCAGGTACTGTAATTTAAACGGGTCCAACCTGGGGCAGAGGGCCAACCCCCAGACATAAGATCACCAGGCCCTTACAATTGGCGTAATAAGTACGTTGGGGGGCGCCCGGTTTTACCCGTGGTGCTGGACGGTATCCCCATGAGCGCCTTGCTGGATACTGGGTCACAAGTAACCACTATCCCTTATGTACTTTTTAAGCAGTATTGGACTGATGCTGATATCACACGGTATCCAGACAGTAACTTGAGCATCATCGCCAGTAATGGCTTACCCGTGCCGCAGATGGGGTTCAAGGAGATGACCATTAAAATTGGTAAAGTTGAACTACCGGCACAGGGAGTGATTATTGTGGACATTGACCGTCGTGAAAGTCACCCTAAAATAACTGTGGGTACTAACGTAATTGAAAATTGTCTTTCAGAGGTAATTGTGATCTTACAACAGGTGGCGGTGAATGCTAGTTCCAGCCAACAGAGAGTCCTCAACAAGGAAATAAAAGCCCTGATGAGACGGCAGCAGGTAGAACTGTCTGGTGGTGAGATCGGTAGCGTAAGAATGAGTGACCCATTCCCCATTTCCATGCCTCCCAAAAGTGAAATGATGATCTGGTGTCGGACTGCAATTGGGTTGAGAGGTAGAGACTACCAAGCCATGGTAGAACCCGTGTACTCAGACAGCAGGCCCACCATTTTGACAGCCCGGGGGGTGGTTGATGTCCGTCATGGGAGGGTGCCCATCCGCATCCTCAACATTGGGGAGACGGAAGTACACTTACCCAGGTACGCTACACTCGCCAAACTGTTTGTCGTCGAACACAAAGCTATCAGGGCCGTGGAACCCTTGCCTCCATCTCCACAGGCGGAGGGTAATGGCTCCCAGAAACAAAAGGAGGACTGGTGCCAGAAACTCCATGTGGGTGCTGACTCCACTCCCCTGCACCAAAAACAAGGAGTCTACCGGGTGGTACAGGAGTACGAGAGAGTCTTTAGTAAGCACCCGCTGGACTTCGGCAGAGTAAAGGGGATAGAACACCACATCCCCACAGGGAGCCACCCACCAATAAAAGAGAGACACAGGCCTGTACCCCCTGCACACTACCAGAACGCAAAGGGCATGCTAAGAGAGATGAAAGAAGCTGGGGTCATTAGAGACAGCTGTAGCCCCTGGGCAGCCCCCTTGGTTCTGGTCAAAAAGAAAGACGGCACCATGAGAATGTGCGTCGACTATAGACAAATCAACCGTATCACCCACAAAGACGCATATCCGATGCCTACAATAGAGGAGTCTTTAGCCGCACTAAAATCAGCTAACTTCTTTTCTACTTTGGACCTTACTAGCGGGTACTGGCAGGTTCCTGTGGCAGAGGCTGACAAGGAGAAGACCGCCTTCACCACCCCGATGGGACTGAGTGAGTTCAACTGTATGCCTTTCGGGCTCTGCAACGCACCAGGGACCTTCCAGCGGCTGATGGAATGCTGTCTAGGGCACCGAAACTTCGAGACGGTCCTCCTTTACCTGGACGACTTGATCGTCTATTCGAAAACCTACGAGGACCATCTAAAGCACCTGGCCGAGGTGTTCGAAGCCCTGGCAGGCTACGGCCTGAAGGTGAAACCATCGAAGTGTCACCTGCTGAAACCAAAGGTCCAGTACCTAGGGCACGTGGTAAGTGCGGAAGGAGTAGCCCCCGACCCTGACAAGGTCACGACAATCAAGAACTGGCCAAGCCCCTCGAACATCAAGGAGGTGAGACAGTTTCTCGGGTTGGTAGGCTACTACCGAAGGTTCATCCCCGGGTCCACTAAGATGGCAGCTCCTATGCAGGACCTCCTAATCGGACAGTCTAATCCAGAAGTCAAAATCCACCCTTCAAGTGGGATAAACCGGAAGAGGAGTCCTTCCGCCGGTTGAAGATGGCCCTCACGGGGCATGAGATCCTGGCCTACCCTGATTATGGCCAGCCTTTTATTCTCCACACGGACGCCAGTAATGTGGGACTGGGAGCTGTACTGTCCCAAAACCAACAGGGCAGAGAACGGGTGATCGCATACGCCAGCCGGAAGCTGAGGCCCACCGAGAGGAACCCAGAGAATTACAGCTCCTTCAAGCTAGAATTCTTGGCGGTGGTGTGGGCCGTGACGGAACGCTTCAAGCATTACCTGGCCTCCGCAAAGTTCACCGTGTACACGGACAACAACCCGTTGACACACCTGGACAATGCAAGACTGGGTGCCCTAGAACAGCGGTGGATGGCACGTCTCTCCAACTATGACTTCGTGATCAAGTACCGGGCCGGCAAAACCAATGCCAATGCTGACGCCCTATCGAGGATGCCTCACTTACCTGAAGGTGACGAAGACCCAGAAGAGCTGGAGGAGGTAGAACTCCCCGCGTTTCACCGGTATGGAGCCGCTCAATACTCCCACCGTGTGAAGGAGGAGGATCTGACAACCGTGATGATAAATCCCCTACCTCACCACAGCTGGGCCGAGACCCAAGATAGTGACCCTGCCATCCGCCTGGTGAAAGATCTGCTGACCCAGGAAGACGCCCGCATGGATCCGGATGCTCCAGAGGAAGCCAAGCAGCTGTGGAAGGAGAAGAGCAAGCTGTTCCTCTACGAAGGCAAGTTGTGCAGAAGGATTGTCAACCACCGGACGCACGAGCTGACCTGGCAAGTCGTGGTCCCAAGGCGAGATGCAGCTATGGTCCTGGGGGCTTACCATGACAGAGCGGGGCACTTCGGTTGGAAGAAACTGGAGTTCCTGCTAAGAGGAAGGTTCTTTTGGGTCGGCATGAGAGGAGCTGTAGAAAAGTGGTGCAGAGACTGTGGCCCTTGTCACCTGAGGAGGAAGGACCGCACCAGCCAGAAGACACCCTTGAGGCCCATCGTCACCACGCAGCCTCTTGAGCTGGTAGCTCTGGACCACGTCAAATTGGCTCCAAGCCGGTCTGGATACATCTATGCCCTGACAATCGTGGACCACTATTCCCGTTTTCTAGTGGTGGTCCCGGTAAAGGACTTGACAGCCCAAACAGCGGCCAGAGCCTTCCAGCAATATTTCTGCCATCCACACGGGTATCCGGAACAGGTCCTGACAGACCAGGGTCCAGCGTTCGAGGCTGAAATCTTCCAGGAGTTCTGCAACCTCTATGGCTGTAAGAAGATTCGTACAATGCCTTACCACCCCCAAACTAACGGGATGTGTGAGAAGATGAACAATATAGTCATTGATCTCCTGAAGACGTTGCCCCTGGAGGAACGCAGCCTGTAGCCAGAAAAACTGCCAGACCTGATAGACTTATACAATGACATCCCGGTGAATGCTACCAACTGCACCCCGGCTTACCTGATGCGAGCTAGACCAGGTAAGCTGCCCGTAGACCTGGAGATGGGAGTCCTAATACCTGAGGACACCTCTCCGGATGCGGACTGGGATATGGAAAGGCAACTGCAGTACAAGAAGGTACAGGAGAGTGTGGAGAAGAGCCTGGCCCAGGTGAGAGAAAGGCAAGAAAAACTCTTCAACCAACACGCCCCTGCTGGTCCCCTAGAACCTGGTGAGCAAGTCCTGAAGCGGAAGAGAAGGCTACATAAGTTGGACGACCAGTGGGAAAGGAAACCCTACACCGTGACAACCCAAAGGTGTGCGTAATCACCAAGGACGGAGGAGAAACCACTAGTGTCGTCTCCAGAGACCACCTCAAAAGATGCCCCGAGCAACTCCGTAGTGCAGAAGAGGATCAGAGTGACCTTGAACCCGCAGAGGACAAGGAAGAAATGATCAGCACCGTTCTCGGAGAGTTCCCTCAGTCCTGGACTCGCATAAATGATGCCATAGTGGTACCCATCCTGCATTTCCTGCAACCGGCCCAGCAACAGCCAACACCAGAGCCGGAAGGTGAAGAGGAGCAAGCGGTTCCAGAGGCAGAAGAGCCTGTACCAGCAGCCCAGGAGAGTCAACCCTCTGCTGACAGTGAGCCTGCCATGCCTGCGGTAAGCCAAAGGACCCGCAGACAGCTGCCTGCCCTACCTGTACACCCAGCTGGTAGCTGTACCCCTAACGCTAGTGGGGAAAGCCAGGTTGGTCCACCACCAGACAGTGGGTTAAGGAGGTCAACCAGGAGCACAAAGGGGCTGATACCCGCTCGCTGGAGAATATAGAGTGTACTAAAATTGTAAATAACCTTGTTGCCAAATGTTGAAATGTTTGCCAAAGTTACCTGCATGTTTATTAATAGTGTGTTTCAGTTTCTTGCAGCTACCGTAAGGACTCAAAGGTTATGGACTTTTTATAACCAGGACCTTGTATGGACTGCATTCGGAGCCTAACCCAGGAATGAACTAAGACTGTAAAGGACTTGGGGTAGGACAGACCCCCACCTGGTTAAGGCTCCCCGTTGTATTGGTGATATGGACACCCGGTCACAGGCCACACTGTGACCTTAAGAACTCAATTTGTGCGTCGTCTGTCTATTAATGTTTTATGGTTATGCATATTGTCTTTGTTTATTGTTTAGTCCCGGAGTACTAAATTTCACTAGGGGGGAATGTGTCACCCTGGCCTGGATGCCACAAAATGTAATAAAGCTGTGTCTGAGAGCAAGGGGGAGGTTCTCTAGTCAGGGGAACATTAGCATGCAGTACCTCCTGTCTCAGGCCAGTAGGGGGAGCAGGCTGCCCCTATAAAAGCTGGTGCTGGGGGCAGGGTTAGAAAGAACGGGATGGCCTGTCTCAGCACTGAGACGTGTCCCAGAGTGGAGCAGGGACAGAAAGTTGATTGCACCTAAGAGGAAGTGTGGCAGTAGGAGAGCCACCAGCCAGAGACGAGAGGCGAAGAGAGCCTGTCTTGGCAAATCAGAGACTGACCTTACCAGACTTTGGTGTCTGAGGCTGGAAGGATTCCACATCCCCCAGCAGAGAACCAGTCCGCAAGGGACTGTATATTCCTTGGCCTAAGAAGCCTGGAGGCCCTGCCACAACCGAAGGGACCAGTAAAGCCGTACAAGGCTGGGAGCAGAAAGGAACCCACGTCGCAGGCCATACAGGCGAGAATACACGGAAAGCTCGGAAACGTGGGCTGTTACCCTATCAGGAGGAGATAGCCAGAAGGAGCGCAGAAAGCACGGTAGGCCTACACCCTCACCCTGACCAGGGCCAATTTCCCCGTTGCTCTCAGACATCCAGGTCCCCCTCCTAGCCGGGACTGTTTATGGGTCAATTTACCTGTTCTAGTAAAGACCCTGGACTGCAACCTGTTGTCTGTGTGCTCCTTGCTTCTCCAGCACTATCAGCACTGGGACCCTCACTACCATCACTCCCACCATCCACTATACTGCCCTGGGGCCGCACTCTTCCCGTGGGGAGTCACACTATCCTAGCTGCACACCTCATCAGCCCCAGCGGTCTGCATGCAGCGGCGGTTCCTAATAACCGCAAATCCACGGGTGGCGTAGTCGGACATAAACATCAGCACATAACGGACTACCACTGGCCTGACCACCCTGAGCCACAGAACCGGGTTGCCACTACTACTCCCATCGTTCCCCTACTGCCCGGATCCGAGTGCCCCACGGCCCAGGGGGCGAGTCACTGACATCACAGCTACATCTGAGAGAGACAGGGAGAGACAAAGGACAAACTTATAAGAAAGGAAAATGACGCGCCCCCTGGGACATATTCCTTTTTGAGGGGAATACCCGGCACCGGATCAGATGGGGGGTTGTAGTCTCCGAGCGGCTGTGACCCGGCCCCCGTGCCCAGGGCGTCAAGCTCAGTGTTATGTGGCAGTCCTACAGATGTTATTAAGAGTTCTTTTGTGTCGACTACGCCACCCATTGTGATGCGGTCACTGTGGCCGCCGCTGCAGCAGGGTCCGCTGAGGCTGATGGTGCAGGTGCAGCTTGAGATGGTATAACCCCCAACGGGTGGGGTATAGCCTCAGGGGGAACAGGTGCAGAGGATGGGGGTTGTGGTGGTGCAGTGCAGACGGCAGTGAAGACAGAGTCGGGTTGTGCAGTTAAGGGTGTTTACTTACTGCAGATGTTGTACTGGTCACTCCAGCTCCGAGTGACCACCCGAGCCGTGCTGCGTCCACCAGGTCCTGGATCCAGCCAACCCCCAAACAAGTCCGGAGCGTGGCCCTGAGCTCTCCTTCTGTCCCGTTCACTGGCCGTCCCCACCAGTGATCCACCTAGGTCCAGCTCCCTCGGGCCTTCTGTTGGGACACCCTTGGCCTTGGGTTCCCTGACCCTTCATGTGGTGTGCCTTCGGGGTGGATGTGGTGGGTGACCGTGGCAAACGCTGCCCACGGTCTCCGGTCTCTGGCTGGGGAATGTTTTTGCCCCCACCAGCTTGGGTTCCGGTACCCTGATGCCGACTCTTCACCCGGGGTTTTAATTTGGGATCTTAGAGTCCTGTTCTTCTGTGCCTCTGGGTCTCTCTCTCTCCTCTCTCACTCTGGGTCTTTCCTTCTCCTCTGCTCCTGACTTGTTCTCTGCATCTGACCCTGTTCTTAGTTGGTGCCCACCTTATATACACCCTCTATGTGTGAGCTCAGGTGACCAGCACCCAATGAGCTCCTATCTTTACCCAGGCTGCTCCCCCTATCTGCCCCTACACTAATTGGGATGTACCACCCCCCTCCCACTCCAGCCAGGAACAGACTCGGTCGTACCTGCACATTTCTAAGTGGGAGTACCGTCGGTCTGCTCCTCGGAAATGGGATGTGTGTAGTGCATGCAGCCTACCGAGCTCAGATCCACACTCCTTCCTTACCCGGGAGTGGAATATCACACCTCTGGCTTGAGGTGCAATACCCCTGTAGCAGCCGAATCCTCAGGGTGCTACAAAAACCTAACTGCATAGCAACAAAACAGCAACTTAATGATAGTGCAATATGGTCTGTAAGATTCCCAAATCATGGGACATGGCGCACACTATCAGGAAGTGCCCCTCTTTTTATTAACACTAGTGCCCATCCACTGCACTAGTTCTATCAATAACTATTTCCTATCTCATATACTAAACCTATTATCCTTATCCTATGTGTTATGCAATTCAAAAATTCTATAAACAAATTAGGAAATCCCAGAATTATAATAGAAACCCTAAAATACAAATGTTATTAAATCTCATTAAAAGCGGGACATATATCACCTTAAGTGAAAACAAATTAGTCACACCCCTAATGATAGACCCTTATTCAGACTGCGGGAAGAGGCACTTCTCAATCAGAGGCAGGCCACACCCATTGAGTACTATATACAGTGGGTACGGAAAGCATTCAGACCCCTTTACATTTTTCACTCTTTGTTTCATTGCAGCTATTTGGTAAATTCTAAAAAGTTCTTTTTTTTTTCTCATTAAAGTACACTGTGCACCCCATCTTGACTGAAAAAAAACAGAAATGTAGAAATTTTTGCAAATTTATTAAAAAAGGAAAACTGAAATATCACATGGTCATAAGTATTCAGACCCTTTGCTCATATTTAAGTCACATAGTTACATAGTTACATAGTTACATAGTTTATAAGGCCAAAAAAAACAAGCGTCCATCCAGTTCAGCCTATTTCTTGTGCACTGCAGCTATTCCGCAGCCTTGATCCAGGGGAAGGCAAAAAAAACCATGCGGTATAGGCCAATTTACATCATTGAGGAAAAATTCACTTCCCGACTCCAATCTGGCAGTCAGATTAAATCCCTGGATTAATTAACTATCACTAAGCATAAGATGTAATTTTATTGTTCTCAAGAAAGGCGTCCAGTCCTCTCTTGAACTCATTAAGTGAGTTGGACATCACCACTTCCTCTCCCAGAGAGTTCCAGAGTCTCACGGCTCTGACCGTAAAGAATCCCCTTCTATGCTGGTGCAGGAACCTCCTTTCCTCCAGACGCATAGTGTGCCCCCTCGTCTTTGTCACCATCCTTGGTATAAACAGGTCATGGGAGAGATCTCTGTACATCCCCCTGATGTATTTATACATGTTTATGAGGTCTCCCCTAAGCCTTCTCTTTTCCAACGTAAATAGGCCTAATTTGGACAACCTCTCTGGGTATTCTAGTCCCTCCATTCCCTTTATTACCTTAGTCGCCCTCCTTTGTACCCTCTCTAGCTCCAATATGTCTTTCCTGAACACCGGAGCCCAGAACTGTGCACAATATTCTAAGTGCGGCCTTACCAGCGCTTTATACAGAGGAAGAACAATGTTCTCATCATATACCCCTATTCCTCTTCTGATGCATGCCATGACTCTATTTGCCTTCGCAGCTGCTGCCTGACACTGGGCATTCCAATTTAATTTGCTGTTAACCAAGACGCCCAGGTCCTTCTCCATGTCAGATTTCCCCAACGGTTTCCCATTTAATATGTATGGGTGACTGCTGTTTTTCTTTCCCATGTGCATGACCTTACATTTATTGGCATTGAACCCCATTTGCCGTTTTTTGGCCCAACTCCCCAATTTATCTAAATCCTCCTGTAGCTGTGCCCTATCCTCATCTGTATTAACTACGTTACAAAGTTTAGTATCATCTGCAAATATTGCTATTTTACTATGCAACCCTTCCACTAGATCATTAATAAATATATTAAATAATATAGGGCCCAAGACAGACCCTTGAGGCACCCCGCTAGTCGAGACGCAGTTATAAAAGGAATCCAATTTGTCCGCATTAATCAACTGCAGGGCATCTTGATTGGCAAATAGATTGATCACTTTGGGGTACCAAGTGTTCAGCAACTTTTCTTCTGTCTTGGCACAAGCCAAGGATACGCTGTTCCTCAGGGATTCACATTCTACAGGACCCCTGGACCTGACAAAGAATAAAGCACTTTATCATATTAAACCTGACAGGGCACACCTGTGAGGTGAAGACCATTTCCGGTGACTACCTCTAGAAGCTCATCAAGAGAACGCCAAGAGTGTGCAAAGCAGTCATCAAAGCAAAAGGTGGCTACTCTGAAGACCCTAGAATATAAGACATATTTTCAGTTGTTTCACACTTTTTTGTTAAGTATATAATTCCACATGTGTTAATTCATAGTTTTGATGCCTTCAGTGTGAATGTACAATTCTCATAGTCATGAAAATACAGAAAAATGAGAAGGTGTGTCCAAACTTTTGGTCTGTACTGTATATATCCACCCATATACAGTATACATATATATACACACATATACAGTATACATATATACACACCCATATACAGTATACATATACACACACACATACAGCATACATATATATACACACTTATACAGTATACATATATATACACACACATACAGCATACATATATATACACACATATACAGTATACATATATATACACACATATACAGTATACATATATACACACATATACAGTATACATATATATACACACATATACAGTATACATATACACACACATATACAGTATACATATATACACACATATACAGTATACATATATAGACACACATATACAGTATACATATATACACACATATACCAGTATACATATATACACACATATACAGTATACATATATACACACATATACCAGTATACATATACACACACATATACAGTATATATATACACACATATACAGTATACATATATATACACACATATACAGTATACATATATACACACCCATATACAGTATACATATACACACACATATACAGTATACATATATACACACATATACAGTATACATATATACACACATATACCAGTATACATATATATACACCCATATACAGTATATATATACACACATATACAGTATACATATATATACACACACATACAGCATACATATATATACACACTTATACAGTATACATATATATACACACACATACAGCATACATATATATACACACATATACAGTATACATATATATACACACACATATACAGTATACATATATATACACACTTATACAGTATACATATATACACACATATACAGTATACATATATACACATATACAGTATACATATATACACACATATACAGTATACATATATACACATATACAGTATACATATATACACACATATACAGTATACATATATACACATATACAGTATACATATATATACACACACATACAGTATACATATATACACACATATACAGTATACATATATACACACATATACAGTATACATATATACAGCCATATACAGTATACATATATATATGCATACAGTATGCATATACACATATACAGTATACATATATATATATACATACATATAGAGTATCTATAATATAACGCTACAAGCGTCCCTCTGTCTGAAGCCTTTATAGTCTGCGCTAGTGCGACACGCCTGCACAGTCTGGCTCCAGACTGAAGAACGCATGGAGCCGTTACAGGTAAGAGGAGTGTATGGTGCTGGAGATCACGGTATGCGTATACACTGAACACATACCGCGATCTCTGGCGCCATACTTACATACTTACCTGACCGGGATGAGCGCTACCGCGGCGCCTCTGTTCGGTCCAGAGTCCGGGGGAAGAGGGAAGCGTTGAAATTGGCGCATGCGCATAGCGCTATCTGGTGCCATTTTACTGAAGATACATTTGCAATGTGTCTTCAGCAAAATGGAGCCGGACAGCGTGGTATGAGCACACGCGTACTTCGGCGCCGCACTCCTCCCCCGGCCTCCAGCAGAACGGGAAACAGCACTGGAGCACAGGGAAGAAAGGTGAGTATAAGTGTTTCTTTTCTTGTATGTGTGTGCAGCATGATAGGGATGAGGGGTGCCATACATACCAGGATTGGGGGGTGAGGGGTGCCATACATACCAGGATTGGGGGGTGAGAGGACCATACATACCAGGATTGGCGGGTGAGGGGACTATCCATACCAGGATTGGGGGGTGAGGGGTGCCATGCATACCAGAATTGGGGGTGAGGGGACCATGCATAACAGGATTGGGGATGAGGGGTGCCATGCATACCGGGATTGGGGGTGAGGGGTGCCATGCATATCAGGATAGGGATGAGGGGTGCCATGCATACCAGGAATGGGGATGAGGGGTACCATGCATACCAGGATTGGGGATGTGAGGTGGTACCATAGATACCAGGATAGGGATGAGGGGGTACCATGCATAACAGGATTGGGGATGAGGGGTGCCATGCATACCAGGATTGGGGGTGAGGGGTACCATGTATACCAGAATTGGGGGGTGAGGGGACCATGCATACCAGGATTGGGGGTGAGGGGTGCCATGTATACCAGAATTGGGGGAGGGGAACATGCATACCAGGATTGGGGATGAGTGGTGCCATGCATACCAGGATTGGGGAATGAGGGGACCATGCATTCCAGGATTGGGGGTGAGGGGTGCCATGCATACCAGGATTGGGAAATGAGGGGTGCCAAGTATACCAGAATTGGGGGAGAGGGGTGCCATGCATACAAGGATTGGGGGGTGAGGGGTGCCATGTATACCAGGATTGGGAGGTGAGGTGACCATGCATACCAGGATTGGGGAATGAGGTGTGCCATGTATACCAGGATTGGGGAATGAGGGGTGCCATGCATACCAGGATTCGGGGGTGAGGGGACCATGCACACCAGGATTGGGGGGTGAGGGGTGCCATGCATACCAGGATTGGGGGGTGAGGGGACCATACATACCATGATTGGGGGGTGAGGGGAGCCATGCATACCAGGATTGGGGAATGAGGGATGCCATGTATACCAGGATTGGGGGGTGAGGTGACCATGCATACCAGGATTGGGGAATGAGGTGTGCCATGTATACCAGGATTGGGGAATGAGGGGTGCCATGCATACCAGGATTCGGGGGTGAGGGGACCATGCATACCAGGATTAGGGGGTGAGGGGACCATGCATACCAGGATTAGGGGGTGAGGGGACCATGCATACCAGGATTAGGGGGTAAGGGGACCATGCATACCAGGATTAGGGGGTGAGGGGTGCCATGCATACCACAATAGGATGGGGGCAGCACAAATACCAGGATGGGAGACCATATACCAATAAAAATGCTCGCCACCCGGGCGTAGAACGGGTTCAATAGCTAGTACATATATACACGCATATATACAGTAATACAGCATATACATACACATATATACTGTATATACACACACACACACACACACATATATACAGTAATACAGCATATACATACACATATATACTGTATATACACACACACACATATATATATATATCTGGCGACAGGGCCCCGCTGCGTCCTCTGTGTCTCTGTACAGATATAAGTGTAACACGTACTGGATCCAGCACAGGTGACAGTCTGCCATAGAGCTGACGTGCAGTACATACACTGTGTTATGGGGGCGCTCACCTGTGCGGACCCCGCGCTCCGGCCGCTACTTCTCTGCTCATATAAGGTCTCTCTTTCTGCCATTAAATAATTCGGTTGTCATGGCAGTGGAGGCGGGGCGTTGGTAGGGGGCGTGTCTGGTATAGGGCAGATTGGGGCGGGGCTGTCATGCAGTGCTTGTCTCATCGCTGTAATTTCCTGCTGATGCCACCTGGTGGACAGCATTGGTCAGTACGCGCTGAGAATGCTCACATGGTGGGGGAGGGGCAGCTTATATATGTATATACACAGTCACAATGCAGTTAGGGTTATGTTCACACAGTGTTTTTTTAAACGTTTTTTTCCACATTATAAAACTCAGTGTTGTCAGGAAAAGCATTGCCTGTATTTTTGATGTATGCCTCATACAAAATACATTTTTGAAGATTTTTTTTAATCTTCCATCCTATACTCGGGCACTGGCTGTATATTGTTGAGGCCCCGGGACTTGCTTAGATCCGCTGGGTGGCATTGCCAGCTGCATTGCAGTAAATGGGTGACCTGAAATCCCACATTTATCCTGTGACCAGTTAGGGACTGTTTTTTCTTAAAGAAGGGGCTCATGTTATTAATCCCAGACAATCCATTAATGGAGTTTCCAGTAGTATAATAATGATGATTTATCCTGGGGATGGGTTATCAATGTCCGATCGGTGGGCTCCGACACGCGGCACTGGCTCTACCCATCAGCTGATTGCAGCGCTCAGATGTAAATAGTGTGAAGATTGAACATCACTGCTCCATTCACTGTACTGCGGGTCCTGCAGATCAGCTAATATTCATGTAATAGGAGCTGATCTGCAGCACCAGGGAGCGGCCACTACACAGTGACCAGAGCTGTGATGTTCAGCTCCTCAACAATGTTTACATCTGACCTCGGCCAGAGTTTCAAACAACTGAGTAGTGGAGGAGCCACGTGCCGGACCCCCACAAATCTGATATTAATGAGCTAACCAGGGTATAGGCCATCAATATGTTTGTCCTGGAAATTCCCTTTAAGGCCCACCTGCACATACTATGTATATAATATATATATATATGGCAAAGAGTGGGAAGGGGTTAATAAAAGGCTCATAAAACGGACAAACAACACAAATATTGGTTCTATCTTTTACACATTTGGGGTAGCCCTTAAGAGGGCCGGAGAGAGAGAGAGAGAGAGAGAGAAAGAGAGAGAGAGAGAGAAGAGAGAGAGAAGAGAGAGAGAAGAGAGAGAGAAGAGAGAGAGAGAAGAGAGAGAGAGAAGAGAGAGAGAGAGAAGAGAGAGAGAAGAGAGAGGGGAGGGAGAGATACCGGGAGATACCAAGAGAGAGAAAAAAAGAGAGACCCAACCAGTGCAAAGCTAAGCCGGGCAGGCGGCAGCGGCTATTTATACCCACTGCTGATCTCTGATTGGTGGAAAATCTGGGTGTGGCTGCTCTCTGATTGGTGGAAAATCTGGGTGTGGCTGCTCTGTGATTCGTCAGCATTATGACCTCACAGTGGCGATGACTCATACCTCCTGGGTGGTTCTTCTGGGCGGTTCTGTTTTCTGACTGGTGGAAATTCTAATCAGCATTATGACCTCACAGTGGCCGTGACTCATGTTTCATGGACTGTTCTATCTGGGTGACCTGAAACATGCTGATCTCTGATTGGTGGAAATTCAAGTCATCTTCATGACATCACAATCAGCATGTTATTACTGCTGAGATGTTCAGTTTTTTCCTAAATTTCCTACGTTTTGTCCTAATTTATTAGCACATATATACCACTCATTCCTACAATCAAAGGGTCAGGAAACCCCTCTGAAATCAATATCCTACAATTTACCCCAACAGCAAAAAAACAACTATAAACAAAATACCAAAAGATATATCAGATTATTAATGAGCAAATAAAAGACACAATCACATAAAAAGAATCTTTAGAAAGGTGTAGAAAAAATGCTGTAAAGTAAGAACGCTTCAAAAATAGAAATGTTAATGATTTATTTAATCAATTAACAAAATACAAGTGAATGAACAAACAAAAAATCTAGATCCAATCAATATTTGGTGTGACCAACTTTTCACTTTAAGGCTGGGTGCCCACGTAGCATTTTTCAAGCGTTTATGCTGCAGAATTTCCGCAGCGTAAACGCTTGTTAAACGCTAGGTTATCGGCCCCCCATGGTCCCCAAGGGGATTCCGCATGTTCTATGCACATGCTGCGGATTTTTCCGCAGCGTTTATGCTGCGTACAAAAATCCGCAGTATGTCATTTAATTTTGCGGAAGCGCAGCGGAACTCCCGCCATTGACTTGCATTGAGACGCATAGAAACCGCGACTGTACATTTGTACAAGCGGCTTCTATGCGTCTCTATGTGCGGATGGTACCCAGTTCTGGAGGAGAGGAGACTCTCCTCCAGACCTGGGTACCATTGTACCTGTAAAAAAAGAATAAAATAAATAAAGTTTATACTCACCTTTCCAAAGGCTTCTCTCTGAATGCCGGCATCGCTTGAGGACCTGCGGCGACGTCACAGTCATGTGACCGCAGGCCCTTCACCGCTCTGTCTCGCGATATGCCGGCATCCAGGAAGCAGAGAGGAACGAGCGCTGCAGCCACGCCGGGGCCTCGGGGGTGAGTATAGCTTTATTTGTTTTCATTTTTATGGTTCACACTGTATAAATCCATGCTGTTTGCATGGATTTATACAGTGTGACCTAGTTGTCAAGCACTTTCCAAGTGATGCTATTGACGCGCCCCCTGGGCCGTGTTCAGTGGATACCTGGAGCCGGATCCGGATAGGGGTAGTAGTCCTTGTGGCGGTGACCCGGTCCGTGCCCAGGGTGTCAAACTCAGTGGCAGTCTATGGCAGTAGATGTTAGATCACTACGCCACCCGTTGATTTGCAGCTATGGAGCTGCCGCTGCAGGGCAGACCGCTGAGGCCGGTGGTAGGATTGTGCAGCATGGTAGTATAACCCCCAACGGGAGGGGTATGGCCTCAGGGCAGCCGACGTGGATGATGGGGGTAGCAGGAACCACTCGGAGACGGTACGGTGTAGTTTAGGGTCTTTACTGGTAACAAAGATAGACCCTCCCGGAGTACTGGCTAGCGATTGGGGCCTGGTCAGTCCTTGAGCAGATGGGATCTCCCCTGGCCAGGTGGAGTTGTAGGCCTCCCAAACTAACGATACTCTTCTGGCTACCTTGCTAGAGGCGGGTATAAGTAGCCCACGTCCCTGAGTGTACCGTGTGGTGCTCACCCGTATGGCCGGTGACTCGGGGCCTTCTAATGGCTTCCGCTCCACGATGGCGGTGCTGGTCCCACTCTTGTGACCGTGCCTTCAGGTTTCTGGGCCAGAGGATCTGCAATCCCCGGCCGGTCGGTTTCTGCTGCTGGGTAGAGATTAGTCCCCACAGCCTCGGACTCCGGGTCCGGTGATACTTCTTAGTCAGGGCGAGCTCTGCAGCTGCCAGCCCCTGACTCTTTGTAACACTGCTCCACAGAGCTCCTGTTGTTTCTTCCTATGCTGCTTCTCTGTCTCTACTTCTGTTCTTCTTCTACTCACTAACCCTGCCTCAGCCCCAGGTTTATATAGGGGAAGTTCTTCCCCTCCCAAGACTGGGCAGGAGGTGTGGCATGCACAGGATCCCTGACCAAAGGACCTCCCACCTGCTCTCAGACATAACATTACATTACTGTGGAAACCAGACCCCTGGGGTGCCACATTCCCCCCTAGTAAAATTTAGTACTCCGGGACTAAACATATTTTAGAAAAACATAACAATATATAACAATAACAATAAAGAAACACATAAAGGTGGTCACGGCATGTCCGCAACCGGGTGCAGTCTTTGAAGAAAAGCAAAGGTGTCCATTTCACCAAAACAGGGAGACGTAACCAGGTAGGGGCCTGTCCTGCCCCGAGTCCTTAACAGTCTTTAGTCCGTCCTGGGTTACGCTCAAACTATATACAAAGGATTCCCGGTAAATCCACCACAGACTCCTAAAAACAACTAGAAACACAAAATTACACACAAGCAACTATAGACAGGTAAACATTATAAAATAGCTTAAACATTTAGATCCTCCAACGTGCGGGTAACTGGCCTCTAGTGGCCCTAGTGGACCTACGGAGCTGACTGTCTGGCCCTGAACTACAGGGTGTAGGAGCTGTCAAGGGTAAACTGGGCAGCTGTCTATGGGCCCTTTGGCTCACTAGGGGTGTGGCAGGCTCACTATAAGCAGAGGGTTGATTTTCCGGGTCTGCTTGTGTAGAGTCTTCTGCCTCCTGGACCGGCTGTTCTTCCAGCTCTTCCTGTTGCTCCGTAGGTGCTTGGGATGCTGGTTGGAGGAAGGTGAGTACGGGTACCACAACTGCACCATTGACTTGAGTCCAAGACCGAGGGAAGTCCCCGAGCACAGTACTAACCATATCTTTCCTTTCCTCTACGGGTCGATGGTCTTCTTGTTCCTCTTCAGGGTTCCTCAGTTGTTCGGGACACTTCTTCAGGTAGTCCCGGGATACAATGGCTGTGGTTTCCCCTCCGTCTTTACTGATGGTACAGACCTTCGGGTTCTCGTGGCTTGAGGGCAGTACGGTATACGGGTCCTTCTCCCACTGGTCGTCCAACTTGTGGAGCCGTCTCTTCCTCTTCAAGACCTGCTCTCCGGGTACCAGGGGAACAGCGGGAGCATACTGGTTGTAAGTTTTCTCTTGTCTTTCCCTAGCCTGACAGAGACTTCGCTCCACGCTCTCCTGTACTCTCCGGTACTGCTGCTGCCTCTCTGTGTCCCAGTCTGCTTCTGGTGAAGTGTCCTCGGGTGTCAGGACTCCCATTTCCAGGTCAACAGGTAACTTACCAGGTCTCGCCCTCATTAGGTAAGCCGGGGTACAGTTGGTGGAACCTACCGGGATGTGGTTGTATAGGTCCACCAGATCGGGCAACTTCTCAGGCCACAGACTGCGTTCTTCCAGGGGCAACGTTTTTAGAAGATCCATTACCACCTGGTTCATTTTCTCACAAAGTCCATTAGTTTGCGGATGGTAGGGTGTCGTCCTTATCTTCCGGCAGCCATACAGATTGCAGAATTCCTGGAAGACCTCCGCTTCAAAGGCAGGTCCCTGGTCCGTCAGCACTTGGTCCGGGTACCCGTGTGGACGGCAGAAGTGCTGCTGGAAGGCTCTAGCTGCTGTTTGAGCCGTTAAGTCCTTGACGGGGACGACAATCAAGAACCGGGAGTAATGATCCACGATGGTTAACGCGTAGACGTAGCCACTTCTGCTTGGGGTCAGTTTTACATGATCCAAGGCTACCAGTTCCAACGGTTGCCGGGTGACGATGGACTGCAGGGGAGTCTTCTGGCTGGCACGGTCCTTCCTTCTCAGGTTGCACGGGCCACAGTCTCTGCACCACTTCTCGATGGTTCCCCTCATGCCTACCCAGTGGAACCGCCCGCGCAGCAGGAACTCCAGCTTCTTCCACCCGAAGTGTCCAGCCCCATCGTGGTATGCCTCCATCACCATGGCTGCGTCTCTTCGTGGCACCACTACTTGCCAGAGTAGTTCATGCGTCCGGGAGTTAACCATTCTGCGGCACAACTTCCCCTTGTAAAGGAACAGTCGACTCTTCTCTGCCCACAGTTGTTTAGCTTCCTCCGGAGCGTCCGGTTCAAGGCGAGCCTCCGGCCGAGTCAGCATCTCCTTCACCAGTCGGACGGCAGGGTCGCTGTCTTGCGTTTCCGCCCAGTTGTAGTGAGGTAAGGGGTTCAACGTAGCAGCCTGCTTACTCCTTACCCGGTGGGAATACTGGATAGTCCCATGACGGTGGAACGCAGGGAGTTCAACTTCTTCCAGTCCCTCCGGATCTTCTCCTTCGTCCGGCAGGTTGGGCATCCTGGACAGGGAGTCCGCGTTGGTATTGGAGCGTCCTGCCCGGTACTTGATTGTGAACTCGTAGTTGGACAGACGGGCCATCCACCTCTGCTCCAGGGCACCGAGTCTTGCCGTGTCCAGGTGTGTCAACGGGTTGTTATCCGTGTACACGGTGAACCGGGAAGAAGCGAGGTAATGCTTAAAGCGCTCGGTGACTGCCCATACTACGGCCAGGAACTCTAGCTTAAATGAGCTGTAATTCTCGGGGTTCCTTTCGGTGGGTCGCAGTTTTCGGCTGGCGTAGGCGATTACTCGTTCTTTCCCCTGCTGGACCTGGGACAGTACGGCTCCTAGCCCGATGTTACTGGCGTCGGTGTAGAGGATAAAGGGCTGGCTATAATCCGGGTACGCCAGGATTTCATCCCCCGTGAGGGCCATCTTCAGCTGGCGGAAGGACTCTTCTTCCAGCTCCTCCCATTTGAAGGGCGGCTTCTGGTTCTTAGCCTTCCGGGACTGGCCTATCAGAAGGTCCTGCATAGGTGCTGCCTTTTTGGTGAAACCGGGAATAAACCTTCGGTAGTAGCCTACCAACCCGAGGAACTGCCGCACTTCTTTTACGCTGGAGGGGCTTGGCCATTCCTTAATTGCGGTGATCTTATCAGGGTCGGGAGCCACTCCGTCAGCGCTCACCACGTGTCCCAGGTACTGCACCTTTGGTTTCAGGAGGTGACACTTGGAGGGTTTCACCTTTAGGCCGTAACTCGCCAGAGCTTCGAACACCTCCGCCAGGTGTTTCAGGTGGTCCTCATAAGTCTTGGAATATACGATGACATCGTCCAGGTACAACAGGACCGTCTCAAAGTTTCTGTGGCCCAGACAGCACTCCATTAATCGTTGGAAGGTTCCTGGTGCGTTGCAGAGTCCGAACGGCATGCAGGTGAACTCGCTAAGTCCCATCGGGGTGGTGAATGCGGTCTTCTCCCGGTCCGCCTCTGCTACAGGAACCTGTCAGTACCCGCTAGTGAGATCCAAGGTAGAGAAGAAGTTAGCAGATCTTAAAGCAGCCAAAGACTCCTCTATCCTTGGTAAAGGGTACGCATCTTTGTGTGTGATACGGTTAATTTTCCGGTAATCTACACACATTCTCATAGTGTTGTCTTTCTTTTTGACTAAAACTAGTGGGGCTGCCCAGGGGCTACAGCTATCCCGGATTACCCCAGCCTCCTTCATGTCTCTAAGCATCCCCTTGGCGTGTTGGTAATGTGCAGGGGGTACGGGTCGATACCTCTCTTTTATGGGAGGATGATCTCCCGTGGGAATGTGGTGTTCTACCCCCTTGACTCGCCCAAAGTCTAACGGGTGTTTACTAAACACTCTCTCATACTCTTGAACCACCCGGTAGACTCCCTGTTTCTGGTGGGAGGGAGTGGAGTCAGTTCCCAAGTGTAGTTGCTGACACCAATCCTCCTTTACTTTCTTAGAGCCGTTACCTTCCTCCGGGTGAGATGGAGGCAAGGGTTCCACAGACTGTATAGAGTTTTGGTTGATGGTATATAATTTGGCTAGCGTGGCATACCGGGGTAGGTACACTTCCCTCTTCCCGATATTTATTATGCGAACGGGCACCCTCCCATGGCGTACATTGACCACCCCCCGTGCTGTCAAAATGGTGGGCCTACTGTCTGAGTAAACTGGTTCTACCATTGCCTGGTAATCTCTACCTCTCGGACCAATAGCTGCCCGGCACCAAATTATCATTTCACTTTTTGGGGGCATGGCAATAGGGAAAGGGTCACACATTCTTACGCTACCAATCTCACCGCCGGAGAGTTCCACCTGTTGCCGTCGCATCAGTGCCCGGATCTCTTTCTGGAGCACTCGCTGCTCGCCGGAGCTGGCGTTCTTGGCAACCTGTTGTAAAAGGAAAATCACCTCTGCAAGACAATTTTCAATTACATTAGTTCCTAGCGTTATCTTTGGGTGACTCTCATGCTTGTCAATATCTACAATGATCAGTCCCTGTGCTGCCAGTTCGACTCTACCGATTTTGATGGTCACCTCTTTAAATCCGATCTGTGGCACGGGCTGGCCATTGCTGGCGATGATACTCAAGTCGTCGTCAGGGTAGCGGGTAATATCCGAGTCATTCCAGTACTGCTTAAAGAGCACGTACGGGATGGTGGTGACCTGTGACCCGGTGTCCAGTAGGGCACTCATGGGAATGCCATCCAGTACCACAGGCAAGACTGGACGTCCTCCCACATATCTGTCGCGCCAGTTCGATGGGCCTGGTGATCTTTTTCCTGGGGGTTGGCCCTCTACCCCAGGTTGTGCCAGTTTAAAGGACAGTACCTTGCCATATGTCCGGGTTGATTGCAGCGGCGGCAGATGGGTCGTCCGTCCTCGCTGTATCGGTCACTGGGTCTTCCTCTGGCCGGTGGGGTCCTCCTTGGTCGACGCCACGGGATGTCCTCCGGTCCGGATGCCAGCTGGATCTTCCCTGGGGTGGAAACCTGTAAAGACTGCACAGTTCGGGTTAGCGCAGCAACGCTCTTAACTAGCTCTTGGACCTGATGGTGTAGGTCTGGAGCCGGGTCATTGTCCAAAGCCTGCGCATCAGCTCCCACAGGCCCTGCCGACAAGGGCGCCGCCTCCTGGTGGTAAGTGGTAGTAGGGCGCCTGTGGGTCACAACGCCACCCGGTGCCGGTTCTCGGAGCACCCGGATGGCTCTGTCCTTGAACTGTGCAAAGTCCAGATGAGGATCCTGTAAGGCTATGGCCCGCAACTGGGTTCGGTGGACATTGCAATATAGTCCCTCTATAAATTGTTCGGTCAACAGCCTGTCCTCGTTTCCCACGCTGTCAGGGTCGGTCTGCTTAATGGCCCTCAGGGCCTCTTGTAGGTTTAGTGCATAGTCCCTTATACTCTCATGTGCTCGCTGCTTGCACCCATAGAATCTAAGCTTAATCTCGGCTGAGGTGCGGGTATCAAAGGTGTCCCTCAGCCGGGTTAGTATCCCTGCGACAGTCCTCCTCCCAGGTGGCCAGGACTTTACCTCCCTTTGGGCTGCCCCGGTTAGTTGGGCCACCAGGATGCTCACTTTTTGCTCTTCTGTGAGGGGGTACACCTGGAAGAGGCTATCCAGCTTTTCTCTAAAGTCATGCAGGGTATGTGACTCCCCTGAGTACTGGGGTAGCCAAGCTGCTCCCGGGATATAGGGCATGGTGAAGGGCATAACTGCAGCAGCGGTGGCGCTGGCGGGGGTTGAGGCAGTGAAGCTCTCCTCCGTATCCGACATCCTTCTCCCCCCTAGTGGACCGTGGCCTACCTTGCGATGATCCTCTTCCGTAGGCCGCGGCTCCGCAGTGGATCGTCTGGGTTTTGGACCTTCCGTCGCGCTCCTGTGACGTCGGCGTCTGCTGGGCTCCTTCCAGGACCTTACGCAACGTCCGGACGTGAGGCGGGGCTTCAGTTCTCGCGGGCTTTTCGGAGTCCACGCCCCTCTTCTTCCCGCGCGGCGTCCTCAAGATGGCGTCCAACGGCGGGAAAACTCCACAGATGGCGGGAAGAAGGCTGAAGATGGCGCCGGATGGCGGGAATCTTCACGGATGGCGGGAAGAAGGCTGAAAATGGCGCCGGATGGCGGGAATCTTCACCACAGGTGAGTTTGAAAGTCTCTTTTTCAGGCACGCAGTACCCGGTGGTTACGGGCACGAGATCCTGCCGACTACGCCAAAGTTGACGCGCCCCCTGGGCCGTGTTCAGTGGATACCCGGAGCCGGATCCGGATAGGGGTAGTAGTCCTTGTGGCGGTGACCCGGTCCGTGCCCAGGGTGTCAAACTCAGTGGCAGTCTATGGCAGTAGATGTTAGATGACTACGCCACCCGTTGAATGCAGCTTTAGAGCTGCTGCTGCAGGGCAGACCGCTGAGGCCGGTGGTAGGATTGTGCAGCGTGGTAGTATAACCCCCAACGGGAGGGGTATGGCCTCAGGGCAGCCGACGTGGATGATGGGGGTAGCAGGAACCACTCGGAGACGGTACGGTGTAGTTTAGGGTCTTTACTGGTAACAAAGATAGACCCTCCCGGAGTACTGGCTAGCGATTGGGGCCTGGTCAGTCCTTGAGCAGATGGGATCTCCCCTGGCCAGGTGGAGTTGTAGGCCTCCCAAACTAACGATACTCTTCTGGCTACCTTGCTAGAGGCGGGTATAAGTAGCCCACGTCCCTGAGTGTACCGTGTGGTGCTCACCCGTATGGCCGGTGACTCGGGGCCTTCTAATGGCTTCCGCTCCACGATGGCGGTGCTGGTCCCACTCTTGTGACCGTGCCTTCAGGTTTCTGGGCCAGAGGATCTGCAATCCCCGGCCGGTCGGTTTCTGCTGCTGGGTAGAGATTAGTCCCCACAGCCTCGGACTCCGGGTCCGGTGATACTTCTTAGTCAGGGCGAGCTCTGCAGCTGCCAGCCCCTGACTCTTTGTAACACTGCTCCACAGAGCTCCTGTTGTTTCTTCCTATGCTGCTTCTCTGTCTCTACTTCTGTTCTTCTTCTACTCACTAACCCTGCCTCAGCCCCAGGTTTATATAGGGGAAGTTCTTCCCCTCCCAAGACTGGGCAGGAGGTGTGGCATGCACAGGATCCCTGACCAAAGGACCTCCCACCTGCTCTCAGACATAACATTACATTACTGTGGAAACCAGACCCCTGGGGTGCCACACTATCGCCTGGAAAGCGCTTGTCAATCTGCATGCGGAAACGCATGTGAATCCGCATGTGGATCCGCATGTATTCTGCAGGAAAAACGCATGCACAATCTGCATGCGTTTTTTCTGCCAGGGAGATGCAGAAATGCTGCAGAAATTTTCTGCTTCATTTCTGCATCGTGGGCACATAGCCTAAAACAGCATCAATTCTTCTAGGTACACCTGCGCAAAGTCTGGGATTTGTAATAATACAGTCAGGTGTCTGGTCATACACCATGGCAAGACTGAGCAAGAATACACAAGGGAGTTATACTACATCAGCAAGGACTCTAAGGCACAAATTTCAAAGCAGATTGAGGGTTCAAGATGTGTCATTCAAGCACTTGTGAAGAAGCACAAGAAAATGTGCAACGTCGAGGTCAGTAGATGCAGTGGTCGGCCAAGGAAACTTAGTGCAGCAGATGTATGACACATTATGGTTACTTTCCTTCAAAAGTGGAAGATGTCCAGCAGTGCCATTAGCTCAGGACTGGCAGCAACCAGTGGGACTCAGCTTCACTCATCTAATGTTCAGAGAAGACTGGCCAGAAGTGGTCTTCATAGCAGAATTGTGGTGAAAAAGCCATATCTTCCACATCAAAACAAGGCCAAGTGACTCTGACGCGCCCCTGGGCCTGAGTCGCGCAGCGTTGCGCACGCGGGAGCCTACCCGGAGCCGGATCCGATAGGGGTAGTAGTCTCGTGGCGGGGACCCGTTCCGTGCCCAGGGAGTCAAACTGAGCGGCAGTATTAGCAGTAGATGTTAGAATGTTCGACTACGCCACCCGTTGAATGCGGCTATGAGGCCGCCGCTGCAGGGCAGACCGCTGAGGCCGGTGGTACGATTGTGCAGCGTAGATGGTATAACCCCCAACGGGAGGGGTATGGCCTCAGGGCAGCCGACGTGAATGATGGGGGTAGCAGGAGAGCATGCAGGTAGCAGGAACCACTCAGAGACGGTGCGGTGTAGTTCAGGGTCTTTACTGGTGACAAAGGTAGACCCTCCCGGAGTACTGGCTAGTGGTCGGGGCCTGGTCAGTCCGTGAGCAGATGGGATCTCCCCTGGCCAGGCGGAGTTGTAGGCCTCCCCAACTAATTGTACTCTTCTGGCTACCTTGCTAGAGGCGGGTAAAAGTAGCCCACGTCCCTGAGTGTACCGTGTGGTGCTCACCCGTATGGCCGGTGACTCGGGGCCTTTTGGTAGCTTCCGTTCCACGACGGCGGTGCTGGTCCCACGCGTGTGACCGTGCCTTCGGGTTTCTGGGCCAGAGGACCTGAAATCCCCTGCTGGTCGGTTTCTGCTGCTGGGTAAGGATTAGTCCCCACAGCCTCGGACTCCGGGTCCGGTGATAATTCTTCAATCAGGGCGAGCTCTACAGTTTCCAGCCCCTGACTCCTTTTAGCACTGCTCCCACTGAGCTCCTGATCTTTCTTTCCTATAGCTGCTCCTCTCCAGACCAGACTATGTCTCTGTCTGGGACTCCTCTTCTTCTCTCTCTCTTCTCACTCTAACCCTGCCTCAGCCCCAGTTTTATATAGGGGAAGTTCTTCCCCTCCCAGGACTGGGCAGGAGGTGTGGCATGCATAGGATTCCTGACCAGGAGACCTCCCACTTGCTCACAGACGTAATATTGCTATTACTGTGGAAACCAGACCCCTGGGGTGCCACATTTTCCCCTAGTGAAATTTAGTACTCCGGGACTAAACATATTTTTGTAAACATAACAAGTTATAAACTGAAACAGTACAATAAAGAAAAACACATTAGGATGGTCACGGAGTGTCCGCAACCGGGTGCAGTTTTTAAAGAAAACAAGGGTGTCCATTTCACCAAAGGAACAGGGAGCCGTAACCAGGTAGGGGTCTGTCCTGCCCCGAGTCTTTAACAGTCTTTAGTCCGTTCCTGGGTTACGCTCCAAACATATGTACAAAGGATTTCGGATAATCCATAAACGACACCTATAAAATAACTAGAAATACATAATTATTTACAAGCAACGATAACCAGGTAAATACAAATAAAACAGTCTAAACACTTAGATCCTCCAACGTACGGGCAACTGGCCTCTAGTGACCCTAGTGGACCTACGGAGCTGACTGACTGGTCCTGAGCTACAGAGTGTAGGAGCTGTCAAAGGTAAACTGGGCAGCTGTCTACGGGCTCTTTGGCTCACTATGGGTACGGCAGGCTCACTATAAGCAGAGGGTTGATTCTCCTGGTCTGCTTGTGTGGGGTCTTCTACCTCCTGGACCGGCTGCTCTTCCAGCTCTACCTGTTTCTCCGTAGGCACTTGGGATGCTGGTTGGAGGAAGGTGAGGACGGGTACCACGACAGCGCCATTGACTTGAGTCCAAGACCGAGGGAAGTCTCCGAGTACAGTACGGACCGTCTCTTCCCTTTCCTCTGCGGGTCGAGGGTCTTCTTGTTCGTCTTCAGGGTTCCGTAGCTGTTCAGGACACTTCTTTAGGTGATCTCGGGATACAACGGCTGTGGTTTCTCCTCCGTCCTTACTGATTGTGCAGACTTTCGGGTTCTCATGGCTTGAGGGCAGTACGGTGTACGGGTCCTTCTCCCACTGGTCGTCCAACTTGTGGAGCCGTCTCTTCCTCTTCAAGACCTGCTCTCCAGGTACCAGGGGAACAGCGGGAGCATACTGGTTGTAAGTCTTCTCCTGTCTTTCTCTAGCTTGACAGAGACTTCGCTCCACGCTCTCCTGTACTTTCCGGTACTGCTGCTGCCTCTCTGTGTCCCAATCCGCTTCTGGTGAAGTGTCCTCGGGTGTCAGGACTCCCATTTCCAGATCAACAGGAAGCTTACCAGGTCTTGCTCTCATTAGGTAAGCCGGGGTACAGTTGGTAGAACCTACCGGGATGTGGTTGTATAGGTCCACCAGATCAGGCAGCTTCTCAGGCCACAGACTGCGTTCTTCCAGGGGCAATGTTTTCAGAAGATCTATCACCACCTGGTTCATTTTCTCGCAGAGTCCATTGGTTTGCGGATGATAGGGTGTTGTTCTTATCTTCCGGCAGCCATACAGAGTGCAGAACTCCTGGAAGACCTCCGCTTCAAAGGCAGGTCCCTGGTCCGTCAGCACCTGCTCTGGGTATCCGTGTGGACGGCAGAAGTGCTGCTGGAAGGCTCTAGCTGCTGTTTGAGCCGTTAAGTCCTTGACGGGGACGACAACCAAGAACCGGGAGTAGTGATCCACGATGGTTAACGCATAGACGTAGCCACTTCTGCTGGGGGTCAGTTTTACATGATCCAAGGCTACCAGTTCCAACGGCTGCTTGGTGACGATGGACTGCAGGGGAGTCTTCTGGCTGGCACGGTCCTTCCTTCTTAAGTTGCATGGGCCACAGTCTCTGCACCACCTCTCGATGGTTCCTCTCATGCCTACCCAGTGGAACCGCCCGCGCAGCAGGAACTCCAGCTTCTTCCATCCGAAGTGCCCAGCTCCGTTGTGGTATGCCTCCAGTACCATAGCCGCGTCTCTTCTTGGCACCACTACTTGCCAGACCAGTTCATGTTATGTTCTGCTACCAGAGCTAAGGAAAGAGAGGAGATCTGTCCCTACGATAGAACTCAGCTGAATCCCTACGATGTAACAGGGAACCTGATCCTGCGATCAGACCTGCTAAAGTCCTAAGCTAGTCTGAACGGAGACCTATAGATGTGGGGAAGGAATCCCTACAAGTACTAAGGACTGGGAGGAAAATGGGACACCTCCTAACAGAAATAGTAGCAGACAGACGAACAAACAAAATATATAGAACATAGAGGTCCGTAAACCAAGCAAACTAACAGAGTTAGATACAGAGCACAGGCTAGCTAGAAAGTAGTTATACAATGAAGTCCAGCAAAGCCAGAAGGGCGGAGCAGGATTAAATAGGCCAACAAGGTCATGTGACCAGCAAAGGAAAAAACCTAAGAGCAAGGTTCTAACAGTACCCCCCCTTCTAAGAGGATCCTCCGGATCCCCTAGGACCAGGCTTATCAGGAAATCTCCTGTGAAACGCTCTAATAAGTCTGGACGCGGAAACATCATCTGACCTCACCCAAGAGTTATCCTCGGGTCCGAAACCTTTCCAGGCCACAAGATACTGCAAACTACCTCTATACCGTCTAGAGTTAAGGATGCGAGAAATTTCATATTCCCCGTCCTCCACCACCGGAGGAACAGAGGCAGAGGCGTCACCATCCGACACAACAGCTTTTTTTAACAGAGAGACATGAAATACCGGATTAATTCTCCAGGAGGTAGGAACCTCCAACCTAACAGCAGATTGGTTGACAACCTGAAGCACCTTAAAGGGCCCTACAAACTTGGGACCCAATTTCTTAGAAGGAATCCTCAACCGCAGATTCCTAGAGGACAACCAAACCATGTCACCAACAGTGAACAAAACCTCCTGTCGTTTCCTATCAAAGTAGTCTTTAGATTTTCTGTTGGCCTCCTGAAGATTACCACGCACATCCGTCCAAACTCTCTCCAAATCACCGGAAAAATTCTCCTCCTCAGGCACGGCAGATCCCAACTTGGAGAACGACCCAAACGACGGATGTCTCCCAGAACAACAAAAAAAAGGCGAACATAGAGGTCCGTAAACCAAGCAAACTAACAGAGTTAGATACAGAGCACAGGCTAGCTAGAAAGTAGTTATACAATGAAGTCCAGCAAAGCCAGAAGGGCGGAGCAGGATTAAATAGGCCAACAAGGTCATGTGACCAGCAAAGGAAAAAACCTAAGAGCAAGGTTCTAACAGTTCATGCGTTCGGGAGTTAACCATTCTGCGGCACAGCTTCCCCCTGTAAAGGAACAGTCGACTCTTCTCAGCCCACAGTTGCTTGGTCTCCTCCGGAGCGTCTGGGTCAAGGCGGGCATCTGGCTGAGTCAGCATCTCCTTCACTAGTCGGACGGCGGGATCACTATCTTGCGTTTCCGCCCAGTTGTAATGAGGTAAGGGGTTGAACGTAGCGGATTGCTTACCCCTTACACGGTGGGAATACTGGATAGTCCCATGACGGTGAAACGCGGGGAGTTCAACTTCTTCCAGTTCCTCTGGATCTTCCCCTACGTCCGGTAGGTTTGGCATTCTGGACAAGGCATCCGCGTTGGTATTGGAGCGTCCTGCCCGGTATTTGATTGTGAACTCATAGTTGGACAAGCGGGCCATCCATCTCTGCTCCAGGGCACCAAGTCTTGCCGTATCCAGGTGTGTCAACGGGTTGTTATCCGTGTACACGGTGAACCGGGAAGAGGCGAGGTAGTGCCTAAAGCGTTCGGTGACTGCCCACACCACTGCCAGGAACTCTAGCTTGAATGAGCTGTAATTCTCAGGGTTTCTTTCGGTGGGTCGCAGTTTTCGGCTGGCGTAAGCAATTACCCGTTCTTTCCCCTGCTGGATCTGGGACAGTACGGCTCCTAGCCCGATGTTACTTGCGTCGGTGTAGAGGATAAAGGGCTGGCTGTAATTAGGGTACGCCAGGATTTCATCCCCCGTGAGGGCCATCTTCAGCTGGCGGAAGGACTCTTCTTCCAGCTTCTCCCATCTGAAGGGCGGCTTCTGGTTCTTGGCCTTCCTGGACTGGCCTATCAGGAGGTCCTGCATAGGAGCTGCCTTTTTGGTGAAACCGGGAATGAATCTTCGGTAGTAGCCTACCAACCCAAGGAACTGCCGCACTTCCTTTACGCTGGAGGGGCTTGGCCATTCCTTAATTGCGGTGATCTTATCAGGGTCGGGAGCCACTCCGTCAGCACTCACCACGTGTCCCAGGTACTGCACCTTTGGTTTCAGGAGGTGACACTTGGAGGGTTTCACCTTTAGGCCGTAGTTTGCCAGGGCTTCGAACACTTCCGCCAGGTGTTTCAGGTGGTCCTCGTAGGTCTTGGAATAGACGATGACATCGTCCAGGTATAACAGGACCGTCTCGAAGTTTCGGTGTCCCAGACAGCATTCCATCAACCGTTGGAAGGTTCCTGGTGCGTTGCAGAGTCCGAACGGCATGCAGGTAAACTCGCTAAGTCCCATCGGGGTGGTGAATGCGGTCTTCTCCCGGTCCGCCTCTGCTACAGGAACCTGCCAGTACCCGCTAGTGAGATCCAAAGTAGAGAAGAAATTAGCAGATTTTAAAGCAGCCAAAGACTCCTCTATCCTTGGTAAGGGGTACGCATCTTTGTGTGTGATACGGTTGATTTTCCGGTAATCTACACACATTCTCATGGTGTTGTCCTTCTTTTTAACCAAGACTAGTGGAGCTGCCCAGGGGCTACAGCTATCCCTGATTACTCCAGCCTCCTTCATGTCTCTAAGCATCCCCTTGGCGTGTTGGTAGTGTGCAGGGGGTACGGGTCGGTATCTCTCCTTTATGGGAGTATGGTCTCCCGTGGGGATGTGGTGTTCTACCCCCTTTACTCGCCCGAAGTCTAACGGGTGTTTACTAAACACTCTCTCGTACTCTTGAACCACCCGATAGACTCCCTGTTTCTGGTGTGAGGGAGTGGAATCAGTACCCAAATGTAGTTGCTGACACCAGTCCTCCATTGGTTTCTTAGAGCCGTTACCTTCCTCTGGGTGAGATGGAGGCAAGGGTTCCACGGACTGTACAGAATTTTGGTCGATGGTATACAATTTGGCTAGCGTGGCATACCGGGGCAGGTATACTTCCCTCTTCCCGATATTTATTATGCGAACGGGCACCCTCCCATGGCGTACATCAACCACCCCCCGTGCTGTCAAAATGGTGGGCCTACTGTCTGAGTAGACTGGTTCTACCATTGCCTGGTAATCTCTACCTCTCAGACCAATAGCTGCCCGGCACCAAATCATCATTTCACTTTTTGGGGGCATGGCAATAGGGAAAGGGTCACACATTCGCACGCTGCCAATCTCACCACCGGAGAGTTCCACCTGTTGCCGTCGCATCAGTGCCCGGATCTCTTTTTGGAGCACTCGCTGCTGGCCGGAGCTGGCGTTCTTGGCAACCTGCTGTAAAATGAAAATCACCTCTGCAAGACAATTTTCAATCACATTAGTTCCCAGAGTTATCTTTGGGTGGCTCTCGCGCTTGTCAATGTCTACAATGATCAGTCCCTGTGCTGCCAGTTCGACTCTGACGATTTTAATGGTCATCTCTTTAAATCCGATCTGTGGCACGGGCTGACCATTGCTGGCAATGATACTCAAGTCGTCGTCAGGGTAGCGGGTTATATCCGAGTCATTCCAGTACTGCTTGAAGAGCACGTACGGGATGGTGGTGACCTGTGACCCGGTGTCAAGTAGGGCACTCATAGGAATGCCATCCAGTACCACAGGCAAGACTGGACGTCCTCCCACATATTTGTCACGCCAGTTCGATGGGCCTGGTGATCTTATTCCTGGGGGTTGGCCCTCTACCCCAGGTTGTGCCAGTTTAAAGGACAGTACCTTGCCATATGTCCGGGTTGATTGCAGCGGCGGCAGATGGGTTGTCCGTCCTCGTTGTATCGGTCGCTGGGTCTTCCTCTGGCCGGTGGGGTCCTCCTTGGTCGACGCCACGGGATGTCCTCCGGTCCGGATGCCAGCTGGATCTTCCCTGGAGCATAAACCTGTAAAGACTGCACAGTTCGGGTTAGCGCAGCAACGCTTTTAGCTAGCTCTTGGACCTGATGGTGCAAGTCTGGAGCCGGGTCATTGTTCAAAGCCTGCGCATCAGCTCCCACAGGCCCTGCCGACAAGGGCGCCGCCTCCTGGTGGTAGGCGGTAGTAGGGCGCCTGTGGGTCACAACGCCACCCGGTGCCGGTTCTCGGAGCACCCGGATGGCTCTGTCCTTGAACTGTGCAAAGTCCAGATGAGGATCCTGTAAGGCCATTGCCCGCAACTGGGTTCGGTGGGCATTGCAATATAGTCCCTCTATAAATTGTTCGGTCAACAGCCTGTCCTCGTTTCCCACGCCGTCAGGGTCGGTCTGCTTAATGGCTCTCAGGGCCTCTTGTAGGTTTAGTGCATAGTCCCTTATATTCTCATGTGCTCGCTGTTTGCACCCGTAGAATCTAAGCTTAATCTCGGCTGAGGTGCGGGTATCAAAGGTGTCCCTCAGCCGGGTTAATATCCCTGCGACAGTCCTCCTCCCAGGTGGCCAGGACTTTACCTCCCTTTGGGCTGCCCCGGTTAGTTGGGCCACCAGGATGCTCACTTTTTGCTCTTCTGTGAGGGGGTACACCTGGAATAGGCTATCCAGCTTTTCTCTAAAGTCATTCAGGGTATGTGACTCCCCTGAGTACTGGGGTAGCCAGGCTGCCCCCGGGATATAGGGCATGGTGAAAGGCATGACCGCCGCAGCGGTGGCGCTGGCGGTGGCTGTGGCAGTGAAGCTCTCCTCCGTATCCGACATCCTCCTCCCCCCTAGTGGACCGTGGCCTACCTTGCGATGATCCTCTTCCGTAGGCCGCGGCTCCGCAGTGGATCGTCAGGGTTGAGGACCTTCCGTCGCGCTCCTGTGACGTCGGCGTCTGCTGGGCTCCTTCCAGGACCTTACGCAACGTCCGGACGTGAGGCGGGGCTTCAGTTCTCGCGCGCTTTCAGAGTCCACGCCCCTCTTCTTCCCGCGCGGCGTCTTCAAGATGGCGTCCAACGGCGGGAAAACTCCACGGATGGCGGGAAGAAGGCAGAAGATGGTGCCGGATGGCGGGAAAACTTCACGGATGGCGGGAAGAAGGCAGAAGATGGCGCCGGATGACGGGAATCTTCACCACAGGTTAGTATGAAAGTCTCTTTTTCAGGCACGCAGTACCCGGTGGTTGCGGGCACGAAATCCTGCCGACTACGCCAAAGTTGACGCGCCCCTGGGCCTGAGTCGCGCAGCGTTGCGCACGCGGGAGCCTACCCGGAGCCGGATCCGATATGGGTAGTAGTCTCGTGGCGGGGACCCGGTCCGTGCCCAGGGAGTCAAACTGAGCGGCAGTATTAGCAGTAGATGTTAGAATGTTCGACTACGCCACCCGTTGAATGCGGCTATGAGGCCGCCGCTGCAGGGCAGACCGCTGAGGCCGGTGGTACGATTGTGCAGCGTAGATGGTATAACCCCCAACGGGAGGGGTATGGCCTCAGGGCAGCCGACGTGAATGATGGGGGTAGCAGGAGAGCATGCAGGTAGCAGGAACCACTCAGAGACGGTGCGGTGTAGTTCAGGGTCTTTACTGGTGACAAAGGTAGACCCTCCCGGAGTACTGGCTAGTGGTCGGGGCCTGGTCAGTCCGTGAGCAGATGGGATCTCCCCTGGCCAGGCGGAGTTGTAGGCCTCCCCAACTAATTGTACTCTTCTGGCTACCTTGCTAGAGGCGGGTAAAAGTAGCCCACGTCCCTGAGTGTACCGTGTGGTGCTCACCCATATGGCCGGTGACTCGGGGCCTTTTGGTAGCTTCCGTTCCACGACGGCGGTGCTGGTCCCACGCATGTGACCGTGCCTTCGGGTTTCTGGGCCAGAGGACCTGAAATCCCCTGCCGGTCGGTTTCTGCTGCTGGGTAAGGATTAGTCCCCACAGCCTCGGACTCCGGGTCCGGTGATAATTCTTCAATCAGGGCGAGCTCTACAGCTTCCAGCCCCTGACTCCTTTTAGCACTGCTCCCACTGAGCTCCTGATCTTTCTTTCCTATAGCTGCTCCTCTCCAGACCAGACTATGTCTCTGTCTGGGACTCCTCTTCTTCTCTCTCTCTTCTCACTCTAACCCTGCCTCAGCCCCAGTTTTATATAGGGGAAGTTCTTCCCCTCCCAGGACTGGGCAGGAGGTGTGGCATGCATAGGATTCCTGACCAGGAGACCTCCCACTTGCTCACAGACGTAATATTGCTATTACTGTGGAAACCAGACCCCTGGGGTGCCACAACTCAACTATGCATTAAAACAGAGGAACCAGGGTGTAGAAAATTGGCAGGATGTGCTCTGGATGGTTGAGTCAAAATATGAAAAATGTTGTTATTACAGAAGAGATTTTGTTCACTGAAGGGCTGGAGAGCAGAACAATAATGAGCGTCTGTGGGCAATAGTGATGCATAAGCACGGTGGAGGCTCCTGTAAGTTTGGGGCTGCATTTCAGCAAATGGAGGTGGAAATTGGGTCAGAATTATTGATTCCCTCAATGCTGAGATATAGAGGCAGATACTTAGCCATCATGCAATATCATCAGGGAGGTGTCTGATTGGATCCAAATGTTTTCTTCAGCAGAACAACAACCCCAAACATACAGCCAATGTCATTAAGAATTATCTTCAATGTAAAGAACAAGGAGTCCTGGAAATGATCTGGTGCCACCCAGTGGAGTAACTAGAGTCTGATAGGCCCCCACCGCCATGTTGGTCAGATGTATGGGCCCTTGTAGCGTTCTGGATCCTATAAAGAAATATGTGCTCTCTACCTATGTAGTAATGTCCCCCATCCTGGCTCCTTCTTGTAATAATCTCCCACATGCTGGGCCTTATGCTATAACATTTTCCCCCACCTGTGCCCCTGTCTGGTAATGTCCCCATTCTGGCATCATTTCCTTCATTCTGGTTTAATGTCCCCATCCTGGTATAGTGTCCCCATTCTGATATAATGTCCCCATTTTGGTATAATGTCTCTAACCTGGTATAATATTCCCCATGCTGGTGTAATGCTCCCAATTCTGCTATAATGTCCCCAAAGCTGGTATAATGCCCCACATCCTGGTATGGTATCTCCAATTCTGGCATAAGGTCCCCCATGCTGCTATAATATCCCCCATACTGGTATAATATTATCATTGTGATATAATGTCCCCCATCCTGGTGTAACATCATCATTGTGATATAATGTCCCCATTCTGATATAGTGTCACCCATCCGGGTATGGTGTACCCCTTTCTGGTATAGTGTCCCTTATTCTGGTATAATGTCCCCAATTCTGTTATAATTTCCCCATTCTGATATAATGTCCCCATTCTGATATAATGTCCCCATTCCTGGTATATTGTACCCATTCTGATATATTGTCCCCATCCTGGTTTAATGTCCCTCGCCCTGGTTTAATGTCCCCCATCCTGGTACAATGCACTCCATTCTGTTACAGTGTCTCACATTCTGGCATAATGACCTAATTCTGATATAATGTCCCCATTCTGGTATAATGTACCCATTCTGGCATAATGTCCTCCATCCTGGTACGGTATCTACTTAGCTGCCATCCTGGGGATGGGTTATCAATATCAGATCGGTGGACTCCGACACGCGGCACTGGCTCTACCCATCAGTTGTTTGCAACGCTCAGATGTAAATAGTTTGAAGATCTGAACATCACTGCTCCATTCACTGTACTGTGGGTCCTGCAAGTCAGCTAATATTCATGTAATAGGAGCTGATCTGCAGCACCAGGTAGCAGCCACTACACAGTGACCAGAGCTGTGATGTTCAGCTCCTCAACAATGTTTACATCTGACCTCTGCCGGAGTTTCAAACAACTGAGTAGTGGAGGTGCCACGTGCCGGACCCCCACAAATCTGATATTAACCCCTTCCTGATGTCAGGTGTAATAATATGTACCTGTGACCTGGGCCTATTGGACCAGGTGCGTATTATTATGCCTTGGCGATCGCACCCATACAGAGGCTGTGCTGGCGCGATCGCTGCCGGGTGTCAGCTGATTCTCACAGCCAACACCCGTTGCTTTGTGCCAGGAGTCGTGCCGCACCGCTCCCTCGAAATGTTGCGAACTAAGTCGATCGCAGCATTCCGGGAGCAGGGGGAGGTAAGCGCGACTCTCTTACCTTGAATCAAAAACCGCACTGTGAGCACGGGGTCCCGATCGTTGCTATGGTGACCCGATGTCGTCATGACAACATCCGGGTCACCAGAAAGTTACTTTGATCATGCGCAGTGCACAATCAAAATAACTTGTGCGTGTGTAGCGCTGACAGGCTGCATAGCATAGAGATGCCGCTGCTGCATCTCTATGCTGTACAAGCGATCGGCCTGCAAAAAATGAAAGTCCCATAGTGGGACAAAGTGTAAAAGTAAAAAAAGTGTAAGAAAGTGAAAAAAAAAAAAAAAATATATATATATATATATATATATATATATACACATAATCAAAATATTTTTTTTAAATGAAAAAATAATCTACAAAAAATAAAACATATACTGTACCATAAATAAAATTTGGGTAAACGGATAAATCCAACGTCCAGACTTCCTTCTTAAAAACTTGTCTTTATTAAATGCGTTCCATAAAAAAATTCACATTCCAGTTAAAATGCCAGGCATATCTGTTTTGCAATCCTGCAGCATATTAACCCTTTGTTTGTTCTCCACTATGTCATTAGCCCTGTTCAGCATCCACCTGGGATATTTCCTTTGCATTAGTCTCCCTGCAGCCTGCTCAGCATGATGTTCATAGCAGGAAGGGAGGGTCGAATTCCTCTTAAGGGTATGTGCACACTATCAGGATTTGAAGCAGAAATTTCCTGAGCATTTTTGCCTCTCCCTGGCAGAAAAAAGGAGATTTTTGTGTACTCACTGTAAAATCTCTTTCTCTTAGCCTCTAATTGGGGGACACAGGACCATGGGTGTTATGCTGCTGTCCACTAGGAGGCGACACTATGCATAATCTGAAAAAGATTAAGCGTGGCTCCTCCTCTGCAGTATACACCCCTGGACGGCATAAGCCTTCTCCAGTTTTGTGCAAAAGCATTAGGAGGAACGTAACATGGATAACATAACCATGCCTATAAGAAGGCAACTACAGTTATATGAAAAAGTTTGGGCACCCCTATTAATCTTAAGCTTAATGTTTTATAAAAATTGGTGTTTTTGCAACAGCTATTTCAGTTTGATATATGTAATAACTGTTGGACACAGTAATGTTTCTGCCTTGAAATGAGGTTTATTGTACTAACAGAAAATGTGCAATCTGCATTCAAACAAAATTTGACATGTGCATAAGTATGGGCACCCTTATCATTTTCTTGTTTTAAATACTCCTACCTACTTTTTACTGACTTACTAAAGCCCTTTTTTTGGTTTTGTAACCTCATTGAGCTTTGAACTTCATAGGCAGGTGTATGCAATCATGAGAAAAGCTACTTAACCCCTTAAGCCCCGAGGGTGGTTTGCACGTTAATGACCAGGCCAATTTTTACAATTCTGACCACTGTCACTTTATGAGGTAATTACTCTGGAACGCTTCAACGGATCCCCCTGATTCTGAGACTGTTTTTTCGTGACATATTGTACTTCATGATTGTGGTGAAATTTCTTCGATATCACTTGCGTTTATTTGTGAAAAAAACGGAAATTTGGCGAAAATTTTGAAAATTTTGCAATTTTCAAAATTTGAATTTTTGAGCCCTGAAATCAGAGAGATATGTCACACAAAAGAGTTAATAAATAACATTTCCCACATGTCTACTTTACATCAGCACAATTTTGGAACCCAAATTTTTTTTGTTAGGGAGCTATAAGGGTTAAAAGTTCACCAGCGATTTCTCATTTTTCCAACAAAATTTACAAAACCATTTTTTTAGGGACCACATCACATTTGAACTCACTTTGAAAGGTCTTTATGACAGAAAATACCCAAAAGTGACACCATTCTAAAAACTGCACCCCTCAATGTGCTCAAAACCACATTCAAGAACTTTATTAACCCTTCAGGTGCTTCACAGGAATTTTTTGAATGTGGAAGAAAAAAATGAACATTTAACTTTTTTCACAAAAATGTTACTTTAGACCCAATTTTTTTATTTTCACAGGGGTAACAAGAAGAAATGGACCCCAAAAATTGTTGTGCAATTTCCCCTGGGCACGCAGATACCCAATATTTGGGGAAAAAACACTGTTTGCGCGCACGGCAGGGCTCGGAAGGGAAGGAGCGCCATTTGACTTTTTGATTGTAAAATTTGCTTGAATAATTAGCGGACACCATGTTGCGTTTGGAGAGCCCCTGTGTCCCCAAACATTGGAGCTCCCCTAAAAGTGACCCCATTTTGGAAACTAGACCCCCCAAGGCACCTATCTAGATGCATAGTGAGCACTTGGAACCCCCAGGTGCTTCACAAATTGATTCGTAACAATGAAAAAGTGAAAAAAAAAAACACTTTTTCATTTTTATGAATCAATTTGTGAAGCACCTGAGGGTTCCAAGTGCTCACAATGCATCTAGATAGGTGCCTTGGGGGGTCTAGTTTCCAAAATGGGGTCACTTGTGGGGGAGCTCCAATGTTTGGGCACACAGCGGCTCTCCAAACGCAACATGGTGTCGCTAACAATTTGAGCCGATTTTCCGTTAAATTTGTTAGAGGACACCATGTTGCATTTAGAGAGTCCCTGTGTGCCCAAACATTGGAGCTCCCCCACAAGTGACCCCATTTTGGAAACTAGACCCCCCAAGGCACCTATCTAGATGCATAGTGAGCACTTGGAACCCCAAGGTGCTTCACAAATTGATTCGTAACAATGAAAAAGTGAAAAAAAAACACTTTTTCATTTTTATGAATCAATTTGTGAAGCACCTGAGGGTTCCAAGTGCTCACAATGCATCTAGATAGGTGCCTTGGAGGGTCTAGTTTCCAAAATGGGGTCACTTGTGGGGGAGCTCCAATGTTTGGGCACACAGCGGCTCTCCAAATGCAACATGGTGTCGCTAACAATTTGAGCCGATTTTCCGTTAAATTTGTTAGCCGACACCATGTTGCATTTGGAGAGTCCCTGTGTGCCCAAATATTGGAGCTCCCCCACAAGTGACCCCATTTTGGAAACTAGACCACCCAAGGCACCTATCTAGATGCATAGTGAGCACTTGGAACCCTCAGGTGCTTCACAAATTGATTCATAAAAATGAAAAAGTGTTTTTTTTTTCACTTTTTCATTGTTATGAATCAATTTGTGAAGCACCTGGGGGTTTCAAGTGCTCACTATGCATCTAGATAGGTGCCTTGGGGGGTCTAGTTTCCAAAATGGGGTCACTTGTGGGGGAGCTCCAATGTTTGGGCACACAGCGGCTCTCCAAACGCAACATGGTGTCGATAACAATTTGAGCCGATTTTCCGTTAAATATGTTAGCGGACACCATGTTGCATTTGGAGAGACGCTGTGTGCCCAAATATTGGAGCTCCCCCACAAGTGACCCCATTTTGGAAACTAGACCCCCCAAGGCACCTATCGAGATGCATTGTGAGCACTTGGAACCCTCAGGTGCTTCACAAATTGATTCATAAAAATGAAAAAGTGTTTTTTTTTTCACTTTTTCATTGTTACGAATCAATTTGTGAAGCACCTGGGGGTTTCAAGTGCTCACTATGCATCTAGATAGGTGCCTTGGGGGGTCTAGTTTCCAAAATGGGGTCACTTGTGGGGGAGCTCCAATGTTTGGGCACACAGCGGCTCTCCAAACGCAACATGGTGTCGCTAACAATTTGAGCCGATTTTCCGTTAAATTTGTTAGCGGACACCATGTTGCATTTGGAGAGCCGCTGTGTGCCCAAATATTGGAGCTCCCCCACAAGTGACCCCATTTTGGAAACTAGGCCCCCCAAGGCACCTATTGAGATGCATAGTGAGCACTTGGAACCCCCAGGTGCTTCACAAATTGATCCATAAAAATGAAAAAGTGTTTTTTTTTTCACTTATTCAATTTTATGAATCAATTTGTGAAGCACCTGGGGGTTCCAAGTGCTCATTATGCATCTAGATAGGTGCCATGGGGGTCTAGTTTCCAAAATGGGGTCACTTGTGGGGGAGCTCCAATGTTTGGGCACACAGGGACTCTTCAAATGCCACATGGTATCCGCTAACAATTTGAGCCGACAATTTGTTAGCGGATACCATGTTGCATTTGAAGAGTCCCTGTGTGCCCAAACATTGGAGCTCCCCCACAAGTGACCCCATTTTGGAAACTAGACCCCCCAAGGCACCTATCTAGATGCATAATGAGCACTTGGAACCCCCAGGTGCTTCACAAATTGATTCGTAAAATTGAATAAGTGAAAAAAAAACACTTTTTCATTTTTATGGATCAATTTGTGAAGCACCTGGGGGTTCCAAGTGCTCACTATGCATCTAGATAGGTGCCTTGGGGGGTCTAGTTTCCAAAATGGGGTCACTTGTGGGGGAGCTCCAATGTTTAGACACACAGGATCTCTCCAAACGCGACATGGTTCCAATTTGTTAGCGGACACCATGTTGCATTTGGAGAGCCCCTGTGTGTCTAAATAATTGGAGCTCCCCCACAAGTGACCCCATTTTGGAAACTAGACCCCCCAGGGAACTTATATAGATGTGTGGTGAGCCCATTGAACCCCCAGGTGCCTCTCAGAAAATCATAATGTTGACTTGTGAAAATTAAAAAAAAAAACATTTTTTCCACAAAAATGCAAAAAAAAATATTTTCACAAGGGTACTAGGAGAAATTGCACCCCATAAGTTGTTGTGCAATTTCTCCTGAGTACTCATATACCCCATGTGTTGGAAAAAAACTACTGTTTGGGCGCATGTAAGGGCTCGGAAGGGAAGGAGTGACGCTTTTGAACGCAGACTTTGATGGAATGGTCTGCGGGCGTCATGTCATGTTCTCAGAGCCCTTGATGTGCCTAAACAGTGAAATGCCTAACAAGTGCCCCCTTTTTGGTAGTGTTAGTTGATTTTTGAATTTTGTAATGTAGTGTTATACATCAGTTGTGTAGGACAATCTGACGAACACTACACAACTGATGTATGACAACCTGACGAACACTACGTCAGCTGTGCAGTGTTCGTCAGGTTGTCATACTTCATAAATTAATTCAATAGTCCATCGAAGTATGGTACCTTTTGAAGCAGTCTTTCATACACAGGCCAGGTTTGTCAGGGCAGGTGTCACATTGATAAATGGTGTCCTTGCGTATTCCACTTTTATAACACACTTGGCACCTCTTTTGTGACTTTCCTTTTTTTCCGCTGTGAGGGATCTGCCCTGGGAAATGCTGGCCTGGTACAATTCTTGGTCCTTCAATTCCAGAAGTACTGGGGCCCTCTCTGTCACTGCTGCCAAATATCAGGGCCTTGATAACTGTTTCCTGAAACTGAAGGTACGACGCAGAAGTCTGGCCTGCACATTGTGACAGAAGAAAAGCATTGTGCATTGCCATCTGTACAATGTGCACGGCCAGCTTCTTGTACCACACTCTGGACTTTCTCAAAGCACTGTATGGCTGGAGGACTTGATCAGAGAGATCAACTCCCCCCATGTACTTGTTGTACCCCACTACACAGTCTGGTTTGACGACCTGTGTAGTGGAACCTCGTACAGTGCTGAGTGTGCTGCCATCACCATGTATGGTGGTCAAGAAAAGGACATCCCTTTTGTCCTTGTACTTGACCATCAACAGGTGGTCGCTACATTGGGCTCTGCTCTCACCCCTTTTGAGCAGCTGCCCAATTAGCGTCTTTGGGAGGCCTTTCTGAATTTTGCGGACAGTACCGCAGGCTGCGGTACGTCGCGCAGAGAGGGACTGGAAGAGCGGGATACTTGTATAAAAGTTATCCACATAGAAGTGATAACCTTTATCAAGCAGTGGGTGCACCAAGTCCCACACAATTTTCCCACTCACTCCCAGAACAGGGGGGCATTCAGGGGGTTCAATCCGGGAGTCCTTCCCTTCATAAACTCTAAACTTGTGAGTGTATCCTGAGGTACTCTCACAAAGTTTATACAGCTTGATCCCATACCTTGCCCTCTTACTGGGCAGGTACTGCCGGAATCCAAGCCGCCCCTTAAAAGAAATTAAGGACTCATCCACACAAATGTCCCTTTGGGGCACGTACACTTCACCAAACTTGTTGTTGAAGTGTTCGATGACCGGCCGAACTTTGAAAAGACGATCAAAGTTCGGGTCATCGCATGCAGGACACCTTGCATTATCTTGGTAATGCAAGAACTTGTAGATGGCCTGAAAACGTGTCCGGGGCATGACCATTCGGAACACTGGAGTGTTATACAAAACGTCAACACTCCAGTATTGCCGAAGCTCGGGCTTCTTCAAGTTCCCCATAAGAAGGACCAGGCCCCAAAACTTCATCATTTCTACTGCGTCTACAGGAGACCAGTTAGAAAATGATGAAGAGGGGTTTTGTTCTAAAAATTGATGAGCATATAAATTAGTTTGGCCCACCATGAGGTTTATAAAATCCTCAGAGAAAAAGACTTTGAAAAAGTCTATTTCTGTGAGGCCGGTGGTGTCAAACTTGATTCCTGATTCCGCTACGAAATCAGGAATCAGCGGCTCATAATTTTCGGGGGGCGAAGTCCATATAGGCTCAGTAGTGGGGGGCGCTGGAACATCTCTCCTGCGACGACGGCGGGGTGGGCCAGCAGAACCTGAGGAAGAGGAGGAAGAAGAGAAGGAGGAAGACGACGAGGAGTCGGAAAAAGAAAGAAATGTGGGATCCTCACCCTCACTGTCAGTGTCGGAGGCAAGAATAGCGTAAGCCTCCTCCGCTGAATAATGAGTTTGGGATGAGCAGGACATTGTTTGTTATGTATGTGGTGCGTGTGTGTCAATTCTTTGAGAGTGTGTGTGTGTCAGTACTTTATTTAGAGTGTGTGGAAAAAGGAAATACTGTATGTGGTGCAAACAGCGAGCACGAGTGTGGATTGGTGAACTATGCCACCGATCAATACTCGGCGGCTGCTGGATGTGCGCACAAATGTGTGGGGAGTGGGAAGAGGGGAATTGGGTTGGATGAGGGGAGATCAGATTACTTACCAAAGTCCTCTCTGTTCTTTCAGGACCGGGAGCCCGTAGCAGGAGCCCGGCGCTGGTGACCGGGAGCCCGGCGCTGGTGACCGGGAGCCCGGAGCAGGAGACCGGGGGCCCGGAGCAGGAGACCGGGGGCCCGGAGCAGGAGACCGGGAGCCCGGAGCAGGAAGACGGGAGCCCGGAGCAGGAAGACGGGAGCCCGGAGCAGGAGACCGGGAGCAGGAGACCGGGGGCCCGGAGCAGGAGACCGGGGGCCCGGAGCAGGAGACCGGGAGCCCGGAGCAGGAAGACGGGAGCCCGGAGCAGGAGACCGGGAGCCCGGAGCAGGAAGACGGGAGCCCAGAGCAGGAGACCGGGAGCCCGGAGCAGGAAGACGGGAGCCCGGAGCAGGAGACCAGGAGCACGGAGCAGGAGACTGGTACTGGAGCTGGAGATCAGAAGCAAAAGAATTAAAGAATTAACAGGGACACTGGGGTGAGGCGGATTGGGATGGGAAGGGGGGTAAAAAGACAGGGGAGTGGGAAGAGGGGTAAAAAGACAGGAGAGTGGGAAGAGGGGGATTGGGGTGGATGAGGGGAGATCAGAGATGGACTTACCAAAGGGTCAGCAGGACTGGAACAGAAGACCCAGAGCAGGAGCCCGGGAGCCCGGAGCAGGAGACCAGGAACCCGGAGCAGGAGACCAGGAGCCCGGTGCAGGAGACCAGGAGCCCGGTGCAGGAGACCAGGAGCCCGGCGCTGTTGACCGGGAGCCCGAATCTGGTGACCGGGAGCCCGGCGCAGGAGCCCGGGAGCAGTAGACCAGGAGCCCGGAGCAGGAGACCAGGAGCCCGGAGCAGGAGACCAGTACTGGAGCTGGAGATCAGAAGCAAAAGAATTAACAGGGACACTGGGGTGAGGCGGATTGGGGTGGGAAGGGGGGTAAAAAGACAGGGGAGTGGGAAGAGGGGTAAGAAAACAGGGGAGTGGGAAGAGGGGGATTGGGGTGGATGAGGGGAGATCAGAGATGGACTTACCAAAGGGTCAGCAGGACTGGAACAGAAGACCCAGAGCAGGAGACCAGGAGCCCGGTGCAGGAGACCAGGAGCCCGGTGCAGGAGACCAGGAGCCCGGTGCAGGAGACCGGTACTGGAGCTGGAGATCAGAAGCAAAAGAATTAACAGGGACACTGGGGTGAGGCGGATTGGGATGGGAAGGGGGGTAAAAAGACAGGGGAGTGGGAAGAGGGGTAAAAAGACAGGAGAGTGGGAAGAGGGGAATTGGGGTGGATGAGGGGAGATCAGAGATGGACTTACCAAAGGGTCAGCAGGACTGGAACAGAAGACCCAGAGCAGGAGACCAGGAGCCCGGTGCAGGAGACCAGGAGCCCGGTGCAGGAGACCAGGAGCCCGGTGCAGGAGACCGGTACTGGAGCTGGAGATCAGAAGCAAAAGAATTAACAGGGACACTGGGGTGGGAAGGGGGGTTAAAAGACAGGGGAGTGGGAAGAGGGGTAAAAAGACAGGGGAGTGGGAAGAGGGGGAAGAGGGGGATTGGGGTGGATGAGGGGAGATCAGAGATGGACTTACCAAAGGGTCAGCAGGACTGGAACAGAAGACCCAGAGCAGGAGACCGGGAGCCCGGCGCTGGTGACCAGGAGCCCGGCGCTGGTGACCAGGAGCCCGGCGCTGGTGACCGGGAGTGGAGCTGGAGACTCGGACCAGAGCTGGAGACCGCTGCAGGACGCAGAAAAAAAAGGTAAGGGGGGGTAAAAAGAGGGGGGAGGGGGGATTGGGGTGGATGAGGGGAGAACAGACTTACCAAAGTCTTCTCTGCAGGATCAGCAGCAGGCTCTGGAGCAGGAACCACAGCAGGTCAGGAGCAGAAGATCCAGGAGCTGGAGCAGAAGATCCAGGACGCTGGAACAGAAGATCCAGGAGCAGCGGCAGCAGCAGCGACTGGAACAGTGAGAAGATGGTCTTGTGGTGTCACAGAATATTCTGTGGCACTACAAGGCCCAGCACAGACACATCAGATGTGATCGCGCTGTAGAAATCCTCACCAAATGTGAGGGTCTGCAGGGCGGTCACAGGGTGATGATGGGGTGGTGACAGGTGGAGGTAACCTGATTGGAGCAATCATTGATGACATTGATCGCTCCAATCAGAGTACCTGAATACAGGTGACCAGGCGGTCACAGGGAGGTGTCACCCCTCTGTGACCCCCTGTGGTGCATGTTGTGCCCCAGCCATTTGATTGGTGACACTGATTGCACCAATCAGACATGGCTGGAGCAGAGCACGCACCACAGGGGGTCACAGAGGGGTGACACCTCCCTGTGACCGCCTGGTCACCTGTATTCAGGTACTCTGATTGGAGCGATCGATGTCATCATCGATCGCTCCAATCACAGCAGTCTGGGGGATTGAATCACATTACAGGGGGTCATGGGGCGGTGACAGGCAGGTCACAAGCCGGTCACCGCCCCATGACCGCCCTGTCACCGCGCGGTCGCGCTACGATAGGTGCGATCGATGTGATCGGCGATCGCACCGATCATAGCAGTCCGGGGCCAGGGCTGGGGTGTCCTAGCAACAGTCTAGGATCGGTGCTCATAGGAGCACCGATCCTAGGCTGCAGATCACTGTTTCCGGCAATCACATTGCCGGAAACAGTGAGAAATGCTGTGATTGGCTGTTCAGATTTGAACAGCCAATCACAGCGATCGCTGGTGCGGGGGGGCGGCGACAGCCCCCGGGATGATGACGCCATCTACCAGGAGGTAAGATGGCACCGTAACTTTAATGCTGTCACCGCGACTTAAGTCGCGGTGCCGCATTAAAGATATGACGTACTAATACGGGTCTGGCTCTTAAGTCCCAGGGCACAGACGCGTATTAGTACGTCAGATGTTATTAAGGGGTTAAAGTGGCCACTTGCAAGTTGTTCTCCTGTTTGAATCTCCTCTGAAGAGTGGCATAATGGGCTCCTCAAAACAACTGTCAAATGATCTGAAAACAAAGATTATTCAACATAGTTGTTCAGGGTAAGGATACAAAAAGCTGTCTCAGAGATTTAACCTGTCAGTTTCCACTGTGAGGAACATAGGAAGGAAATGGAAGAACACAGGGACAGTTCTTGTTAAGGCCAGAAGTGGCAGGCCAAGAAAAACATCAGAAAGGCAGAGAAGAAGAATGGTGAGATCAGTCAAGGACAATCCTCAGACCACCTCCAGAGAGCTGCAGCATCAACTTGCTGGAGAGGGTGTCACTGTGCATCGGTCAACTATACAACACACTTTGCACAAGGAGAAGCTGTATGGGAGAGTGATGCGAAAGAAGCTGTTTCTGCAAGCACGCCACAAACAGAGTCAGCTGAGGTATGCAAAAGCACATTTGGAGAAGCCAATTTCTTTTTGGAAGAAGGTCCTGTGGACTGATGAACCCAAGATTGAGTTGTTTGGTCATACAAAAAGGCGTTATGCATGGCGGCAAAAAACACAGCATTCCAAGAAAAACACTTGCTACCCACATTAAAGTTTGGTGGAGGCTCCATCATGCTTTGGGGCTGAGTGGCCAATGCCGGCACCGGGAATCTTGTTAAAGTTGAGGGACGCATGGATTCCACTCAGTATCAGCAGATTCTTGACAATAATGTTCAAGAATCAGTGATAAAGTTGAAGTTACGCAGGGGATGGATCTTTCAGCAAGACAATGATCCAAAACACCGCTTCAAATCTACTCAGGCATTCATGCAGAGGAACAATTACAATGTTCGGGAATGGCCATCCCAGTCCCCAGACATGAATATCATTGAACATCTGTGGGATCATTTGAAGAGGGCTGTCCATGCTCGGCGACCATCAAACTTAACTGAACTGGAATTGTTTTGTAAAGAGGAATGGTCAAAAATACCTTCATCCAGGATCCAGGAACTCATTAAAAGCTACAGGAAGCGACTAGAGGCTGTTATTTTTGCAAAAGGAGGATCTACTAAATATTAATATCACTTTTCTGGTGAGGTGCCCATGCTTATGCACCTGTCAAATTTTGTTTGAATGCAGATTGCACATTTTCTGTTAGTACAATAAACCTCATTTCAAGGCAGAAACATTACTGTGTCCAACAGTTATAACATATATCAAACTGAAATAGCTGTTGCAAAAACACCAATTTTTCGAAAACATTAAGCTTAAGATTAATAGGGGTGCCCAAACTTTTTCATATAACTATGTACGAGCTCAAAAAAAAAAACAATATGAGAACTCAACATAACAACGGCCCGAAACGGGCAACAGGGTGGGAGCTGTGTCCCCCAATTAGAGGCTAAGAGAAAGAGATTTTAGGGTGAGCACACAAAAATCTCCTTTACTCTGTCGCCTCATTGGGGGACACAGGACCATGGGACGTCCCAAAGCATTCCCTGGGTGGAAAGCAATGGACAAATATTGTGTAGACAGGCCCCTATAATTGGGGCACCGCCGCCTGCAGGATACACCTACCCAGGCTCGCATCTGCCGAGGATTGGGTATGAACCCTGTAGTGTTTGGTAAACGTGTGTAGGCTAGTCCAGGTGGCTGCCTTACACAATTGTTGTGCCGAAGCCTGGTGCCGAATGGCCCAGGAGGTCCAACCGCACGTGTAGAGTGTGCCGTAATACCTGCTGGAAGAGGAGAATTTGAGGCGGAAGGCCTCTTGTATGGTGGATTTGATCCACCTGGCAAGGGTAGCGTTGGAAGCTGGCAGACCCTTGCGACCGTCTTCCAGAAGAAGGAAAAAAGAATAAGATTTCAGTAAGGGCGCAGTCCTAAACACATAGATACGCAATGCCCTGACAAGGTCAAGCGTATGCAGAGCATTCTCCACTCTATCAACCGGGACCGGACAGTGGGATGGCAGTGAAATTTCCTCATTGAGGTGGAGGTTGGACACAACCTTCGGAAGGAAGGATGGGACCGTATGGAGAACTACCTTGTCCTGGTAAAAAGCCAGGAAGGGCCATCTGCAGGTGAGTGCTGTTAGTTCAGACACCCTGCGTAGCGAGGTGATTGCCACCGGGAAAACCACTTTCTGGGATAGAAGCAGAGTGGGACTTCCCTAAGGGGTTCAAAGGGTTTTTCATGCAATGCTGTCAGCACCAGGTTGAGGTCCCACGCTTCTAGTGGTCGTCTGTAGGGGGGAACCAATCGTGAAACCCCCTGAAGAAATGTCCTTACTTGTGGCTTGTTAGCAATGCACCTTTGAAAAAGCACTGAGAGAGCTGATACCTGGCTCTTAAGGGAGGCCAGGGACAGTCTGGCCTCCAGACCCGATTGTAGAAACCCAAGTACCCTGGGGAGGGAATAAGGGAATGGGGTCTGGCCACGAGATTCACACCAGGTAAAGAAGGCTTTCCAGGTACGGTAATAAATCTTAGCAGAGGTTGGCTTCCGTGCCCTGATCATGGTTCCAATGACGTCCGGCGAGAACCCTGACTGGGTTAGAACCCAGGTCTCAATGGCCACGCCGTCAATTTGAGGGCCCCTAAGTTCTGGTGGTAGAACGGGCCTTATGACAGAAGATCCGGGCGGTCGGGGAGATGCCAGGGGACGTCTGCTGTGAGCTGTACGATGTCGGCATACCATGTACGTCTGGGCCAGTCCGGTGCGATTAGGATGGTTGGAACTCCCTCTTGCTTGATCTTCCTCACGACTCTGGATATCAGGGGGAGAGGTGGAAAAATGTACAGGAGCTGGAACTGGGTCCAGTCCTGAACCAGGGCATCCGCTCCTAGCGCCCACGGGTCGTGTGTTCTGGCCATGAAGTTGGAGACCTTGGCATTGAAGTGGGATGCCATTAGGTCCACGTCCGGATTCCCCCAGCGATGGCAGATCTGTCTAAAAACTTCGGGATGGAGAGACCACTATCCCGAGTCCATTCCTTGCCGGCTGAGGAAGTCTGCTTCCCAGTTGTTCACCCCCGGAATGTGGACCGCATAGAGAATCGAACATGTGTCTTCCGCCCAGTGGAGAATGTGTGTCACTTCTCGCATCGACTGGGCACTGCGGGTCCCCCTTTGGTGATTCACATATGCCACAGCCGTGGCATTGTCCGACTGTACTCTAATGTGAGAGGCTGCCAGTAAGAAATGGAAGGCTCTCAACGCCAGAAGGATGGCACGAATTTCCAAGATGTTGATGGGCATGGTCGCTTCCGCTGGGGACCACTTGCCCTGTGCTCTGTGGTGTAGGTGCACCGCACCCCAACCCGTCAGGCTCGCGTCGGTGGTCAGAACCTTCCATTGACCCGTGAGAAAGGATTTCCCCTTTGTTAGTGAGGTTGGCTTGAGCCACCAGTGCAGGGACCTCCTGGTTGACGACGTCAGCTGGAACTCCCTGTCGAGAGAAAAAGGGTTCCTGTCCCATGACTTGAGGATGGCTAGTTGGAGAGGCTGGGGAAATGGGACCGCTTCTATTGCCGCCACCATCCTGCCAAGGACTCTCATGGCAAACCGGAGAGATCGAGGGGGTTTGCTGAGGAGAGTGCGAACTTCTAGACGGAGAGGCAGTGCCTTGTCCTTGGGAAGGAGCACTAGACCCCTGAAGGTGTTGAGTAGCATTCCCAGGAAGGTCAGAGACTGACTCGGGGTTGGTGATGACTTTTGTAGGTTGACTAACCAGCCCAGGCGACTCAGAGTGTCATAGAATCATAGAATCATAGAATCATAGAATGGTAGAGTTGGAAGGGACCTCCTGGGTCATCTGGTCCAACCCCCTGCTCAAAGCAGGATTCACTAGATCATCTCAGACAGATGTCTGTCCAGCCTCTGTTTGAAGACGTCCATTGAAGGGGAACTCACCACCTCTCGTGGCAGCCTGTTCCACTCATTAATCACCCTAACTGTCAAAAAGTTTTTTCTAAAATCTAATCTGTGTCTCCTCCCATTTAGCTTCATCCCATTGCTTCTAATCTTTCCTTGTGTAAATGAGAATAAAGATGATCCTTCTACAATGTGACAGCCCTTGATATATTTGTAGACAGCTATTAAGTCTCCTCTCAGTCTTCTTTTTTGCAAGCTAAACATTCCCAAATCCTGCAACCGTTCCTCATAGGACATGGTTTGCAGACCAGTCACCATTCTGGTCGCTCTTCTCTGAACTTGCTCCAGTTTGTCTATGTCTTTTTTAAAATGTGGTGCCCAAAACTGTACACAGTATTCCAGATGAGGTCTGACCACAGAGGAGTAAAGACCGATAATGACTTCACGTGATCTAGACTGTATGCTTCTGTTAATACATCCCAGAATTGTATTTGCCTTTTTTGCTGCTGCATCACACTGTTGACTCATGTTCAGTCTATGATCTATTAGTATACCTAAGTCTTTTTCACATGTACTGTTGCTTAGCTCTATTCCTCCCATTCTGTATATGCTTTTTTCATTTTTATTGCCCAGATGTAGTACTTTGCATTTTTCCCTGTTAAAAACCATTCTGTTGGTTGCTGCCCACTGCTCCAGTTTATTTAGGTCTTTTTGAATCCTCTCTCTCTCTTCTCTAGTATTAGCTATCCCTCCTAGCTTTGTGTCATCAGCAAATTTAATCAGTTTACCCTCAATTCCTTCATCTAAATCATTGATAAAGATGTTGAACAATACAGGTCCCAGGACGGAGCCCTGTGGTACCCCACTTGAGACATTCATCCAGCTGGATGTGAAGCCATTTACAACCACCCTTTGAGTCCGATCACTAAGCCAGTTATGAATCCACCTAACAGTTGCCTGGTCCATTGCATACTTGGTCATTTTTTCAATAAGGATGGTGTGAGATACTTTGTCAAATGCTTTGCTGAAGTCAAGATATACTATATCTACAGCATTTCCCTGATCCACCCAGTCAGTGATTCTGTCATAGAAGGAAATTAAGTTAGTCTGACATGACTTGTTAGTTACAAACCCATGCTGACTCTGGTTAATCACTTCATTCTTATCCATGTACTTACATACATGTTGTTTAATAATTTGTTCAAAGATCTTTCCTGGTATAGAAGTCAGACTCACCGGCCTATAGTTCCCTGGGTCCACCTTCTTCTCCTTTTTGAAGATAGGAACAACATTTGCTCTTCTCCAGTCTTCTGGGACTTCTCCTGTTCTCCAAGAATTTTCAAAGATTATGGAGAGTGGTTCTAAAATTTCTTCTACGATCTCCTTCAGTACTCTGGGGTGTAATTCATCTGGACCTGGAGACTTGAACTCATTTATGTTAGCTAAATATTCCCTCACAATCTTTCTGTTTACAGATAACTTGGATTCCTCTATTCCTTTAAAAGGACAGTGAAGATCAGTTGATGTTACATTTTCTTTCTGAGAGAAAACAGATGCAAAATAGGAATTAAAAAGTTCGGCCTTCTCAACATCCTCTCTTACCATTTCTCCATTTTCATCCTGTAAAAATCCTATAGCATCTTTGACTTTTCTTTTACTTTTGACATACCCCCAAAATCCTTTTTTATTGCTTTTGACATCTCTTGCAAGCCTTAATTCATTGTCAGCTTTAGCTAACCTGATACGTGCCCTGCATGATCTGCAGACTGCATTATAATCTTCTTTAGATATGCCTCCCTCTTTCCATTTAATAAACATTTCTTTCTTTCTAGCATGTGTTTAAGTTCTGTGTTCATCCATCCTGGTTTCCTTAAATGCTTCCCATTCTTCCTACTTTTCGGGATTGTTAACGATTGTGCTTTGAGAATCTCATTTTTAAAAATTTCCCATCCTTCCTGGACATTTTTGTCCTTAAGGACATCCAGCCATTGGATCCCTCCTATTCTCTTTCTGAGTCTCTTAAAATCTGCCTTTCTAAAATCTAACCTTGAAGTTTGAGTCTTCACATGTCTTCCTCCTCTAGTTATCCAAAATTCTATAATAGCATGATCGCTGCCTCCTAGGGTCCCAGCCACCTTTACCTCCTCAACCATTTCCTCCCTGTTTATAAGGATTAGATCCAAAGTAGCAGATCCCCTTGTTTTCTCCCCTACCTTTTGGAAGATAAAGTTGTCAGCAAGAGAGGATAAGAATTTGCTTGACCTGTTAGTTTTACTTGAGAGAGATTCCCAACAAATGTCTGGATAGTTGAAATCTCCCATGACCACTACGTCGTATTTTTTGGAGAACTTGGTCATTTGATACATAAAGAGTTCATCCATATCTACAGATTGCCCAGGTGGCCTGTAGTAAATGCCTACAATGGTGTCCTTTCCGTTGTTCTCTCCTTGTATTCTTACCCAAACAGTTTCCACAGAACTCCCAGTCTCTGAAGCTTCAATGTCTGTGCAGATATACGCTTTTCTAACATACAATGCAACACCTCCTCCTCGTTTATCAAGTCTGTTTCTTGCAAATAAGTTGTATCCTTTTAGCCTTTTATTCCAATCATGTGTATCGTCCCACCAAGTTTCAGTGATTCCAATGACATCATATTCCTTTTCCTGCATTAGTAGTTCCAATTCTCCTTGTTTGTTGCCCATGCTTTGTGCATTTGTATAAAAACATTTTAGTTTGTGATTGGTTTCTCTTCCTCCCATATTTTTATTATTTAAATTGTTTTGTCTTTGTTCTTCCTTTCCACTTCCAGTAGCAGAGATCTCAATAGTATTTGTCAGCTGTATGGCTTTTTCTGGCCTTTTGCTTCCCTTCCCACATTGTTCTAGTTTAAAGCTCTCCTGATGAGTGTAGCAAGGCGACTTCCAAATACATATTTTCCAGTCTTCGTAAGGTGCACCCCATCTCTAGCAAGTAGTCCATCGTATAGGTAATTCATTCCGTGATCCAGAAATCCAAATCCTTGTTGACGGCACCATCGACGTAGCCAGTTGTTCACCTGTAGAATCTTATTCCACCTCATTGTTCCATGGCCATCCACTGGGAGGATGGATGAGAAGACCACCTGCGCGCCCAATTCTTTCACTTTCTTGCCTAAGTCTTCAAAGTCACTGCAGATGGTTTCCAGGTCCTTTCTTGCGGTGTCATTTGTCCCCACATGTATTAGCAGGAATGGGTAGTGATCTGTAGGTCTGAAGAGTCTTGATATCCTGTCAGACACATCTTTAATTTTTGCTCCTGGAAGACAGCACATTTCTCTTGAGGTTATGTCTGGTCTGCAGATAGCGGCCTCTGTTCCTCTTAACAGGGAATCCCCCATGACCACCACTCTCCGTTTTTTCTTCACAACATTCTTCTTTCTCCATCCAGGAGGATTCTGAGGGCTTACAAGGTTATTCATTGCTGGCAAAGTCTTATTTTGCTGTATTTCTTCATGGTTCTCCTGCGTGAGAGCCTGGTACTGGTTCCTGAGCAGTATGGGTGCTGACTGCCTCTCGATCCTCCTGCTTCTGTGGGTCACATGCTTCCATTCCTCTGTTTCGTCAGGTGCAGTTCGAATTTCTTCTCTTTCTGAATCATGAAGAGATAATTCTGCTCTGTCTAAGAACTCTTCACCTTCCTTAATGATTTTCAAGGTAGTTAACCTCTCTTCTAGATTTCGCAACTTTTCCTCCAACAGGGACACAAGCTTGCATTTCTGGCATGTGAAGTTTGGCTTTTCCACTGGCAAGTCTGTGAACATGTAGCAGGATATGCAGCTCACCAAATGGCTCCTGGACTCTTCCATGTTCTTATTGTTAATGTTCTGAAAACAGTGAAAAAAGCTTAAAAAAAAAGTTCCAAAATGCGCGCGCCTGTAGGCGCGCGGTTTACCGATGTCCTCTTTTCAGCTCCAACAGCCAAAATCCAGTGTTCTTTGAGCTCGCGGAGACTCTTCACTTACCCCAAAATGCAGTGGGAATATGCAAATTATCTCCTCAGGACTCCTCCCCTGGTTTACCGATGTCCTCTTTTCAGCTCCAACAGCCAAAATCCAGTGTTCTTTGAGCTCGCGGAGACTCTTCACTTACCCCAAAATGCAGTGGGAATATGCAAATTATCTCCTCAGGACTCCTCCCCTGGTTTACCGATGTCCTCTTTTCAGCTCCAACAGCCAAAATCCAGTGTTCTTTGAGCTCGCGGAGACTCTTCACTTACCCCAAAATGCAGTGGGAATATGCAAATTATCTCCTCAGGACTCCTCCCCTGGTTTACCGATGTCCTCTTTTCAGCTCCAACAGCCAAAATCCAGTGTTCTTTGAGCTCGCGGAGACTCTTCACTTACCCCAAAATGCAGTGGGAATATGCAAATTATCTCCTCAGGACTCCTCCCCTGGTTTACCGATGTCCTCTTTTCAGCTCCAACAGCCAAAATCCAGTGTTCTTTGAGCTCGCGGAGACTCTTCACTTACCCCAAAATGCAGTGGGAATATGCAAATTATCTCCTCAGGACTCCTCCCCTGGTTTACCGATGTCCTCTTTTCAGCTCCAACAGCCAAAATCCAGTGTTCTTTGAGCTCGCGGAGACTCTTCACTTACCCCAAAATGCAGTGGGAATATGCAAATTATCTCCTCAGGACTCCTCCCCTGGTTTACCGATGTCCTCTTTTCAGCTCCAACAGCCAAAATCCAGTGTTCTTTGAGCTCGCGGAGACTCTTCACTTACCCCAAAATGCAGTGGGAATATGCAAATTATCTCCTCAGGACTCCTCCCCTGGTTTACCGATGTCCTCTTTTCAGCTCCAACAGCCAAAATCCAGTGTTCTTTGAGCTCGCGGAGACTCTTCACTTACCCCAAAATGCAGTGGGAATATGCAAATTATCTCCTCAGGACTCCTCCCCTGGTTTTGTCGATTGTGATTGAGACGCTGAGCTCGCAGTCCTTGAAGGTGGGAGCCTTGATAAGGAGATCGTCCAGGTATGGAACGACTACTATGCCTCTGGAGTGCAGGACGTCCATGGTGGCTGCCATGACTTTGGTAAACACTCTGGGAGCCGTGGCGAGTCCGAACGGGAGAGCCACGAACTGGTAGTGGTCCTGGTCGATTGCGAACCTGAGAAATCTCTGATGGGGAGGTGCAATTGGTATATGCAGGTATGCGTCTTGTATGTCTATGGAGGCGAGAAATTCTCCCTTTTCCATGGACGCAATGATTGACCGAAGGGACTCCATGCGTTAGTGACGTACCCGTACATATTTGTTGAGCTGTTTTAGGTCCAGTATGGGCCGTATGCCTCCTCCTTTCTTGGGGACTACGAATAAATTGGAGTAGAACCCTCGGCCGCGGGGACCGGTAATATGACTCATGCTTGAAGAAGCGAGAAGACCGCTTGGCGGAAGGCACGAGCCTTGGCTGGCGGTTTTGGGGGAACAGAAAGAAAGAGTCTGTTTGGTGGGTTGGAAGTGAACTCTATTTTGCATCCCGAAGACACTAGTTCCCTGACCCACCTGTCTTCTGTAATAGGCAGCCAGACTTGATGAAAAAGCAAAAGTCGGTCACCTATAGGTGGGGTGTCTTCCGGAGTCCATGAGTCATGATGAGGAGGAAGTCTGAGATTTTCCTCCTTTGGACTTTGACTAGCCTGCTTTTGACTGCCAGGTCTTGTCCGACTTTTGAGTCGACCGTGAGTTGTCCCTGTGTGGGGAGCGGTTGCTATTTTGTGCTGGCCTCGAGACGGACCAGCACGAAGAGTTCCGAAAGGATCGGAATCGAGTTTGGTTACTCTTCTTGTAAGTGCGTTTGGGTTGCAGTTGGGGGAGAGAGGTACTCTTACCCCCGGTGGCGTTGGATATCATCGTGTCCAACTATTCACCAAAAAGTCGACCACTGAGGTACGGGAGGTGCGTGAGGGACCTCTTAGAGGCTGCATCTGCTTTCCATTCCCGCAGCCAGAGGATACACCGAATATTGATGGCGTTTGATGCTATCCCCGCTGCACCCCTTGCAGAATCCAGAGCTGCATGAAGCGTGCAATCTGCTACAACTGCTATTTGAACCGCTTGGTCCAACAGCTCAGGAGCAGATACTTGGAGGCCAGCTTGTAAAGGAGTGACTGTGCTGCTAGCCTAGAGACTGGGGGATCCACTTCGGGTGGATCTGTCCATTCCTTGGTGGCCTCCTGTGAGAAGGGGTACCGCGCCTCCAGATATTTGCGATTAGTAAACTTCTACTCAGGCTGTGAGAACTGCTTTTTAAGGATCGACTTAAACTCTGGGTGGTCAAAGAAGACCTTAGGCGGCTTCAGAACTCCTTCAAAAGGAAATCTTGTGTTGTGGTGCCTCCGGGGGCGGATCAGAAATGTCCAGCACCCGATGGATGGACGAGGTTACGTCCTCAACTAGCGCTGTATTGCTAGGGGGAATTGGGATCAGGGACCCTTCAGTTTCCTTGTCTGAGTCGGAATTACAGATGCCTTCCGAATCCTGTGTATCGCTAAGGCATCTCCTGCTGGGTGAACCGGGGTGGAGGTCTGGTCGGGGATCGCTGTGGAAAACTGCATTGTCTGTCCCTGGTAGGGGACGGTCTAGATGACCTGGAACTACGGTGTCTCTCTCTAGAAGGGGATGACCGTGTGCTATAGGATGACGCAGATGAACGTGACCTGTGGGTTCGCTTGCGTCGTGACCTAGACGTGGATGTGCCCGGGTCGTCATGTCCCTGAGTCGAGCCTTCCCTTTGCTGGGTAGCGTTCATAGCCGAGGCATGACTCTGCAGAGCCTGAAGCAATGTGGAGGTTAGGTTATCTATAGACTGCGTCATAGATTGCGACATCTGAGTGACCCATTCCGGCATGGAATTAGACACCGAAGCATTGACAGGGGCTTCTTGGGGCTCTGGCACAGTAGTCTGGATGCAGTCCTGGCAGCACGGGTACGTGCTGCCACTGGGGAGAGTATTGCTGCAGGCTGTACAGAGTGCATAATAGCAGTCCTGCCTGGTTCTCTTGGACCTTGAGCCAGGCATAGTGCACTGGGGTGGCTATGCAGAGGGCCCTACAGGGTTGGCTATGCAGAGGAGCCTATAAGGAATAATGGATTCACAGCCGAGGAAGAACTCAAGCTGTGATCTTATCCCACCAGTGTGTCCGTAGTTCCAGCGCCGAAGATCCACAGTCCTGTGCCCCCTGGAGACTGGCTGGTCTTCCCTTATCCTGCAGCAGATAATGGCCGCCGGAGTAAAGTTAAGAAAGAAGTGGGGTTGAGAGCTGAAAAGGGCGGCAGAACTGTGTGAAATAGCGCCCTTTCAGTCTCGATCTGCCCCCTCTATGACACTGTAGAGTGTCAAATTTGTCATCCGGGGGGGGCGGGCCGGGGAGAGGAGGTGGTGGCTTCGGCTAGGCCGAAGCCGCGGCCTAAATTAGATGCCTGATGCCCAAAGGGACTCCAGACTGGCGCGGAAGTCCAGGAGGGGGACGGATCTGAACCGGACCCCCCCGGATTTAAAGGCAGGATAGCGGTGGGGTATGAGCGGAAGGGGGGGCCCTGTGAAGAGTCCCCCTGAGGCACCATAGAGCTGGTGCTGCCGCAGAAACAGGGCGCAGGGAGGCCTGTGCCTCTGTTGTGTCATGCCTGCCTGCACACCCCCTGGCCCCAACAGGAGCCCGCAGCAGGACTGGGGTCCCTGGATTGAGCCGTAGTGTGCTGGCTGCTGGGAGCTGCTGCCTGTACAGGCCCTACCTGAGGCGTTTCAACCTAATACCCCCAGGGTGGGGATTAGGGAGGTGCTGCTGTCACCGTCAGGGGGCTATATCCTCGCCTCGACCTCAACCCAGAAACCAAAAGGAATTGGGGAAGGAGGGGGGTCTCGACTTCGAACCAGCACCCGAGGGGCTGGGGAAGGAGCGACATGGGGAATAGCCATCTCGACTTCAACCGTGCACCTCGTAATAAGAGGCCGAGGAAGGAGCCATGCCGGGAGTCTCTCAGTAGACCCACTTTTCTTCATCTGTAATCCCGTCGGAGAAAACGGAGTAAAAGTTTTAGGTGTGCCTCCTATGCGACACTAAGCAAAAACTGGAGAAGGCTGATGCCGTCCAGGGGTGTATACTGCAGAGGAGGAGCCACGGTTAATCTTTTTCAGATTATGCATAGTGTTCCCTTAGTGGACAGCAGCATAACACCCAAGGTCCTGTGTCCCCCAAAGAGGCGACAGAGTAAAAGGCATGCGGATTTACATGCGCTTTTTTAAGTGTTTTTGTACATCAATGAATGCTTTTTGGAGCTAAATAAAGGTGGTGGGACATTGCTTAAGCTCTTGGATTACCATAAGAACTTGGGTGTTTATACTGGTTCATTTAAATGATTAAAGAATGGGTCTGTTGTATTTCAGATAAAGTGTTTACACTGTGTCTATGCTTTTTTAAATTAAAGTTTGGTCATGAAAAGGTCTAATTGACACCTTGACATCACTAAACAAAAGAGCTGGGTGTCAGCTAGTCCCATTCAATCAATCTTCATTAGCATTTCTATTCATGTAATTTATGCGACTTGTGTGAGATGCTAATTTTAGCCTGGGAAGGTGCCATTAGGCAAACATGGTCCCTGGCCATTAAATAACATCTCACAGCTGGTTTGTTAGCCGCTACATCCCCCGATCAGCACTCAGCAGCGCTTTGGACACAACGTATTTATGTTGCATCCAAAACGTGATGTTCTAACGCCGCACTTTTGTTGTCCGTACATGTGAATCCACCACATATAATGACACTTCAGGTCGGTCAAAATCTGCAGCAGAGACTAGCGTGTGAGTTTGGGTTCGTGGCCACGATCAGGAGCCGCTGCAGGTTTGATGCGGCGTGTTTATACAGCGTCAAACCCGCAGCGTCCAGATGTTACAGCATAGTGGATGGGATCTCTAGAAATCCCACGTCCACTATGCGTGCATCAGAGGCTGCGAATCACCCGTGGACACTGACATGCGGTGCGTCTTTCAGGACCGCAGCATGTCAAGTTCTCTTGCGGAGTCGCTAGTCTCCGCAACAGAAAATTGACCACCAGAATGTATTGAATGCGGTAAATCAGCATGGTTCAGTGAACACATGTGGATTTACCTGTGTTCAATAGAATGCAGCATTTTGGACGCAGGAAAACTTTGCTTCCAAAGCGCTGCTACGTCTGAATTATGGGCACAGAGCCTAAGAAAAAAAAAATGGTGTGGGCTCCCGCATCATTTTTATAACCAGCAGAGGGAAAGCCGACCGCTGGGGGCTGATATTAATAATACAGAAAAAAGCCACACAATAGCTACAAAAAGGTGGGCGGATAGCCAGCCAAATGGCGAGCATCCGTCCAAAAGCACGCTGAAAACATCATATCAAAAAAAGGAGGAAAGCTCAGCATATCATTGCAAAAAAGTATCTTTATTTAAACATATATAGAAAAATAGGTATTTAGACCAGACAAATTGTAGGTAAAAGATGACTGAGTAGGAACATACTAATACTCAAATATATGCACTAATAAGACAATGGTTTTAGCCCTTTGATATAGATAGGATTGCACACTAGCCCAAGGCAAAGCATGAATCATAAATAGTGGAAGCAATGAATGTGCTATATATAATAAAAGCATTCCACTTGTCACTTGTGTCGGGTAAAGGAGTATTCTTAATGTAACAGAGAAAAGCATTGCCATATGTCAAGGGGGCGCACCAACATCTACCTAATACCAGGGCAAAATATATAATGAGAAGTATGTTACTTGTAGAAAGCTCTCACAGTCAGAGAGGGGAGGAGGGGGAGAGAAGAGAGTGTGGTGGTAGCATGGAGCCTGACGCGCGTTTCGCGGTAAAACCGCTTCCTCAAGGGCGGGTGATAGATGTATGGCGCCCCCAAGGCATATATATATATGTCCATATCCCTTTGATACTAGCGAAAATACATGTAGCTGTGATGCGGGGCGCGCACCCGGAAGTAGCCAGCTAAACCGGGGGCGTGTCCCGCAAATCACATGACATGAAGTAAAGCTGTAACGGCACATGCGCGCGGGCGAGAGGGGCGCACCGCGCACGACCCGGCCGTCAAGCCGCTACTGCGCAAGCGCGAACCAAAAAGGTTCGCGCAGGCGCAGAGAGGCATGGAGACAGCCAGGCAAGCGCGCGACGCAATCTCCCCCATCATACACGCACGCGCACATCACGTCAGTGAATGGCACTGCCAATTGTAGATATAAGAAAGGAGAAGAACGGGGACAACGACTAGGAGCAGCCACGAGAGAGTATAACAGTATAACAATACAGGGATGAAACAGTAATAATACAAATGCCACTACAGAGTAATAGAGATTAGCCATATTCAGCAGCATCATCCCGGCATAGGTGTGTATTCTAATTTGTAATGCTCTCATCAGGACATATATCCCATAATGGATGTGATCACAGAATTCGCCAAATCAAATTGGGTTAGGGAAGCAGCCAAATCTATACACTCCTGAAACCAAAAAGAAAACACAAATAGAAAGGCCACAGATAAAAACCAGAATGAAAAATAAAATGAAAAAATAAAATATAAATAATGAACAACCACCCAATATATGCATGTGTAAGGAGATTATATAGCTCCAAATAAGAAATGCATAGATTGTGGCTATAAGAATGGAGAGAAGCTCAGAGATTCGTTCAAGCCATAAGGTGTCACAGTGTTTAATCGTACAATCCATTGTGACTCTTTCTGAGCCAATAGCTTTTTGGCATTACCACCCCGTATCCCCATGTGTATTGCATCAATACCACGCACCATGAAAGAGCGGGGATTACAGTTATGTTTCAATTTAAAGTGCCGTGGTATTGTTTTTAGCTGAGCTAGATCGCTCGCCGAGGTAGCTGCTGCAATGTCACAAATATGCTCACGTGTGCGAACCCGTAGTTCCCTTGTGGTTAAACCAACATAGATCATGGGGCAGCTACACGTGGCATAGTAATGATGTTGGATGTACCGCAGGAAATATGGTGTCTGATATCGAATGTTCTGTGGCCATCAGCTGAACAAAAGCTGGTGTACCGCAAAACATTTGGACAGGCCACACAGTGTCCACATTTATAATTGCCTTTAATAGGGCCCCCAGAGCCAAAGGGTCGCGTTACCGGTGCAACGTAGTGACTCTTGGTCAATATGTCGCCAAGATTCCGACATCTCATTGGTGTCATTGATGGAAGAGACCCCGGGTGTCCCCTCAGGGAGGGCTCCACCATCAAGATACTCCAATGTTTTTGAAGGATGGCTCTCATGCTATCCCATTCGTGGTTATAGGTGGAGATGAAACGTATGGTTTCTTCCCTATCCGAAGATCGTATTTTCGGATGCAGGAGGACAGTACGAAGAGTCTTACATGCGCTATCATACCCCCTCCTAATACATCTCCGACTATAACCACGTTGCAGGAAGCGCTGTTTAAGGTCCTGTGCCTGACGCTGAAAGCTCTGTTCAGTAGAGCAGATGCTCCTCATCCTCAGGAACTGTCCGACCGGGACAGCTCCAATTGTGGCTGGACTGTGGGCAGATCCCGCATGAATCAAAGCATTGACCGAGGTGGGCTTTCTGAACACGTCCGTCTGCAGGCCCCCATGGATGTCGACACACAGGGATATGTCCAGAAAGTCCACCCTCTTAGTGTCATGTATATAGGTCAGCTTGATGTTATATTGATTCATGTTAAGACAGTCCATGAACTCTCCGAGCTGCTGTATAGAGCCCCGCCACAAAAATAAAATGTCATCAATATATCTCAGCCAGCACAGCACATGGTGGGCAGCAGGGATGGTATCCCCATCAAAGATTTCCCTTTACCACAGCCCTAGGAAGAGGTTGGCATATGAGGGGGCACAGGCCGCCCCCATGGCTGTGCCACGCTTCTGGAGATAAAATTGATCTTTGAAAACAAAAAAGTTATGAGTCAGGGCAAATTCCATCAGCTCAAGGATGAGTTCACACAAGGGACTATCCAGGTCGGAGGCTCCGAGAAAGAGACGCACCACGTTCAAACCATCAGTGTGGTTAATGCTGGTATACAGGCTTTCAACGTCGGCAGTGACCAAGAGAGTCCCCTCATCCACCGTGATACCGTCGACCCTAGTAAGGGCGTCCGTTGTGTCTTTGATGTATGATGGTAAATTGGTCACTAAGGGTTTTAAATAGTGATCAATAAATCTACATATGGGTTCACATAGTCCCCCAATACCAGACACAATCGGACACCCTGGAGGGTCGACGGGATCTTTGTGGATTTTGGGTAGAAGGTAAAAGGTGGGGATCCTGGGGAAGGCCACTGTCAAGCCCTCATAAACCTTTTTGGAGATTATTGAGCACTCCAGAGCCTGGGTTAGGATGTCCTGCAGCCTAGCAGTGAAGTGGGTCAAAAGACAAGAGGGCAATCTAACATAGGTATTGGGGTCTCTCAATTGGCGGAAAGCCTCCCGCTCATACTTGTTGATAGGCCAAATAACAATGTTGCCCCCCTTATCTACACCCTTGATAACCACGTCACTGAGTTCCTGAAGCTGTTGTAAAGCTCGGCGATGGTTATATGTGAGATTATCAAATTTCCGTTTTGTTGGTAATCTAAGGAAATCTTCAGTGACAAGTTTGGTGAAAATCTCTACTGCAGGGCATAGAGATAAGGGGGGAACCTTGTAGATTTCGGCATAATAGATTGAGGGAACCCACCTCGTGAAGGATTGCAGTGTTCCTCTGCCAGTTCTTCCAAACATCTCAATGCTTCTCTCTCAGTCACTGCTGCATCCATAACCTCCGGGCTCTTGTGATGCAACTTCTTCAATACCAATTTGCGAGAAAATAGGTGTAGATCTTTTATCCCTGTGAAGAAGTTGAAAGCATTAGTTGGAGAAAATGTAAGACCTCTCCCCAGGACCTCCACCTGTGGGGGCTGATATTAGTAGCCGCAGAAGGCTCCATTAGCCAACAATGTTCCCTGGCTATTAATATCAAACCACAGCTGTTTGTTTAGCCTTAACTGACTAGATTACAGGAGCAGCCCAGAAAAAAATTGACATGGGGTCCCCCTATAAAACCTAACCAGCAAAGGCTAAACTAGACAGCTGTGGGCTGATATTAATAGCCAGGGAAGGGGTCATGAATACTAGCCCCCTTCGCGGCTATTAATATCACCCCTCAGCAGTCCCAGAAATGGCGCATAAGATCCCCAATACTAACCGTGTAGTAAAGTGAACGGCGCTTTTTCAATAAAAACACGGCCAGAATAAAGTATTTTAATGTATACTGACAGGGGTGTAAAATCACCCCTAGTCAGAATACAGTGCTTCAGGGGGTCACTGTGGTTCATCAGCTGAAGATCAGCTGATGAGCCCCTGAGAGTTTACCACCATGGGAACATTCTTGCAAATGTTCTCAGGTTGAACATCAGCTGATCGGACATGAGACTGATCAGCTGATTACCGGCGTCAGCAATCAGCTAATGGTCACGTGGTCATCAGCTGATTGTTGCCAGCACTGATCAGCTGATGATCACGCGACCATCAGCTGACCGCTGACTTCACTGATCACCTGATGGTCGCGTAACCATCAGGTGATCGCTGACGGCACTGATCACCTGATGGTCACGTGACCATCAGGTGAACGCTGACTTCACCGCAGGTCCTGGCAGCACACTGCGGGGCGCAGGTCCGCGCCCTGCAGTGTACCGCTAGCCACTGAGGACAGAGCATATATTATATATATATATATATATACACACACACACACATACAGTATACATATACAGTACAGACCAAAAGTTTGGACACACCTTCTCATTTAAAGATTTTTCTGTATTTTCATGACTATGAAGATTGTACATTCACACTGAAGGCATCAAAACTATGAATTAACACATGTGGAATTATATACTTAACAAAAAAGTGTGAAACAACTGAAAATATGTCTTATATTCTAGGTTCTTCAAAGTAGCCACCTTTTGCTTTAATGACTGCTTTGCACACTCTTGGCATTCTCTTGATAAGCTTCAAGAGGTAGTCACTGGAAATAGTCTTCCAACAATCTTGAAGGAGTTCCCACAGATGCTTAGCACTTGTTGGCCCTTTTGCCTTCACTCTGTGGTCCAGCTCACCCCAAACCATCTCGATTGGGTTCAGTTCTGGTGACTGTGGAGGCCAGGTCATCTGGCGTAGCACCCCATCACTCTCCTTCTTGGTCAAATAGCCCTTACAAAGCCTGGAGGTGTGTTTGGGGTCATTGTGTTGTTGAAAAATAAATGATGGTCCAACTGTGACGCGAGTCACTACAGAAATAACAGTCTCAGAAGAGGAGAGAAAAGACTAATATTACTGAAAGAAATATAATATTAGAGCTACTTACTAGATAAAAATAGGGAGGTCAAACAATCCAAAGTCAAGTCCAGGAAGATGGCGCAGTACAAAGGGAGCAGACAAAAGAGTAGTCAGATAACAAGCAAATGGTCAAAATCCAGGTAAGGGAAAATAGTCAGGCGGGGTCAGGCACAGAGCACAGAGAGATCAGTCCTACACAGGTAATACCAAATGTACAATTGACACTGGGTGAAGGAGCTAGCATGCTTTAGTAGAAGACTAATCAAGGGAAGTGAACACAGATGATTGCAGAAACAACCCAGCAAACCCAAAACAGACTGACAGCCTCCACACAATAGTAACCTAGCAGACAAGGAAAGTGTGGAGACCGTGATACCAACTAAACGCAAACCGGATGGAATACCATGCCGCTGCAAGATGCTGTGGTAGCCATGCTGGTTCAGTATGCCTTCAATTTTGAATAAATCCCCAACAGTGTCACCAGCAAAGCTCCCCCACACCATCACACCTCCTCCTCCATGCTTCACGGTGGGAACCAGGCATGTAGAGTCCATCCGTTCACCTTTTCTGCGTTGCACAAAGACACGATGGTTTGAACCAAAGATCTCAAATTTGGACTCATCAGACCAAAGCACAGATTTCCACTAGTCTAATGTCCATTCCTTGTGTTCTTTAGCCCAAACAAGTCTCTTCTGCTTGTTGCCTGTCCTTAGCAGTGGTTTCCTAGCAGCTATTTTACCATGAAGGCCTGCTGCACAAAGTCTCCTCTTAACAGTTGTTGAAGAGATGTGTCTGCTGCTAGAACTCTGTGTGGCATTGACCTGGTCTCTAATCTGAGCTGCAGTTAACCTGTGATTTCTGAGGCTGGTGACTCGGATAAACTTATCCTCAGAAGCAGTAGTGACTCTTGGTCTTCCTTTCCTGGGGGGTCCTCATGTGAGCCAGTTTCTTTGTAGCGCTTGATGGTTTTTGCAACTGCACTTGGGGACACTTTCAAAGTTTGCCCAATTTTTCAGACTGACTGACCTTCGTTTCTTAAAGTAATGATGGTCACTCGTTTTTCTTTGCTTAGAATTTGTATTATGGCAAGAAAAAAGCAGCTAACAGTCTATTCAGTAGGATTATCAGCTGTGTAGCCACCTGACTTCTGCACAACACAACTGATGGTCCCAACCCCATTTATAAGGCAAGAAATCCCACTTATTAAACCTGACAGGGCACACCTGTGAAGTGAAAACCATTTCCGGTGACTACCTCTTGAAGCTCATCAAGAGAATGCCAAGAGTGTGCAAAGCAGTCATCAAAGCAAAAGGTGGTTACTTTGAAGAACCTAGAATATAAGACATATTTTCAGTTGTTTCACACTTTTTTGTTAAGTATATAATTCCACATGTGTTGTGTGGCGCCCCTGAGGGTTCGACCGCCACAGGGATGCTGCACTTCTTTAATGGACTGTAGTGTTCCTCCTCTGAGGTAAGAACAGTGTGATAGTCGTGACCCAATCTTTGCATCCAACACCACACTTCTCCACCAGAGGGGGCTAGTATGTTACAGGGAGACTGGGGAACCAAGAGTGAGGGGAACCAGTTAGTGGGTGTGGGTGGAGGACCTACAAGTTAGTTACACTTTAAATTTCATATTTAATAAAAAGCCATCTTTGGTTTTGGTCTTTGTGCTGTTAAATACTGTGTGTTACTGTGCTCTCCCACTCTGATAGTGGACCCTGTGTGGGCCTGCAGAGGTCGGAGACACGGCCCTCGTACCCTGGTCTTGGGACGAGAGGCAAGTTGCAGACGGGGAATGTCTCAACCCGGCCAATGACCATGACCAAGAAGGCCTGGAGCTTAAGAGTGTGACTCCACAGCAAATGGATCCCAGGCAGGATGCAGACGGAGCGGTGTACGCCACCTGTCCTCGCCAACCTGATATATTCAGAGGGAGTCCGGCTGCAAGAGGGGTACCTACCCCCGACACTCGACCTTGCTACTCCATGTCCTGGTCGGGGAAGCCCGGTAGGCCCTGAGGATCCCACCGGGTACCGGACGGAGCTGAGAGGAGCTCAGAGGGAGACCCGGCCTATTTGCACACACACTGACAGGAAAGGATTAGGCCCGTAGTTCAGGAACACTCTGGTGTAGTGTCCCGACTGAATGCTGGACTTACTCGGAGGTTGTCGGACCCCCGTCTCTGGTGACCGAAGGACTCCGCGGGGAGCAGGGAGTCACCTTCCTCATGCCATCTATGTGAGTAAAGCCTTGGAAGTTCACCCCTACGGCCTCCGGACTGTTCATTCTACGCCACACCACGAGACGCGGAGCCCGCATTCCTTCACTACTACCCCCTCCATCCTGTCCCTCTGCCCTGAGGCCACGCTCCGCCTGTGGGGAGTAGTAATAACTTTGACCGCCATAACACCATGCCTCAGCGGACTGAAGCGGCGCTGGTGGCCCTTCACCAGGTACCACCGGTGGCGTAGTCGTTAATCAGCCACTCAACCCGGACAAGCATACACCATCTCTTTTTTTACTGTGACGGCCCTGAGCACGGGTCGGGTCCGGGCCACGGCTACACTCCATCTCTCCATCACAGGACCTGACTCCGAGTCCCCCATCTCCCAGGGTAAAGAAAAGGGCTTTTTCGAGTAAGAGGCGTCAAAGCTGATTCATAGTTTTGATGCCTTCAGTGTGAATGTACAATTTTCAAAGTAATGAAAATACAGAAAAATCTTTAAATGAGAAGGTGTTTCCAAACTTTTGGTCTGTACTGTATATATACACACATATACAGTATACATATATATACACACACATATACAATATATATATATACCCAAATATTTTGATTATGTGTATATATATATATATATATATATATATATATATATATATTTCACTTTCTTACACTTTTTTTTACTTTTACACTTTGTCCCACTATGGGACTTTCATTTTTTGCAGGCCGATCGCTTGTACAGCATAGAGATGCAGCAGCAGCATCTCTATGCATGCAGCCTGTCAGCGCTGCACACGCACAAGTTATTTTGATTGTGCACTGCGCATGATCAAAGTAACTTTCTGGTGACCCGGATGTTGTCATGACGACATCGGGTCATCATAGCAACGATCGGGACCCAGTGCTCACAGTGCAGTTTTTGATTCAAGGTAAGAGAGTCGCGCTTACCTCCCCCCTGCTCCCGGAATGCTGCGATCGACTTAGTTCGCAACATTTCGAGGGAGCGGTGCGGCCCCACTCCTGGCACAAAGCAACGAGTGTTGGCTGTGAGAATCAGCTGACACCCGGCAGCGATCGCGCCAGCACAGCCTCTGTATGGGTGCGATCGCCAAGGCATAATAATACGCACCTGGTCCAATAGGCCCAGGTCGCAGGTACATATTATTACGCCTGACATCAGTAAGGAGTTAATATCAGATTTGTGGGGGTCCGGCACGTGGCACCTCCACTACTCAGTTGTTTGAAACTCCGGCAGAGGTCAGATGTAAACATTGTTGAGGAGCTGAACATCACAGCTCTGGTCACTGTGTAGTGGCTGCTACCTGGTGCTGCAGATCAGCTCCTATTACATGAATATTAGCTGACTTGCAGGACCTACAGTACAGTGAATGGAGCAGTGATGTTCAGATCTTCAAACTATTTACATCTGAGCGTTGCAAACAACTGATGGGTAGAGCCAGTGCCACGTGTGGGAGCCCACCTATCTGATATTGATAACCCATCCCCAGGATGGCATCTCAGTAGATACCATACCAGGATGGGGGACATTATGCCAGAATGGGTACATTATACCAGAATTAGGTCATTATGCCAGAATGTGAGACACTGTAACAGAATGGAGTGCATTGTACCAGGATGGGGGGCATTAAACCAGTATGATGGTCATTAAACCAGGATGGGGGGTCATTATACCAGGATGGGGGGTCATTATACCAGGATGGGGACATTATATCAGAATGAGTACATTATATCAGAATTGGGGACATTATACCAGAATTGGGGACATTATACCAGAATAAGGGACACTATACCAGAATGGGGTACACCATACCTGGATGGGTGACACTATATCAGAATGGGGACATTACATCACAATGATGATATTATACCAGTATGGGGGATATTATAGCAGCATGGGGGACATTATGCCAGAACTGGAGATACCATACCAGGATGTGGGGCATTATACCAGCTTTGGGGACATTATAGCAGAATTGGGAGCATTACACCAGCATGGGGGATATTATACCAGGTTAGAGACATTATACAAAAATGGGGACATTATATCAGAATGGGGACACTATACCAGGATGGGGACATTAAACCAGAATGAAGTAAATGATGCCAGAATGGGGACATTACCAGACAGGGGCACAGGTGGGGGAAAATGTCATAGCATAAGGCCCAGCATGTGGGAGATTATTACAAGAAGGAGCCAGGATGGGGGACATTACTACATAGGGAGAGAACACATATTTCTTTATAGGATCCAGAACGCTACAAGGGCCCATACATCTGACCAACATGCCGGTGGGGGCCTATCAGACTCTAGTTACTCCACTAGGTGGGACCAGATCATTTCCAGGACTCCTTGTTCTTTACATTGAAGATAATTCTTAATGACATTGGCTGTATGTTTGGGGTTGTTGTTCTGCTGAAGAAAACATTTGGATCCAATCGGACACCTCCCTGATGATATTGCAGGATGGATAAGTATCTGCCTCTATATCTCAGCATTGAGGGAACCAATAATTCTGACCCAATTTCCACCTCCATTTGCTGAAATGCAGCCCCAAACTTACTGGACCCTCCACCGTGCTTATGCATCACTATTGCCCACAGACGCTCATTATTGTACTGCTCTCCAGCCCTTCAGTGAACAAAATCTCTTCTGTAATAACATTTTTCATATTTTGACTCAACCGTCCAGAGCACATCCTGCCAATTTTCTACACCCTGGTTCCTCTGTTTTAATGCATAGTTGAGTCACTTGGCCTTGTTTTGATGTGGAAGATATGGCTTTTTCACCACAATTTTGCTATGAAGACCACTTCTGGCTAGTCTTCTCTGAACAGTAGATGAGTGAAGCTGAGTCCCACTGGTTGCTGCCAGTTCTGAGCTGATGGCACTGCTGGACATCTTCTGCTTTTGAAGGAAAGTAACCATAATGTGTCATACATCTGCTGCACTAAGTTTCCTTGGCCGACCACTGCATCTACTGACCTCGACGTTGCACATTTTCTTGTGCATCTTCACAAGTGCTTGAATGACACATCTTGAACCCTCAATCTGCTTTGAAATTTGTGCCTTAGAGACCTTGCTGATGTAGTATAACTTCCTTGTGTATTCTTGCTCAGTCTTGCCATGGTGTATGACCAGACACCTGACTGTATTATTACAAAATCCCTGACTTTGCGCAGGTGTACCTAGAAGAATTGACGCTGTTTTAAAGTGAAAAGTTGGTCACATTAAATATTGATTGGATCTAGATTTTTCGTTTGTTCATTCACTTGTATTTTGCTAATTGATTAAATAAATCATTAACATTTCTATTTTTGAAGCATTCTTACTTTACAGCATTTTTTCTACACCTTTCTAAAGATTCTTTTTATGTGATTGTGTCTTTTATTTGCTCATTAATAATCTGATATATCTTTTGGTATTTTGTTTATAGTTGTTTTTTTGCTGTTGGGGTAAATTGTAGGATATTGATTTCAGAGGGGTTTCCTGATCCTTTGATTGTAGGAATGAGTGGTATATATGTGCTAATAAATTAGGACAAAACGTAGGAAATTTAGGAAAAAACTGAACATCTCAGCAGTAATAACATGCTGATTGTGATGTCATGAAGATGACTTGAATTTCCACCAATCAGAGATCAGCATGTATCAGGTCACCCAGATAGAACAGTCCATGAAACATGAGTCTCGGCCACTGTGAGGTCATAATGCTGATTAGAATTTCCACCAGTCAGAAAACAGAACCGCCCAGAAGAACCACCCAGGAGGTATGAGTCATCGCCACTGTGAGGTCATAATGCTAACCAATCACAGAGCAGCCACACCCAGATTTTCCACCAATCAGAGAGCAGCCACACCCAGATCTTCCACCAATCAGAGATCAGCAGTGGGTATAAATAGCCGCTGCCGCCTGCCCGGCTTAGCCTTGCACTGGTTGGGTCTCTCTTTTTTTTCCTCTCTCTTGGTCTCCCTCTCTCTCTCTCTTCTCTCTCTCTTCTCTCTCTCTTCTCTCTCTCTCTCTCTTCTCTCTCTTCTCTCTCTCTCTTCTCTCTCTCTCTCTTCTCTCTCTCTTCTCTCTCTCTCTCTCTCTCTTCTCTCTCTCTCTCTCTTCTCTCTCTCTCTCTTCTCTCTCTCTCTTTTCTCTCTCTCTCTTTTCTCTCTCTTCTCTCTTCTCTCTCTTCTCTTCTCTCTCTCTCTCTCTACTCTCTCTCTCTCTGCTCTCTTCTCTCTCTCTTCTCTCTTCTCTCTCTCTCTCTCTTTCTCTCTCTCTCTTCTCTCTCTCTTCTCTCTCTCTTCTCTCTCTCTTCTCTCTCTCTCTCTTCTCTCTCTCTTCTCTCTCTCTTCTCTCTCTCTTCTCTCTTCTCTCTCTCTCTTCTCTCTTCTCTCTCTCTTCTCTCTCTCTCTCTCTCTTTCTCTCTCTCTCTCTCTCCGGCCCTCTTAAGGGCTACCCCAAATGTGTAAAAGATAGAAACCAATATTTGTGTTGTTTGTCCGTTTTATGAGCCTTTGATTAACCCCTTCCCACTCTTTGCCATATATATATATATTATATACATAGTATGTGCAGGTGGGCCTTAAAGGGAATTTCCAGGACAAACATATTGATGGCCTATACCCTGGTTAGCTCATTAATATCAGATTTGTGGGGGTCCGGCACGTGTCACCTCCACTAATCAGCTGTTTGCAGCTTCGGTCGAGGTCAGATGTAAACATTGTTGAGGAGCTGAACATCACAGCTCTGGTCACTGTGTAGTGGCCGCTCCCTGGTGCTGCAGATCAGCTCCTATTACATGAATATTAGCTGATCTGCAGGACCCGCAGTACAGTGAATGGAGCGGTGATGTTCAATCTTCACACTATTTACATCTGAGCGCTGCAATCAGCTGATGGGTAGAGCCGGTGCCGCGTGTCGGAGCCCACCGATCTGATCTTGATAACCCATCCCCAGGATAAATCATCATTATTATACTACTGGAAACTCCATTAATGGATTGTCTGGGATTAATAACACGAGCCCCTTCTTTAAGAAAAAACAGTCCCTAACTGGTCACAGGATAAATGTGGGATTTCAGGTCACCCATTTACTGCAATGTAGCTGGCAATGCCACCCAGCGGATCTAAGCAAGTCCCGGGGCCTCAACAATATACAGCCAGTGCCCGAGTATAGGATGGAAGATTAAAAAAAATCTTCAAAAATGTATTTTGTATGAGGCATACATCAAAAATACAGGCAATGCTTTTCCTGACAACACTGAGTTTTATAATGTGGAAAAAATCGTTTAAATAAACACTGTGTGAACATAACCCTAACTGCATTGTGACTGTGTATATACATATATAAGCTGCCCCTCCCCCACCATGTGAGCATTCTCAGCGCGTACTGACCAATGCTGTCCACCAGGTGGCATCAGCAGGAAATTACAGCGATGAGACAAGCACTGCATGACAGCCCCGCCCCAATCTGCCCTATACCAGACACGCCCCCTACCAACGCCCCGCCTCCACTGCCATGACAACCGAATTATTTAATGGCAGAAAGAGAGACCTTATATGAGCAGAGAAGTAGCGGCCGGAGCGCGGGGTCCGCACAGGTGAGCGCCCCCATAACACAGTGTATGTACTGCACGTCAGCTCTATGGCAGACTGTCACCTGTGCTGGATCCAGTACGTGTTACACTTATATCTGTACAGAGACACAGAGGACGCAGCGGGGCCCTGTCGCCAGATATATATATATATGTGTGTGTGTGTGTATATACAGTATATATGTGTATGTATATGCTGTATTACTGTATATATGTGTGTGTGTGTGTGTATATACAGTATATATGTGTATGTATATGCTGTATTACTGTATATATGTGTGTGTGTGTATATACAGTATATATGTGTATGTATATGCTGTATTACTGTATATATGCGTGTATATATGTACTAGCTATTGAACCCGTTCTACGCCCGGGTGGCGAGCATTTTTATTGGTATATGGTCTCCCATCCTGGTATTTGTGCTGCCCCCATCCTATTGTGGTATGCATGGTCCCTCCACCCCCCAATCCTGGTATACATGGCACACCTCATTCCCCAATCATGGTATGTATGGTCCCCTCACCCCCCAACCCTGGTATGCATGGCACACCTCACCCCCCAATCATGGTATGTATGGTCCCCTCACCCCCCAATCCTGGTATGCATGGCACACCTCATTCCCCAATCCCGGTATGCATGGTCCCCTCACCTCCCAATCCTGGTATACATGGCACCCCTCACCCCCCAATCCTGGTATGCATGGCACCCCTCACCCCCAATCCTGGTATACATGGCACCCCTCATTCCCCAATCCTGGTATGCATGGCACCCCTCATTCCCCAATCCTGGTATGCATGGCACCCCTCATTCCCCAATCCTGGTATACATGGCACCCATCACCCCCCAATCCTGGTATGCATGGTCCCCTCACCCCCCAATCCTGGTATGCATGGTCCCCTCACCCCCCAATCCTGGTATGCATGGTCCCCACACCCCCCAATCCTGGTATGCATGGTCCCCTCACCCCCCAATCCTGGTATACATGGCACCCCTCATTCTCCAATCCTGGTATGCATGGCACCCCTCACCCCCAATCCTGGTATACATGGCACCCCTCATCCCCCAATCCTGGTATACATGGTCCCCTCACCCCTCAATTCTGGTATACATGGCATCCCTCATTCCCTAATCCTGGTATACATGGCACCCCTCACCCCCTAATTCTGGTATGCATGGTCCCCTCACCCCCCAATCCTGGTATGTATGGTCCCCTCACCCCCCAATTCTGGTATACATGGCATCCCTCATTCCCCAATCCTGGTATGCATGGTCACCTCACCTCCCAATCCTGGTATACATGGCACCCCTCACCCCCCAATCCTGGTATGCATGGCACCCCTCACCCCCAATCCTGGTATACTTGGCACCCCTCATTCCCCAATCCTGGTATGCATGGCATCCCTCACCCCCAATCCTGGTATGCATGGCACCCCTCATTCCCCAATCCTGGTATGCATGGCACCCCTCATTCCCCAATCCTGGTATGCATGGCACCCCTCATCCCCAATCCTGGTATGCATGGTCCCCCCCCCAATTCTGGTATACATGGCACCCCTCAGCCCCAATCCTGGTATGCATGGTCCCCTCACCCCCCAATTCTGGTATACATGGTACCCCTCACCCCCAATCCTGGTATGCATGGTACCCCCTCATCCCTATTCTGGTATCTATGGTACCCCCTCACATCCCCAATCCTGGTATGCATGGCACCCCTCACCCCCAATCCTGTTATGCATGGCACCCCTCACCCCCAATCCTGTTATGCATGGTCCCCTCACCCCCAATCCTGTTATGCATGGTCCCCTTACCCCCCAATCCTGGTATGCATGGCACCCCTCACCCCTCAATCTTGGAATGGATAGTCCCCTCACCCGCCAATCCTGGTATGTATGGTCCTCTCACCCCCCAATCCTGGTATGTATGGCACCCCTCACCCCCCAATCCTGGTATGTATGGCACCCCTCATCCCTATCATGCTACACACACATACAAGAAAATAAACACTTATATTCACCTTTCTTCCCTGTGCTCCAGAGCTGTTTCCCGTTCTGCTGGAGGCCGGGGGAGGAGTGCGGCGCCGAAGTACGCGTGTGCTCATACCACGCTGTCCGGCTCCATTTTGCTGAAGACACATTGCAAATGTGTCTTCAGTAAAATGGCGCCGGATAGCGCTATGCGCATGTGCCGATTTCAATGCCTCCCTCTTCCCCCGGACTCCGGACCGAACAGAAGCGCCGCGGTAGCGCTCATCCCGGTCAGGTAAGTATGTAAGTATGGCGCCAGAGATCGCGGTATGTGTTCAGTGTATACGCATACCGTGATCTCCTGCACCATACACTCCTCTTACCTGTAACGGCTCCATGCGTTCTTCAGTCTGGAGCCAGACTGTGCAGGCGTGTCGCACTAGCGCAGACTATAAAGGCTTCAGACAGAGGGACGCTTGTAGCGTTATATTATAGATACTCTATATGTATGTATATATATATATGTATACTGTATATGTGTATATGCATACTGTATGTATATATATATGTATACTGTATATGGGTGTGTATATATGTATACTGTATATGGGTGTGTATATGTATACTGTATATGGGTGTGTATATATGTATACTGTATGTGTGTGTATATATATGTATACTGTATATGTGTGTGTATATCTATACTGTGTATATATGTATACTGTATATGGGTGTGTATATATGTATACTGTATATAGGTGTATATATATGTATACTGTAGATGTGTGTATATGTATACTGTATATGGGTGTATATATGTATGCTGTATGTGTGTGTATATATATATGTACAGTGCTGGCCAAAAGTATTGGCACCCCTGCAATTCTGTCAGATAATACTCAGTTTCTTCCTGAAAATGATTGCAATCACAAATTCTTTGGTATTATTCTCTTCATTTAATTTGCTTGCAAGGAAAAACACAAAAGAGAATGAAGCAAAAATAAAATTATTGATCATTTCACACAAAACTCCAAAAATGGGCCGGACAAAAGTATTGGCACCCTCAGCCTAATACTTGGTTGCACAACCTTTAGCCAAAATAACTGCGAACAACCGCTTCCGGTAACCATCAATGAGTTTCTTACAATGCTCTGCTGGAATTGTAGACCATTCTTCTTTGGCAAACTTGTAGTGAGCTGGCCGTCTCTGGCTGTTCTGTGATAATTGATATAGAGCCTGTTACAGAAGTGATTACACAGGATGATGTTGCCACCTTGTGGCCAGAGGTTGCACCTGCGCAGGGTGTGATGACAGAGAAAAAGACTGAGCCTCCTGTGTCCCGCCCTAGAGAGTCACGTGACCAAAGTGGGAAGCAGGAAAAAGCGCGCGCAGAGTCTGCTGTGGTCTGTGAAAAGAGCCAGGACGGTGTGCAGGCCCTCGTGTGTGGCGCAGGAGAGACTCTCAACGTGATTTCTTCTATCTGACACCATATCCTCGGAGCCTTCCCCAGCTCCTGCACTGCTGAAGGATTCAGCTGTTACACTCCCTGCTACTGGAGTGTGGACTACATAAGGGGACCCACCAGAGCTTCTATCCGGATCAGAGAGACTGTAAGCGGGACCTCTGGCGAGAGGCCGAAGTATCCCTTCCTTTGTTTCCGCGAATTCTGCTGTTCCTGTTTTTTTTCCGGCTGGGACGCCTTCCTGCAAAGACAGACAGGCCTGCGACGGGGGACACATCCTTCTGGAGTAAAGGACTGGTAACGTGTGAGTAGGGACAGTGAGGGTCAGCTTATCAGTACACGTTATTACTGTGCATATTTACGGTTGTCATTTATTGTTTTTTTTTCTTTGCTGTGTTAAAAATGTATGCGAGTAAAGATACGGTTGTCAAGATAGAGTCTGTGTGTGGGGATCTTGCTGGGCCAGATCATAGATACCAATGCGCGGCCTTGCCCGCGGTCACTTCAAACTGCTCCAGGTCCCTGATATTTGAAGGGAGCCTTCTCCAAACTGCCATTTTGCGATCTCTCCACAGGTGTTCTATGGGATTCAGGTCTGGACTCATTGCTGGCCACCTTAGAAGTCTCCAGTGCTTTCTCTAAAACCATTTTATAGTGCTTTTGGAAGTGTGTTTTGGGTCATTGTCCTGCTGGAAGACCCATGACCTCTGAGGGAAACCCAGCTTTCTCACACTGGGCCCTACATTATGCTGCAAAATTTGTTGGTAGTCTTCAGACTTCATAATGCCATGCACACGGTCAAGCAGTCCAGTGCCAGAGGCAGCAAAGCAACCCCAAAACATCAGGGAACCTCCGCCATGTTTGACTGTAGGGACCGTGTTCTTTTCTTTGAATGCCTCTTTTTTTTTCCTGTACACTCTATGTTGATGCTTTTTCCCAAAAAGCTCTACTTTTGTCTCATCTGACCAGAGAACATTCTTCCAAAACGTTTTAGGCTTTCTCAGGTAAGTTTTGGCAAACTCCAGCCTGGCTTTTTTATGTCTCGGGGTAAGAAGTGGGGTCTTCCTGGGTATCCTACCATACAGTCCCTTTTCATTCAGACGCCAACGGATAGTATGGGTTGACACTGCTGTACCCTCGGACTGCAGGAGATTGAACTTGTTTGGATGTTAGTCGAGGTTCTTTATTTGCGTTGAAATCTCTCGTCAATTTTTTTTTCCGTCCACATCTAGGGAGGTTAGCCACAGTGCCATGGGCTTTACACTTCTTGATGACACTGCGCACGGAAGACACAGGAACATTCAGGTCTTTGGAGATGGACTTGTAGCCTTGAGATTGCTCATGCTTCCTCACAATTTGGTTTCTCAAGTCCTCAGACAGTTCTTTGGTCTTCTTTCTTTTCTCCATGCTCAATGTGGTACACACAAGGATACAGGACAGAGGCTGAGTCAACTTTAATCCATGTTAACTGTCTGCAAGTGTGATTTAGCTATTGCCAACACCTGTTAGGTGCCACAGGTAAGTTACAGGTGCTGTTAATTACATGAATTAGAGAAGCATCACATGATTTTTCAAAGGGTGCCAATACTTTTGTCCACCCCCTTTTTTAGGTTTGGTGTGGAATTATATCCAATCTGGCTTTAGGACAATTCTTTTTGTGTTTTTTTCATTGAAGACAAATTAAATGAAGAGAATAATACCAAAGAATTTATGATTGCAATCATTTTCAGGAAGAAATTGAGCATTATCTGACAGAATTGCAGGGGTGCCAATACTTTTGGCCACCACTGTATACTGTATATGGGCGTGTGTATATATATATGTATACTGGTATGTGTGTGTATATGTGTGTATATGTGTGTATATATGTGTATATATGTATACTGTATATGTGTGTATATATGTATACTGTATATGGGTGTGTATATATATATATATATATACTGTATATGGGTGTGTATATATATATACTGTATACTGGGTGTGTATATATGTATACTGTATAAGTGTGTATATGTATACTGTATATGGGTGTATATATATGTATACTGGTATATGTGTGTATATATGTATACTGTATATGGGTGTATATATGCATACTGTATATGTGTGTATATATGTATACTGTATATGTGTGTATATATGTATACTGTATATGTGTGTATATATGTATACTGTATGTGTGTATATATATATATATATGTATACTGTATATGTGTGTGTATATGTATACTGTATATGGGTGTGTATATATGTATACTGTATATGTGTGTATATATGTATACTGTATATGTGTGTATATATATGTATACTGTATATGGGTGTGTATATATGTATACTGTATATGTGTGTATATATATGTATACTGTATATGGGTGGATATATACAGTACAGACCAAAAGTTTGGACACACCTTCTCATTTAAAGATTTTTCTGTATTTTCATGACTATGAAAATTGTACATTCACACTGAAGGCATCAAAACTATGAATTAACACATGTGGAATTATATACTTAACAAAAAAGTGTGAAACAACTGAAAATATGTCTTATATTCTAGGTTCTTCAAAGTAGCCCCCTTTTGCTTTGATGACTGCTTTGCACACTCTTGGCGTTCTCTTGATGAGCTTCTAGAGGTAGTCACCGGAAATGGTCTTCACCTCACAGGTGTGCCCTGTCAGGTTTAATATGATAAAGTGCTTTATTCTTTGTCGGGTCCAGGGGTCCTGTAGAATGTGAATCCCTGAGGAACAGCGTATCCTTGGCTTGTGCCAAGACAGAAGAAAAGTTGCTGAACACTTGGTACCCCAAAGTGATCAATCTATTTGCCAATCAAGATGCCCTGCAGTTGATTAATGCGGACAAATTGGATTCCTTTTATAACTGCGTCTCGACTAGCGGGGTGCCTCAAGGGTCTGTCTTGGGCCCTATATTATTTAATATACTTATTAATGATCTAGTGGAAGGGTTGCATAGTAAAATAGCAATATTTGCAGATGATACTAAACTTTGTAACGTAGTTAATACAGATGAGGATAGGGCACAGCTACAGGAGGATTTAGATAAATTGGGGAGTTGGGCCAAAAAATGGCAAATGGGGTTCAATGCCGATAAATGTAAGGTCATGCACATGGGAAAGAAAAACAGCAGTCACCCATACATATTAAATGGGAAACCGTTGGGGAAATCTGACATGGAGAAGGACCTGGGCGTCTTGGTTAACAGCAAATTAAATTGGAGTGCCCAGTGTCAGGCAGCAGCTGCGAAGGCAAATAGAGTCATGGCATGCATCAGAAGAGGAATAGGGGCATATGATGAGAACATTGTTCTTCCTCTGTATAAAGCGCTGGTAAGGCCGCACTTAGAATATTGTGCACAGTTCTGGGCTCCGGTACTCAGGAAAGACATATTGGAGCTAGAGAGGGTACAAAGGAGGGCGACTAAGGTAATAAAGGGAATGGAGGGACTAGAATACCCAGAGAGGTTGTCCAAATTAGGCCTATTTACGTTGGAAAAGAGAAGGCTTAGGGGAGACCTCATAAACATGTATAAATACATCAGGGGGCTGTACAGAGATCTCTCCCATGACCTGTTTATACCAAGGATGGTGACAAAGACGAGGGGGCACACTATGCGTCTGGAGGAAAGGAGGTTCCTGCACCAGCATAGAAGGGGATTCTTTACGGTCAGAGCTGTGAGACTCTGGAATTCTCTGGGAGAGGAAGTGGTGATGTCCAACTCACTTAATGAGTTCAAGAGAGGACTGGACGCCTTTCTTGAGAACAATAAAATTACATCTTATGCTTAGTGATAGTTAATTAATCCAGGGATTTAATCTGACTGCCAGATTGGAGTCGGGAAGTGAATTTTTCCTCAATGATGTAAATTGGCCTATACCGCATGGTTTTTTTTTGCCTTCCCCTGGATCAACGCTGCGGAATAGCTGCAGTGCACAAGAAATAGGCTGAACTGGATGGACGCTTGTCTTTTTTCGGCCTTTTAAACTATGTAACTATGTAACACTTATGTCCAAGCAGGTAAAGGCGGCTGCAAGATCCGTGATATATAAGGATTCATGTTCATTATTGTATCTCTGGATCAGACATAGACTCAGAGTGATACAACTAAATAGACCCTATAGGGGTAAAGTTGGCATATCCGGGGGGAAATATATCCCAGATTTGCCAAACTGAGCCAACTCATGAAACACATGGGTACATAGGAGAAGAAAGAGTTAATTGGCGTAAAAAATATAAATTTTTATTCCATCAAGTTAAAAAACGTACATAGTAAAAAGAGAAATGACATAATACGGATAGTATAAAGACACTAATTAGATTACCAATGTAGCAAGATATGTTACAAAGTATACATATATGGTCACGCATATGGTCACAGTGGGACATGAGCAATATAGATAATATAGCATAAGGTTAGTATATCAAGACAATCCAATGAGTGTAATAATATATCAAAAAGTAATCCATAAGTATTCCATAGTCATTGGATTTACACTTGCCATATGCATCAGGTATCCATCTAAATAATGCTCCTGCCCACAAATAATCAGATACATTCACATAAAACATTTTTTAAGGTAGTCTCTTACCACAAAGAGTGCCAAAAAGGAGGGTAAAGTGCATAAAGGAACGCACAGTGGCAGAGTGGTATTCCCATCTCATATATTTATGGCACTTCCACAGTCTGAGGACGCACATTCGGCTGAAGTATATTGCTGCGCAGGGACATGCCGGGTCCCTGAGCTGCAATGCATGCCGCCAGCCAATCAAAGGCCAGTAGCTGATGTCGGCGTGCCAGTCACGAGCGACGCATGGAAGTGACGTCATGCGCTGCCCTTGCCGGCACACTGAAATCAGCTACAGAAGAAGACGCCGCATGTCGTGGGAGCGCAGGAAGGTAAGAAGAATCATTTATTTTTGTTTATTTAATGTATTAGAAAAGAACGACAGAACATTATACCAGGAAAGGGCCAAGGATGGGGAGCATAAGACAAGGAAGGGGCTCAGGGTGGGGAGAATTAGACAAGGAAGGGGCCCAGGATGGGGAGCATTATATAAAGAAGGGGCCCAGGATGGGGAACATTATACAAGGAAAGGGCCCAGGATAGGGAGCATTATACCAGAATGGGGGTCATTATACCATGACATGGGCCAGGATGAAGGACATTACACCAGGAAGGGCACAAGGATGGAGGTCATTATACCAGAATGGGGCCTAGGATGGGGGACAGGATACCAGGATGGAGGACATTGTTATAGGATGGGGGACATTGTACCAGGATTGGGGACATTGTTACAGGAAGGGGCCAGGATGGGGGACATTATTACAGTAAGAGGCCCAGGACCAAGGACATTATACCAGGAAGGAGCCCAGGATTGGGACGTTATTGCTGAAAGGGGCTCAGGATGGGGGGTATTATACACAGAAGGTGGATATTATAACAGGAAGAGGCCCAGGATCGGGGATATTATAACAGGAAGGGGCGCAGGATGGGGAACATTATACCAGGAAGGGGCCTAGAATGAGAGACATTATTATAGGATGGGGCTACAATGGGAAACATCCAAGGCAGGGACGAACACGCGCATCATTATCGGATCTAGAATGCTACAAGGGCCCATACATCTGACCAACATGCTGGTGGGGGCCCAGGTCCAAATTTTGCACATCTGCAGGAACATGGCATATGGCTTAACAGTATGTCATAGGTTGGGAAGGGGTTAAGCTACAGCACATTACATAGCCTCTTGCAGCTATATCAATGGAAAAATTAAAAAATGTATGGCTTTTTGAAGAAGGGAAGGAAAAAATGCAAAACAAAAAATTATCCGGTCCTGAAGGGATTAAGGAGTTCCCACCCACAGTAAATGTTGTCACTCAGCTTAAAATCTTCACTTGCTTATTAGCAGAAGCTAAGGTTTCATTAGGATCTCCGAGGCTAAAGTTACATGCGGCTCCAGCTTACATGTAAAGGGGATGGTATCAAGGAGTCTCACCAAACTTTCCCTACAAATGTCCAACAATTCAGAATTCATATCCATTGATAATTTATCTTCTAAAATGATAGCATTTTTTTTCTATCCTTTTCATTTTATGTGTAATTAACTTTTTGCTCTCCTCCTTTAAGCAATGGGAGGAACGACTGATAAGGATCCAGGAAACCATTGATGAATGGCTGAAGGTGCCGACCCAGTGGCTTTAATCTTCTCTTCTGAGGACATCATGCAGCAAATGCCTGAAGAAGGACGCTTATTCCAGACTGTGGACAGAAACTGGAGAGAGATCATGAAACATTGCGTTAAAGACCCGAAGGTAAATGGATGCTTCATGGTGGACTGATACAAGAAAGCACGGTCATCTTGCATCCAGGATTGATGTTTTCCAAGAGTCCGTGTCCTGATGCTTCCATCACAAGGATCCCGGGTTATGGGGCTCCGCACTGCCTGGACTCCAGCCTCCCGCATCTTCTATTTTCTATCCAAATAGGTTCTAATTTTTCTTTTAATATAAACTATTGGCACAATAGTCAATGAATGTGACCTTTTTTCAGTCTCTATAACTATATAATGGAATCTTACTTATGGGCTATCTACTTTGTTTTAGGTTTTAAGCGCCACTTCTCTGACCGGACTTCTGGAGAAACTTCAGGACAGCAATGTGCTTCTGGATAAAATCATGAAAGGGCTGAATGCCTATCTGGAGAAGAAGAGGCTTTTTTCCACGGTATAGTCCTTTCACTTGTTGCAATGATTGTATATATTCCTTAAATATTTTTTTTTCTTATTTAAACGCATTGAAATCATTTTTGTAATTGGATTTCATTAATAATTTTGCACTGTTTGCCTTCTATTGGCTCTGTGTTGCGCTGGCTATTGGACTTATTTTTAATCTGTCTTTTTTCAGCTCTTCTTAGCCGATTTATGACCACAGATCACATCAAAGCTGAATGTGCAGGAAACAAAAAGCCTAACGGTGCAACATTTTTAATGAAACTGAATTGTCGCAAATACTCGCAATTAAATGGGTATTCCCATCTCCAAGATCCTATCCCAATATGTAGTAGGCGTAGTAATAATAATAATATTAGCAAATACCTCCAATTAGAAGTGTAGTATAGTTCTTCTGATTCACTATGTCGCTTTCCCCATGTGCAAGGCATTGCAGTAGCTTCGGTATCCATGGTTACGACCACTCATATAGTGACAGTTATTTGCTAGTGGTCGTAACCTAAGCTACTGCAATGCCCTGCACATGGGGTAAGCGACAAAACAAATCAGAAGAACTATACTAAACTTCTAATTGGAGGTATTTGCTAATATTATTATTATTACGCATACTACATATTGGGGTAGAATCCTGGAGATGGGAATACACATTTCAGTTAAATAAAAAAAAGTTCCCAAAGCTGGATAGCCCCTTTAAGCTAACCATACGCATGACATATGAGATACCCGTGGTCTGAATGGTTATTTGGCTATTTCTCCTGACTCCCACCTATTCTGCTGAACAGTCATGTGGTTTTAATGGGGAGAGAGGAGAAAGTCGGTACTGGACACCTCCGGCAGCGGGTTATCTCCCCTGAGAACCAAAAGACCGGGTATTGAAATCCCATCTGCCCGATCCTTCTGGCCCTGACATCCTCTATCGGGGGAGAGTCAGGAGACCCCCATACACATCAGTGGGTAGGCCGGTCCTGCTGCAATCATCAGGTTTAAACTATTTTAATCCAATGTGTATGGGGACTGAATCTTTACTTTAAAGCTTTGCTTTTCTATTTTCTCACATAGACACTAATACAAATGGCGCCTGACCCAATACTTTAATGACATCTTTATCATATTGTGCATTTTCGCTTTAGCTTTTTCTTCCTGTCCAACGACGAAATGCTAGAAATTCTCTCTGAGACTAAAGATCCTCTGCGGGTCCAACCACATCTAAAGAAGGGCTTTGAAGGCATCGCAAAGCTGGAGTTCCTTCCTAACCTGGACATCAAAGCCATGTACAGCACCGAGGGGGAACGCGTAGAGCTCATCCAGACCATCTCCACCTCCGAGGCTCGGGGGGCCGTGGAGAAGTGGCTCATCCAAGGGGAAGATGTCATGTTAAGGAGCGTGCATGATGTTATTGCTCGGTCACGAATGGTACGGATCTACCTACAGACCAAAAGCATTAATTGGAACTAATCTAGTCTATATATATAATCGTCTTATCCCGTCTGTCTGTCTGTCTGTGTGTCTGTCTGTCCAGGAAATCCCGCGTCGCTCATTGGTCCGGCAGCGGCCAATCAGCGCCGGGGGATTTCTAAAAAAAGATGGCGGCCGTTAGCGGCTCATCTGCGGGACGGAGCTGAGCGGCGATGCAGCCGGGAGATGACCGGCGCAAGGCGCTCATCTCCCGGCCGGCAACAGCAGAAGGAACCCGACCGACGGACCCATCTGCGGGATGGAGATGCAGCCGGAAGATGAGCGCCGCGAGGCGCTCATCTCCCGGCCGGTAGCAGCGGAAGGACCGCCGGCGTCGCTGACCTCCATGCAGAAGGGAGGACCGGGGAGCGGCGCTGCGGGTCGGGATACTTCTGCTGTGAGCGCCCGCTATGTCCCGGGTTCTCGCAGCGGAAGTAGCCGCACAGGCAGCGCCGCTCCCCGGTCCTCACCAAGACGATTCGATGATTGATCGCGGTCTTCGGACCCGACCAATCACTGATCTTAGCGCAAAACTTAAACACCGCTGTGCTGATTGGTCGCCGACGCTGCCCGCGACCAATCACCGATCTTGGCTCCACATTTAAACACCGCTGTGGTGATTGGTCGCGGACGATATTTAAATTTGGCGCCAAAATCGGTGATTGGTCGCGGCCGATATTTCAATTTGGCGCCCAAATCGGTGATTGGTCGCGGTCAGCGTCCGCGACCAATCAGCACAATAGTGTTTAACTTTGGCGCCAAGATCAGTCATTGGTCGCGGGCCAAGACAGCGACCAATCACCGATTTGTGCGGCACTTTTAAATAGCGTCCGTGACCAATTGGATGTCAGCGCCACTCCCCGGTCCTCCCTTCACACCCTAGCCGCATGGATGTCAGCGCCGCTCCCCGGTCCTCCCTTCACACCCTAGCCGCATGGATGTCAGCGGCGCTGCCTGTGCGGATACTTCCGCTCCGAGAACCCGGGACATGAGCGGGCGCTCGCAGCAGAAGTATCTGGACTCGCAGCGCCGCTCACCGGTCCTCCCTTCACACCCTAGCCGCTGATGTCCCCACTGTATCTTCATGGTCTTACAAAGGTCCGGACATTTGTGTTAAAAATCGCTGATTGGTCGCGGGCGCTGCCCGCGACCAATCACCGATTTGGGCGCCAAATTTAAATATCAGCCGCGACCAATCAGCACAGCGGTGTTTAAATGTGGAGCCAAGATCGGTGATTGGTCGCGGCCGATATTTAAATTTGGCGCCCAAATCGGTGATTGGTCGCCGACTTGGCCCGCAACCAATCACTGATCTTGCGGCCAAAGTTAAACACTACGGTGCTAATTGGTAGCGGACGCTGACAGCGACCAATCACCGATTTTGGCGCCACATTCAAATATCGGCCGCGACCAATCACCGATCTTGGCTCCACATTTAAACACCGCTGTGCGGATTGGTCGCGGACGCTATTTAAATGTGGCACCAAAATCGGTGATTGGTCGCACCCAGCGTCGGCGACCAATCAGCACAGCGGTGTTTAAATGTGGAGCCAAGATCGGTGATTGGTCGCGGCCGATATTTGAATGTGGCGCCCAAATCGGTGATTGGTCGCTGTCAGCGTCCGCGACCAATTAGCACCGTAGTGTTTAACTTTGGCCGCAAGATCAGTGATTGGTTGCGGGCCAAGTCGGCGACCAATCACCGATTTGTGCGGCACATTTAAATAGCGGCCGCGACCAATTGGATGTCAGCGCCGCTCCCCGGTGCTCCCTTCACGTCCTAGCCGCATGGATGTCAGCGCCGCTGCCTGTGCGGATACTTCCGCTCCGAGAACCCGGGACATGAGCGGGCGCTCGCAGCAGAAGTATCCCGACCCGCAGCGCCGCTCCCCGGTCCTCCCTTCACACCCTAGCCGCTGATGTCCCCACAGTATCCGCATGGTGTTACAAAGGTCCGGACATTTGTGTTAAAAATCGCTGATTGGTCGCTGACGCTGCCGCCGACCAATCACCGATTTAGGCGCCAAATTTAAATATCGTCCGCGACCAATCACCGATCTTGGCTCAACATTTAAACACCGCTGTACTGATTGGTCGCGGACGCTATTTAAATGTGCCACCAAAATTGGTGATTGGTCGCGCACAGCGTCGGCGACCAATCAGCACAGCGGTGTTTGAATTTGCCGCCAAGATCGGTGATTGGTCGCGGCCAGCGCCAGCGACCAATCAGCGATTTTTAACACAGATGTCCTGACCTTTGTAACACCATGCGGATACTGTGGGGACATCAGTGGCTAGGGTGTGAAGGGAGGACCGGGGAGCGGCGCTGCGAGTCCGGATACTTCTGCTGCGAGCGCCCGCTCATGTCCCGGGTTCTTGCAGCGGAACTATCCGCACAGGCAGCGGCGCTGACATCCATGCGGCTAGGGTGTGAAGGGAGGACCGGGGAGCGGCGCTGACATCCAATTGGTCGCGGCCGCTATTTAAATTTAAATGTGGCGCCAAAATCGGTGATTGGTCGCGCCCAGCGTCGGCGACCAATCAGCACAGCGGTGTTTAAATGTGGAGCCAAGATCGGTGATTGGTCGCGGCCGATATTTAAAATTGGCGCCCAAATCGGTGATTGGTCGCGGGCAGCGCCAGCGACCAATCAGCGATTTTGAACACAAATGTCCGGACCTTTGTAACACCCTGCGGATACTGTGGGGACATCAGCGGCTAAGGTGTGAAGGGAGGACCGGGGAGCGGCGCTGCGGGTCGGGATACTTCTGCTCCGAGCGCCCGCTCATGTCCCGGGTTCTCGCAGCGGAAGTAGCCGCACAGGCAGGGGCGCTCCCCTGTCCTCTCTAATACGATTCCGCTCCCCGCTCCTCACCAATACGATTCGCTGATTGGTCGCGCTCTCCACACCCGACCAATCAGTGATCTTGGCGCTAAAGTTAAACACCGCTCTGCTGATTGGTCGCGTCCGCTGCCCGCAACCAATCACCGATTTGGGCGCCACATTTAAATAGCGGCCGCGACCATTCACCGATCTTGCCGCCACATTTAAACACTGCTGTGCTGATTGGACGCGGACGCCGGACGCGTCCAATCAACGAGATTGGCGACAAATTTAAGCAACGCTCTGCTGATTGATCGCGGTCGCTGGCCGAGATCAATCAGCAGTATTGGCGCAAAATTTAAACAACGCTCTGCTGATTGGTCGCGGTTGTCGGCCGTGACCAGTCAGCAGTATTGGCGCCAAATTTAAACCTCACTCTGCTAATTGGTCGCAACCACCGGCCGCGACCAATCTGCGTTTTTGGTGCCAAATTTAAACAACGCTCTGCTGATTGTTCGCTGTCGCCGGCCTCGACCAATCAGCGATTTTGGCGCCAAATTTAAAGAATGCTCTGCTGTTTGGTCGCGGCCGGCGACCAATCTGTGATTTTGGCGCCGAATTTAAACCCCGCTCTGCATCGCTCTGCTGATTGGTCGCGGTCGGCGGCCATGACCAGTCAGCAGTATTGGCGCCAAATTTAAACACCGCTCGGCTGATTGGTCGCGACTAATCAGCGATTTTGGTGCCAAATTTAAACACGCTCTCCAGTCCTCGCTAACACGGTTCGCTGATTGGTCGCGGCCGCCGCCCGCGACCAATCATCGATATTGCCGCCAAATTTAAACACCGCTTTGCTGATTGGTCGCGGTTGCCGAACGCGACCAATCAGCGATTTTGGCGCCAAATTTAAACACAGCTCTGCTGATTGCACCCGGTCGGCCGCATACCTATTCTAGAATACCCGATGCATTAGAATCGGGCCACCATCTAGTTCTTTTATATTTGTATAAGATTATTTGGCGGCAGTGAATGATTTGTGGATGATGTATCTCTTGCAATAGAGCCAGGTAGCAGATCTTCTACCTGCAATCGTTAGAAATGAATTTGCTAGATAATACTAGTAAGGTTGTCCCTCTCTTAAATGCTTCTGTCAACGTAATTTAACTTTCTTTTTTAAAAGGCATACCCTGCGACTGCAAGAAAAGACTGGGTGAGGGAATGGCCGGGACAGGTCGTGCTCTGTGTGTCTTCTGGACAAGTGAAGTGCATGAAGCTATCGTCAGTGGCCCGGAGGTACGGCATAAGCTCCTTTACTGATCAAGGTTGCTTCACTATAAACAGTCATGGCCGGAAGTGTTGGCACCCTTGAAGTTGTTCCAGAAAATGAAGTATTTTTCCATAAAAAATTGCATGTGTATTTTCTGTTATACACATGTTTATTTCCTTTGTATGTATTGGAACAACACAAAAAAAGGCAATTGGATATAATTTCACACAAAACCCCATAAATGGGTCGGACAAAATTGTTGGCATCTTTCCAAAATTGTGGGTAAACAATTTTGTTTCAAGCATGTGATGCTCGTTCAAACTCACCTGTGGCAAGTAAAAGGTGCGGGCAATATGAAAATCACACCTGAAACCTGATACAAAGGGGAAAAGTTGACTCAGTCTTTGCGTTGTTACGTGCCACACTAAGCAGGGAGAACAGAAAGAGGAGAAGAGAACTGTCTGAGGACTTGAGAACCAAAATTGTTGACTAATATCTTCTTTTTGTGTTGTTCCAATATACACAAATGAAATAAACATGTGAACAACAAAACGTGTAATTGTAATAATTTTCTGGGAGAAATACATATATATACATTCATAGACAGACTTCATGAGTTCTCCTGCTAATAGACTGTCATACCCAGAGACGCAGCTTATAGGAGTTTCCAGGGGGGGATATACCATTGGTGCAACAGAGGTAAGGGGACCCACATTCACATCCAAAGATGCAAGCAGCTTATTTCACAGTACGTTATTAGACTGCAAAGAGCCCATGTAGTGTTCTTGCCCAGGGGTCTTCTCCTGGGGGTTGCAGTTGTACAGCGGCTCAATATCTTGAAGGTACCCAAAAGGCTCCATAGTATTGTTGGGATTTTGCATTGATTCATGCATCTTGTCTAGAGATGCGCAACTAAATTTGCAGGACCTTGGTCTAAGAGAGCAGGTTAGTAGTCTGTGGCTGTTGGATGGGAGCCTTGCTAACCGCCTCTTACATGCCGGCATCCCTGGCTCCTCTTTTGATTAGCCGGCCAGGCGTGATGTCATTTGTGCCTCACACCACAACTATGACATCGACATCAAAAGAGGAGCCGGAGATGCCGGTTCACGGGGCTCCGGTCCTGCGGCCGTGGAATACTGACCGGACTGTTGGACCAGAGTCCTGCAAATCCATTCGCTCATCTCTACTCTCGTCATATCTACCAATAAGGGAAGACATTGTATGGGATTTCCCATAATACCAGCATAAAATTAATCCATCTGCATTGAGTTTTCCATGCTGTTTGTAGCAGGGTTTTATAGAGGTACATCTGGGTATTTGGAGCAATTTGCGAGGAGGCAAATTGTCCCAGCAGACTCGCAGCACATTGGGGGCTCTCGTCACCATAGAGGGGCACGCTCGTGACGTGGTCAGGGAAATGATCGAAACAGGTTTGTGCAAACATCATGGCTGGCAGCAAACTTTCCAATACCATGTTCTATTTATTATACACTACATGGAGAAAGGTATTGTGCCCCCTCCACATTACACCTACAGGGGCTTTTATGGCCTCCTATTCTAATCCATATCCAGGATGTTAATATGGAGTCCGTCCCTCTACAGATATCACAGCTCAGTATGCCGAGCACCTTCATACATTTCACCATATTCCCATGTTCTTTCCATATCTATGTTATGTTCCCCCCTCTTTTCTTTGAGTTTTCATAGGACACAATTGATCTTGTCACAGTAAAGCAATCTTGGGGTGTACTTACAATGACGTCTATGGGGCAGTAGTCATTTCTGCATATTGAGATGGTGGTCCCTATATAGGAATGTTTTGGCATCTGTAGGTGTCGGCATCCCCTGTATATGACTTATTGCCACAATTGATCTTCTTTATAGTCAGTGGTTTGGATGGCCTAGGTGCGGTTTGTAATATTTTCTATCAATGGTGTGTGTGCCCTCCTCTGTGCAGTGTCGTTCTATAACCATGGATGGACTAATAAAGGGGTTTTATGTCAATTCCTTTAATGACCTTTTGTTCGGTTTCTTTGTAGGTATTATGTCATTCTCCGAGTGGTCAGCCATTCTAAGCCTGAGCAGACATATGGCAATGTAATTGATGTGTGCCTGACATTGTTCTTCCCTATGTGGCGGTGACATATTTATGCTGCCATTCTCCAGTATTTGTTCTAATTAATCATCCTAAAGGTGTTTAGTGGGGTTGAGGTTGAGAACGTGTGGGAAACAGTTCTGCTCTTCTATTCCCTTAGGGTTGGAAGCTACAATTGTTTAAAATGTCTTGTGCTGAAGCATTTAGATATCTTTTCACTGGAACTAAGGGGCCTAGACCAACCCCTAAAAACAAGGCCATACCTCCACCACCAAACTGCCCAGCGGGCACAATGCAGTTAATAGGGTAACATTCTCCTGGCATTCACCAAATCCAGACTCGTCCATCAGATGCCAGATAGAGAAGTGTGATCCGTCACTGCACAGAACAGGTCTCCTCCAGAGTCCTGTGGTGGCGGCTTCACACCACTCCATCTGACGCTCGGCATCGTGCTTGGTGATGTAAGGCTGCATGCAGCTGCTCGGCCATAAAGCTCCAGGCGGGGGCGCATTGTTTGTGGTGATGTTGTTACCAAAGTAGATCTGGACTCTGCAGTTATGGAGTCAGGAGAGCGTTCTGCCCTCTGCTCCTCAGCACTCAGTGACCCCGCTCTGTAATGTTCCGGGGTCTCCTGAGGTGCTGCAGTTCCTTCCACTCCTTAATAATATCACTCACATGTGATGGGGGAAGATTTAGGAGGGAAGAAATGTAATATCCAGACTTGTTACCCCGGTGGCTCCTATTACAGGACCGCGCTGGTATCAGAGAGCTCTGCACCACCAGCCGTTCTGTCATATGTTAGTAACAGCACACCGCATGGCAGGGCGGATGTTATACACCGGGGGGCGTGGGGATTGATGTTATACACTGGTGGGGGGCGAGAGTCTTAATGTTATACAAGGCCGAGGGGCCAGATGTTATACCCTAGGGGTACGAGGGGCTAGATGTTATACTGTCCGAGGGCTGGATCTTATACACTGAGGAGCAAGGGGACGGATATTATATACCGGGGTGAGGGGACGGATATTATACACCGGGGGGCGTGGGGACGGATATTATACACCAGGGGCGAGGGGACGGATATTATACACCAGGTGCGAGGGGACGGATATTATACACCAGGGGTGAGGGGACAGATATTATACACCAGGTGCGAGGGGACGGATATTATTCACCAGGGGCGAGGGGACGGATATTATACACCAGGGGCGAGGGGACGGATATTATACACCAGGGGCGGGGGGACGGATATTATACACCGGGGCGAGGGGACGGATATTATACACCGGGGGGGGCGAGAGGCCAGATGTTATACACAAGGGGGAGGGAGCGAGGGGACAGATGTTATACACCGGGGCTGGGGGCCGGATATTATGCAAAGAAGGGCTTGGGGTTGGATGTTATACAGTGGGGTTGAGGGGATGGATTTTATACACTGGCGGGGGGGCGAGGGGAGAGATGTTATACTAAACTAGGGCCGAGGGGTGGATGTTATACACCGGGGGAGGCGAGAGGCCGGATTTTATAAACTGGGGGCTGAGAGTCCGGATATTATACACCGTGGGCAATGGGACTAAATGAAAAAAGCAGAATTCGGTGACTAGGAGTTTTGTCCTATAATGTATGTGCATTTGCCTTCCCTTTAGAAACTCTCCCTTGTGATTCTGCAGTGTCTTAGAGGTTGACTATCTTTTCCTACATTCCTCAGGAGTTTCTCATGAACAGACTTCCGGTGGCTTGCCCAACTCCGCTATTACTGGGAGAATGAGAATGCGAGAGTGCGAATCATCAACTGCAATGTGAAGTCCGCCTATGAGTACCTGGGCAGCTCCCCACGCCTGGTCATCACTCCGCTCACTGACCGATGCTAGCGGACTCTGCTATGATGTGATGGGTTATGCTCAGAAATGTTTTTGACTTTTGTATGATGCATGAAACTTATTAGCAATTATTATTGATATTTCATACCAGTTCTTTCATGTTTCATTGATAGATCGGTGCTTTTTATCTAAATCTTGGTGGAGCTCCAGAAGGTCCGGCCGGCACAGGAAAAACTGAGACCACCAAAGATTTGGCCAAGGCGCTGGCCGTGCAGTGTGTGGTCTTTAACTGCTCTGATGGTTTGGACTACATAGCAATGTCAAAGGTACATACAATGTTAAGCTGCTCCATTGCAGATAATAAACTGACTCCATCCGATGTTCTGCTGACATCTTTTGATTATATAGTACAGACCAAAAGTTTGGACACACATTCTCATTTAAAGATTTTTCTGTATTTTCATGACTATGAAAATTGTACATTCACACTGAAAGCATCAAAACTATGAATTAACACATGTGGAATTATATACTTAACAAAAAAGTGTGAAACAACTGAAAATATGTCTTATATTCTAGGTTCTTCAAAGTAGCCACCTTTTGCTTTGATGACTGCTTTGCACACTCTTGGCGTTCTCTTGATGAGCTTCAAGAGGTAGTCACCGGAAATGGTTTTCACTTCACAGGTGTGCCCTGTCAGGTTTAATAAGTGGGATTTCTTGCCTTATAAATGGTGTTGGGACCATCAGTTGCATTGTGCAGAAGTATGGTGGATACACAGCTGATAGTCCTATTGAATAGACTGTTAGAATTTGTATTATGGCAAGAAATAAGCAGCTAAGTAAAGAAAAACGAGTGGCCATCATTACTTTAAGAAATGAAGGTCAGTCAGTGCGAAAAATTGGGAAAACTTTGAAAGTGTCCCCAAGTGCAGTTGCAAAAACCATCAAGCGCTACTAAGAAACTGGCTCACATGAGGACCGCCCCAGGAAAGGAAGACCAAGAGTCACCTCTGCTTCTGAGGATAAGTTTATCCGAGTCACCAGCCTCAGAAATCGCAGGTTAACAGCAGCTCAGATTAGAGACGAGGTCAATGCCACACAGAGTTCTAGCAGCAGACGCATCTCTTAAACGACTGTTAAGAGGCGACTTTGTGCAGCAGGCCTTCATGGTAAAATAGCTGCTAGGAAACAAGCAGAAGAGAGTTGTTTGGGCTAAAGAACACAAGGAATGGACATTAGACCAGTGGAAAATTGTGCTTTGGTCTGATGAGTCCAAATTTGAGATCTTTGGTTCCAGCCACCGTGTCTTTGTGCGACGCAGAAAAGGTGAACGGATGGACTCTACATGCCTGGTTCCCACCGTGAAGCATGGAGGAGGAGGTGTGATGGTGTGGGGGTGCTTTGCTGGTGACACTGTTTGGGATTTATTCAAAATTGAAGGCATACTGAACCAGCATGGCTACCACAGCATCTTGCAGCAGCATGCTATTTATTTTTCAACAGGACAATGACCCCAAACACACCTCCAGGCTGTGTAAGGGCTATTTGACCAAGAGGGAGAGTGATGGGGGGCTACGCCAATTGACCTGCACTGCAGTCACCAGACCTGAACCCAATAGAGATGGTTTGGGGTGAGCTGGACCGCAGAGTGAAGGCAAAAGGGCCAACAAGTGCTAAGCATCTCTGGGAACTCCTTCAAGATTGTTGGAAGACCATTTCCGGTGACTACCTCTTGAAGCTCATCAAGAGAATGCCAAGAGTGTGCAAAGCAGTCATCAAAGCAAAAGGTGGCTACTTTGAAGAACCTAGAATATAAGACATATTTTCAGTTGTTTCACACTTTTTTGTTAAGTATATAATTCCACATGTGTTAATTAATAATTTGATGCCTTCAGTGTGAATGTACAATTTTCATAGTCATGTAAATGCAGAAAATCTTTAAATGAGAAGGTGTGTCCAAACTTTTGGTCTGTACTGTATATACTTTTTTTTAGTTTTTCAAAGGGCTGGCATCATCGGGAACATGGGTGTGTTTTGATGAGTTTAACCATATTGAGCTGGAGGTGTTGTCCGTGGTGGCCCAACAGATTCTCCGCATCCAGAGAGCCATCCAGACGAAGATGGACATGTTCAACTTCGAAGGAACAGAGCTGAAGCTTAACCCAAATTGCTTCTTAGCCATTACCATGAATCCTGGCTACGCGGGACGTTCTGAGCTGCCGGATAACCTCAAGGTAAAGAGTCCCAGTGCCTTGCATCGGGTCCTTCCACAACATTTCTATAGGATTAAGCTCAGGACTATGACTCGGCCATTCCAAAGCTTTATGTTTATTCAACCATTCTTTTGTAGAACGACTTGTGTCTTTGGGCCATTGTCTTGCTGCATGACCCACGTTTTCTTGAGATTCAGTACATGAACTGATATCCTGATATTTTCCTTTAGCATTTGCTGATAGATTTTAGAATTCATTGTTCCATCAATGATGGCAGCCGTCCTTGGCCAAGTGCAGCAAAACAGGCCCAAAGCATGTTACGATTACCATCTTTGTGTTTCATAGATGATAGGAGGTTCTTATGCTGTAATGCAGTATTTTCTTTCTGCAAACATATAGCTTCTCACTTAAAATCTCTATCTTGGCCTCATCCTTCCACAAAGCATTATTCCAGTTACCTATTGATGTGCCCAGGTGAGTTTTAGCAGTGACATTTTAAATCGCATTGCCTTTCTCCTTGCAATCCTGCCATGCTCGCCATTGTTGTTCATTGTCTTTCTGATGGTGGACTCATGAACAATTACATTAGCTAATGTGAGGAGAGGCCTTTAGTTGCTTAGCGGTTACCTTGAGTTACTTTGTGACCTCACAGACTGATGTAGCTTTAAGTCAAATTTATGCAGTAATACAGAAATTTTTGAGGGGTTCACAAACTTTCAAGTAAATACTAGGTTTACAAAAGAAACATAAGATTTCATCAAAGGGATTATTCTCCCCCAAACCTATATGAGATTGCACATTTCCTATGTATAATCACCACACCTGATGCCCTCATTTCTGCAAGCTCCTTAATATTGATGTCCCATTCTCCTATTTTCCAAAATGGACACAGTAGAGGTGTGGAGAGAGATTTGGAAAGTGTTAAAGGAGTATTCCCATCTCCAAGATTCTATCCCAATATGTAATAGGTGTAATAATAATATTAATAGCAAATACCTCCAATTGGAAATGTAGTATAGTTCTTCTGATTAGCTATGTCGCTTACCCCATGTGCAGGACATAGCAGTAGCTTAGGTATCCATGGTTACGACCACTAGAAAGTAACTAACTGTTACTATGAGTGGTCGTAACCATGGAAACCTAAGCTACTGCAATGTCCTGCACATGGGGTAAGCGACATAGCTAATCAGAAGAACTATACTACATTTCTAATTGGAGATATTTGCAAACATTATTATTATTACCCCTATTACATATTGGGACTGGATCTTGGAGATGGGAATACCCCTTTAACCACACTTTGACTGACTTTCCTCTGATGTGGAATAGACACATCACTTTTAGGTCTGGGGTGGAGGATAGTGTAAATGGACATAATGGGTTCCCCGGCTCTCTGCCTAGTTTACAGTAATTTAGTTTCATTTGTTGACTGACCCATCTGGTTTGCGCATTTCAGGTTCTTTTCCGGACTGTAGCAATGATGGTCCCCAACTATGCTCTGATTGCGGAGATCGGCCTTTATTCTTACGCTTTTCTGCACGCTAAACCTCTCTCGGTGAAGATGGTAATGACTTACCGGCTGTGCTCGGAGCCGCTCTCGTCCCAGTTCCATTATGATTATGGGATGCGTGCAGTAAAGGCTGTGCTGACCGCTGCTGGCAATCTGAAGCTGAAATTCCCCCATGAAAATGAAGAGATTCTTGTAAGTTCTGAACTGTTGGTCGCTTTACATCTCGTATAGGATAGCATTACCATCTTACCGAGAAGCATTTGGATCACAAAAATTACAGCTGTCTGATTTTATAATAGCAGACAGAGACTTGCAAATAATGTCTGCACATTACTGTTCCTGGCTTGTTAGATCTCATCTGTGCAAAAGTGTCAAAACTATAGTTGTTAAACACGTAGCTTGTTCATCTTATGGGACAGTTTGATTTTTAACTTAAACGCATGTATTTTAGGCTAAAAATCATCTTAACAATTGTTTTTTATTAAAAATTTTGCATCGCTTGGCTTTCACCGGCTTTTTGATTCCCTGCACATTCAATTTTGTTAAGGTCTGTGGTCATAAATAAACTGAGAGGAGCTCAGAAAAAGACAGATAAAAACGAGTTCACTGACAGTATCTCACTTAACTCATTCTGCAGCCGGCAATTAACAGTGCAACACAGAGGCCACATCTATTCCCTATGGAGAAACAATTCTGCAGCATAATTTACTGCAACTCAGCAGCGTTCCGTTCCTCTTTTATCATTCCTGGAAATGTAGGAATTAATTGAAATCTGTCAATAACGAGTACCCTACACAGTCTGACAATGTCACCACTGTTTGGGCACAGTCAGATTGTATAGGGTTGTCCCCTATATAGATTATATATACATTATATGTCATTTACACATACATTTCCAGGAGGTATAACAGAGGGACGATACAATGTAGAGTTTTAGGAAAAGGGGTTTCATCCTTATTTTTTGGAGAATACTATTCTTTACTAATACAGACATACCACAAGAGCTGACTGCTCCTTTGTAATGGGGTTCCTCACTTTTAATATTGTTTCATGTCATATTGTATATGAATTATTTTATCATTTAATCCTTTTTCATTCTATTTAGCTCTTGCCGTCAATTAAGGATGGAAACAAACCCAAATTTTTGTCTCATGATATTCCTCTGTTCAATGGGATTACCAGCGACCCGTTCCCTGGCATTCAACTTCTGGAAGCCGACTATAAGGTATTAAAATATAATAGTGTCTTAAAGGGGTTTTCCAAGCCTTAAAGAGGACTTGTCCCTCGCCATAAATATGTAAATGCCGCTGTTCTCCTGACTCCGGCATTGTTTTCCTTTTCTTCCTGCCCCTCTCCGTTCCTGACATCTGTCACTCTCCTCTAGCCCTTTAAGCCAACTGGGCAAGGCCTTCCTGAAGACTCCCACAGAGAGGACTTGATGACCACGCCCACTTGGCTATTAAAAATTATGAACTAGATTTCTATAAAGAGGCTATATCTCAGGAATGGAGAGGCTCAGGAGCAAAAGAAAAACCGCACCGGATTCAGGAGAACAGCGGCATTTACACCAGGTAATAAAATTGCATATTAATGGCAACTGATAGCTCCTATATAGCGGGCCAGCTATCATTTGGATGACAGTTATCTTTCAGCAGCAGAAGGGAAGGAAGGGAGACACAGATCCATTACTAGTGGGTTGGCGGAGCCCCACAGGGATAGATCACCTCAGATTTATAAAAAGTGACGACCGGCCCCTCCAACTTAAGCTCCTCCTACCCCCATGTTCTCCAGTCTGAAATTTGAGGTCGCAGAGGATAGTCGCTGCCTTTGCAGCTCCTCAGAAGATTTTTTATTTTTACCAAAGGAGACCTGGACCCCCCGTGGTCTAGAGGTCTCAGGGGGTCTCGGCGCTGCCGGGACCCCTGCCCTCCCCTGGCAGACCTGCGTACCCCTTAAGGAGGTCCCCGCAGTAACCTGCCGGCCCCGGGGTACATAGGGCGCTTCCTGGCGGAGGCGCACACCGCCTGTGGGGTCCCTGCCCGCTCTGCCGTGGGGGGAGCAAGGGCCACAGCGCCACACATCCCTGGGGGTCCCTGTGGCGCACAGCGGGGTAAGTGCTCTGTGTATGAGTGCGGCCGCCGCCGTTATTTCATGTGGTGATTTTCTGCTTTTCTGTATTTGCAGACGGTGTATGAGGATCACCGCTGCATTCTCTGACCCTGGGGGCTGGGGAGCAGGGACGGAGGAGCACGGCTCCGTTGGAACGGGGGGCGTGGCTTTATTATCTTGGCTTCCTGCCGTCACTTTTAGGCAGGAAGCCTTCAGGAGAGCGCACGCTTTCTCTCTGAGCGCGGGCTCTGTGAGTGAGCTCGGGGGGCCGGGCTTCGCGTCGTTCGGCTTCCTGTCATTGTAGTTCTGACAGGAAGCTCCTGGCTTAGCGCGCGCTGAGCTCTCCGCCCCTCTCCCTCCTTCCGGCTTCCCTCCACGTGCACCTCCGGCTCTCTGCTCCCCGTTCACCGCCCTCACAGCTCAGAAGGAGCAGTCACCGCGGCACTGGTGAGTCGTTTCTGCCTGTAGGCAGAGGCTCCCTTTTTGTTCTTTCCATTGCAGAGCACCTTGGCTGACCTGCTAAGGCAGGCAAGGTGCTATTTGCCGCTACCGCTTTTCTGGACACTCTCACTTCTCTGACCTCTTAAGGCAGTGAGGTATTTAGCGTGTCAGCAGCATTAACCCCTTCTGAAGGGGTCTGCTCAACAGGGCTGTTAACTCTTTCTGGGGGTGCACACTTCTGTTTCAGAGGGCGCTTCTCCCCAGTTTGTTAGGTTAACTTTTGCTCTGCAGGGCTGGGGTAACTCTCTCTAGAGGAGAGTTTTAACCCTTCAGTGCCTTAAAAGTAAAAAAAAAAAAAAAAAAGGGGGGAATTTTTTTTTTGTGGAAGCAGGCTGTGTTAGCTATTTTCGCACACCCTAGGTTACCATACTCATTCTAACATGCTGGCATCTGATGTGGGAGGCATGACGGATCAGGGACCAGGGGGCGCGGACCTCTCTCCCGATCCGTTTCAGGATCGGTCTCGCATTTCTGATACACCCAGGTCTTCGACGGCGTCAAGTTCGACCCTTAGTGATGTTAAAGTGGAGGCTCTCACCCGCTCCATTGACAGTCTTTCTAACCTCCTGGGTCATTGGGTGTCAGCTAAGTCGCAACCGACACCACGAGGCAAGAAGCGCCACAGGGTGGCGCTGTCTCCTCCGTGCGGTGCATCGGAGGCTCCAGATTCACCAACAAGCTCGGTTGGTGAAATCTCTGATTCTGAGGATGAGGATCGGCAGAGTCGTCCTGCTTCGCTTTCGGGCCGCGTGGATGCTCTTATTGGAGCCATGCGGGAAGCGTTACAGCTGTCTGAAGAGCTGACAAAGCCTGGCAAGTCGGCCCGGCTGTATCAGGAGTCGCGTCGGGCTCGTTCAACATTACCGGCGCATGATGAACTTAACGAGGCAGTGGAGAAAGAACGCCAGTGTCCGGATAAATGCTTCCAGGGGATGCGTTTTTTTTATGCCTTGTATCCCTGCGCCACGGAGACGATCGCTAATTGGGTTCCCTCCCCTGAAGTGGACCTTCCTCTGTCTCAGCTTAGCAAATCTTCCTTGCTTCCTGTTAAAGGGAAGGCCAGTCTTCAGGAGCCTCTGGACAGAAGAACGGAGTTAGCGGCGAAGTCCATCTACGAGGCCGCGGGTCATGGATTCCGTGCAGTCTTGGGGGCCATGTGGGCCGGTGAGGCTTCTCTGCGGTGGTTGGACCAGCTGCGGACGGCATGGCAGGATGGAACTCCGCTGTCGGAAGTGGAAAGGCTTTTCCAGCTGTTGGAAGAGGCGACACATTATGGCAGGGACGCAGTACTGGATACTACTTCCATTCTGTCCAGGTCTCAATCTTCGGCCGTCACAGTCAGGAGAGCACTGTGGCATAAACAGTGGACTGGAGACGCAGTATCCAAACAAGGTTTGCTTAGTCTAGCGTACAAAGGCGGTCATCTTTTTGGTTCGGACCTCACGGAGCTGATTGCTAAGGCCAAGGCTAAGGATGCTGCCTTGCCTCAGCGGAAGGCGGCGGCTTCCACGTCTGGCAGGTCAAGTGCCAGTGGTGGTCGTCGGTCCTTTCGGACCAGGGGGCGGTTCGGTCAGCCTTCTTGGGGATCGGGTCGTCCCTCGGCTTCCGGTAAGAAGTCCACCCAGAAATCCCGTATTTCCTGGAAGCAACATTTCCGTCAGGACAAACGGGAGGTTGACAAGAAGCCCGCTAAGGCGGACTGACGCCAGGATTCCGCTCGAGGGCTCTCGGGTGGGAGGTCGTCTGCTACAATTCGGGTCGATTTGGGCGTCCCACATTTCAGATGCCTGGGTGACGCGAGTTATGTTGGCAGGCTATTTCATAGAGTTTCACTCTCGTCCCCCTGACAGGTTTTGTCAGTCACGCACCCCGTCCGAGCCCAAGCTGGCTGCAGCACTGCTGCGGGAGGTAGACACTCTTCTGCAGCAGGGTGTGGTGGTCCCGGTTCCGCCAGAGGACCGGGGAAGGGGGTTTTACTCCAACCTTTTTGTGGTCACCAAAAAGGAGGACAAGTTTCGCCCCATTCTGGATCTCAAAGATTTGAATCTGCATGTCCGGACCCGGAAATTCCGCATGGAGTCTCTCCGCTCTGTCGTAGCGGCCCTGTCGCAGTACGATTTCTTGGTGTCGATCGACATCCGCGACACCTATTTGCATGTCCCTATCGGCAGAGCTCACCAGCGTTTCCTGCGTTTCGCCATAGGTCAGGCCCATTACCAGTTTGTGGCCCTACCATTCGGGTTGGCCTCGGCACCCAGGGTTTTTACAAAGATTCTGGCGCCACTCATGGCGCTTCTTCGAAAACAAGGAGTTATGATTCTACCCAACCTGGACGACCTGTTGATTGTGTCGCCCACAGCGGAGGAGGCGATGACTGCTCGCGATCTCTCCCTCCAGCACCTGGAGGACTTCGGGTGGCTGGTCAATTGGAAGAAGTCGTCATTAAAACCGACGCAGTCAATCCTGTTCTTGGGGATGCATTTCGACACAGTACGGGCAGTGGTGTCCCTGCCTCCGGACAAACAAACGAACCTTCGTCGCCATGTCCAGGCTATGAGGTCGGCGATGGCAATGTCCCTTCGGGAATGCATGCGCCTTCTGGGTCTGATGGTGGCGACAATGGAAGCCGTACCGTTTGCACAATTTCATTCCCGGGATCTCCAAAATCTTATTCTGACCAGTTGGGATCGATCGCCGACTTCACTGGATCGCTCGGTTGTTATCTCCCGCAGGGTGCGAGAGTCTCTTGGATGGTGGTTACGTCCAGAAACTCTATCCCTGGGGAAATCCTTTCTTCTCCCAAGGTGGTCGGTGATTTCGACCGATGCCAGCCTGACTGGCTGGGGGGGGGTTTGGAACGACCTCTGGGTTCAGGGGGTCTGGTCGTCAGAGGAGTCGTCTCTACCGATCAACATTCTGGAGTTGAGAGCAATTTTTCTCTGCCTCCGACATTGGACGGTCCTTTTGAGCGGTCTGCCGGTCCGGATTCAGTCGGACAATGCGACGGCTGTCGCGTATATCAACCATCAGGGCGGGACGAGGAGTTCCAGACTCATGATGGAGGTCTCTCGGATCCTGGTTTGGGCCGAGTCCAGGGTTCCAGCCATCTCCGCGATTCATATCCCAGGTGTGCTGAATATCTCGGCGGACTTCCTCAGTCGCGAGCAGGTGGATCCCGGAGAATGGAGTCTTCATCCGGAAGTGTTTGCACTGCTGTGCTCCCGGTGGGGGACTCCTCAGGTGGATTTGATGGCATCCAGGCTGAACGCCAGGGTTCCGACATTCATGTCCAGGTACAGGGACCCGGAGGCTGTGGCGGTAGATGCTCTAGTGGCCCCGTGGGACCAGTTCGAGCTGATCTATGTGTTTCCGCCAGTATCCTTACTTCCTTTGGTGATTCGGCGGATCAAACTGGAAAGAGTATCAGCAATTTTGGTAGCGCCGGATTGGCCACGGAGGACGTGGTGTTCGACGCTGGTGTCTCTTCTGGCGGCGCCTCCGTTTCCACTGCCTCTTCGCCCGGACCTGTTAATCCAAGAGCCCATTCGTCATCCGGACCTGAAGTCACTTTGTTTGACGGCGTGGCACTTGAGACCGAGATCTTGAACCGTCGTGGTTTTTCGTCCGAGGTTATTTCTGCCAGAGGTCCAGCTACGACTAGGATTTATCACAGAACTTGGGAGTCTTTTTATTCTTGGTGTTCTGGATCGTCAAGGAACCCGAGGGTTTTTTCCATCCCCAACTTCTTGGCTTTTCTGCAATATGGTTTGGCCAAGGGTCTAGCAGTTGGTACCTTACGAGGTCAGGTATCTGCACTATCCGCGCTTTTTCGAAGGGCTATTGCTTCACGTAGGGACGTGCGTTCTTTTTTTCATGGGGTTGCTCGTCAGTTTCCGCCTCGGGAGGCGGTTGTGGCTCCTTGGCGGCTTAATCTATTCCTGGAAGCTCTTCAGCATGAGCCTTTTGAGCGTATGGATTCGGCTACGCTTTACTTGCTTTCTTGGAAGGTGGCCTTCCTGGTAGCGGTCACCTCTTTGAGAAGGGTTTCGGAGTTGGCGGCACTGTCTTGCTCGCCACCTTTTCTGGAATTTCTTCCGGATCGTGTGGTGCTTCGTACCCGTGGAGATTTTTTACTTAAAGTGGTGTCGCATTTCCACGTCAATCAGGACGTCGTGTTACCTTCTCTCTGTCTGAAGCCGAAGGGTCCAAAGGAGTGGGCCTTGCACTCGTTGGATTTGGTGCGGGCATTGAAGTTCTATCTTACAATCATGCAAGGTTTTCGGAAATTGGACTCTCTTTTTGTGATTCCTGCTGGTCGTCGACGTGGTCAGCGTGCTTCCAAGGACACTATAGCTCGGTGGATACGTTCGGCTATCCTGGAAGCGTACCGGCTCAAGGGCGAGCCTTGTCCGGTTAAAGTTCGAGCTCATTCCACGAGGGCTGTTGGTTCGTCATGGGCTTTTCGTCAGGGGGCCTCGGCAGCGCAGCTCTGCCGGGCGGCTACCTGGCGCTCCGTTCACACCTTTACTAAATTTTATAAAGTGGACGTGAGTGCTTCCGCCGATGCGGCCTTGGGACGCAGGGTCCTGCAGGCGGCGGTGGTTTAAGTTACCTCTTTATTTTATTTTATTTTTTATTCGGCGCTGGTTGCGCACTTACCTAAGTTGTTGGGGTGTTGGAGATTCTGCCACTATTTCCCACCCTAGAATTTTGGACTGCTTTGGGACGTCCCACTAGTAATGGATCTGTGTCTCCCTTCCTTCCCTTCTGCTGCTGAAAGATGGATTTTGGTAAGAACTTACCTGTAAAATCCTTTTCAGCGAAGGAAGGAAGGGAGACACAGCACCCTCCCATGGCAGAAGTATTTTTTTGTTTCTAGATGCGGCGCGACCCTTTCCTGATGGCGGTCATCTGGTCTGGGGTTGGCGCACTAGGGCTCTTTTCCAGCATCGCCAGCTCATCGCAGTTGTCAGGTCCAGTGAGTTGTACCTAGGACTGTGTGTTTTTTTGCTGTTATTTGCATAACCTGTTTTCTCACATTTCTGAATTTTTCAGAATGGGTTGTACTGTTCTGCTGGTGTTGTCTGCTCTTCCTTAGCTTGTGTACGGACTGGAGAACATGGGAGTAGGAGGAGCTTAAGTTGGAGGGGCCGGTCGTCACTTTTTTATAAATCTGAGGTGAACTATCCCTGTGGGGCTCCACCAACCCACTAGTAATGGATCTGTGTCTCCCTTCCTTCCTTCCTTCCGTCTTTCCCGGCTCCCCCATATTCAGGAATGCTCGCTCCTGTTTTCTCTATGACAGAGTCGCTGCCAGAATCTTATGGCAGCTGCTAATTTCACGGTCAGAAAGTAAGGATCGGGTGATTAAATTCCAACCGGCCGATTTTTATGTCCCCCAACATAATCTGTCATGAGGCCCCCATACACAGTAGATGGTAGACCAATCCCATTGAAATCACCCGATCCTGATCCACTGCTTTGGAATTGGGTTACATGACCTTGTCACTCATCGTCCGGTCCCATTAGTGCAACCTGGGCAGCTGCACAGGGGCACCAGCGGTAAGGGGGCTCACTTATACCTCCAATGCAAGATGATCTGATGTAGAAAAAAAATGGTTGAAACATCTGTGAGTGATTTATCGCTAGTTTAGTTGTAGATTATGGAGACATTTTTTTTTAGATGAATGAATCAATTTGCAGGAGACTGATCCAATGGCCAGGTGTCATGGGTGCGTCAGATGTGGCAGTCGCCCTGCAGTTGGTTGCAGGAGATCCCTTCGTTTGGCATTACAGACATCTTCTTAGCGGTCTCACTGTAGGACCCAGCGGCTACCTCCCTCCTGCTCTAATTGACAATCAGGCCTGGGTGTTTAAATACTTCCTGGTTGCTACACAGAGGTGCCAGTGATATTCACATGACCCCTTGTGAAGGCTTGGAGCAAGTACAGTTCTTACTTCCTCTCTGGTGCTAAGAGGATGTGTGTGCCATCTCTCTGAAGTCGACTCAAGCTAAGCTACTTCCCCCGTGTCTGTCTCCCCTTGCTGTCTTTAGTTGTCAGTGGGGATCGACTAGTGCTCACCCCCCCCCCTTCCCTATCCAGGGCCAAACGCTAAGGAAATACAGGGATAGGTTCCTGTACGGCAATTGGTGAGGAACCAATATAGAGTCGGTAGGGGAGACAGGGTGATTGCAGATCAGCCTAGGAGGTCTCCATTTCCCCCTTTCCCTAGTGTCGGGGCTCCCTTCCCCTCATCCCTTTGTGTCGCACTTTGTCTTTCCTACACTGTGTGTGACATCAGGTCAGTAGTGGGCACTGAATGAGACCCCTGAGAGCCACCTTATTTCTTCCTGCCCCCCGGCTCTTCTTCAGATTAGCCGGCCTGGCATGATGTTATGGTTGCAGCATGATGTACACCAGGCCATATAATCAGAAAAGGAGCCGGGGATGCCGGCAGCTAAGAGGCGGCTCTCAGGGGTCCCGTCCAGCGGCCACAGAATACTGATCTGGGTCCTGGAAATGTATTCTCCCACCTCTAATTGGATCCACTGTAAACAGACTGATGAAATATTTTACCTTCCTTTTGCTCAGGATTTCCTTGAATGCGCACAGGAGAGCTGTGCTGGACACAACATCCAGCCCGAGAAGGTCTTCCTGGAGGACATGATCCAGACGTATGAGATGATGATTGTCAGACACGGGTAAGCTGGAACTACAGAAGTCCATGGGACGGGGGATTTATTCTTCGCGGTTTCCATTTTATACAATGGACCATGCTGCGTTTTGTTTATCCCGTGCAGTTTTATGTTGGTTGGAGAGCCGTTCTCTGGAAAAACGAAGGTCCTCCACGTCCTCGCTGATACGCTGTCTCTTATGAATGAGCGAGGGTGCGAAGAAGAAAAAGTGATTTACCGGACAGTGAACCCTAAAGCCATCACCATGGGCCAGCTGTTCGGGCAGTTTGATCCAGTGTCACATGAGGTTCGTCTATGATTGGAATTATTGTTTATAATACTAATATCTTTGCTGAAAATGGGAAAATCTCCCCTTTTATGGCTTATGGACATGGTAGAAGGGGTTCCTTCAGAGACATAGATCCCAGCCATACATTGCCGGGCAATCATTTTATTATTGCTTACCCCCTGTTTGCACAAAAATTGGAAACTGTTTTATTTTCCCCATCAGACATGGAAGTGACGCACCCCTGGGCCTGTGTCGCGCAGCGTTGCGCACGCGGGAGCTTACCCGGAGCCGGATCTGTTGAGGGTTGTAGTCTCGTGGCGGTGACCCGGTCCGTGCCCAGGGAGTCAGACTAAGTGGCGCTGTATTAGCGGTAGATGTTGGACGACTATGCCACCCGTTGAATGCAGCGAAGGAGCTGCCGCTGCAGGGCAGACCGCTGAGGCCGGTGGTAGGATTGTGCAGCGTGATAGTATCACCCCCAACGGGAGGGGTATGGCCTCAGGGCAGCCGACGTGGATGATGGGGGTAGCAGGAACCACTCGGAGACGGTACGGTGTAGTTCAGGGTCTTTACTGGTGACAAAGATAAACCCTCCCGGAGTACTGGCTAGCGATTGGGGCCTGGTCAGTCCTTGAGCAGATGGGATCTCCCCTGGCCAGGCGGAGTTGTAGGCCTCCCAAACTAACTGTACTCTTCTGGCTACCTTGCTAGAGGCGGGTATAAGTAGCCCACATCCCTGAGTGTACCGTGTGGTGCTCACCCGTATGGCCGGTGACTTGGGGCCTTCTAGTAGCTTCCGCTCCACGACGGCGGTGCTGGTCCCACGCGTGTGACCGTGCCTTCGGGTTTCTTGGCCAGAGGACCTGAAATCCCCTGCCGGTCGGTTTCTGCTGCTGGATAGGAGTTAGTCCCCACAGCCTCGGACTCCGGGTCCGGTGATAGCTTCTCAGTCAGGGCGAGCTCTGCAGCTGCCAGCCCCTGACTCCTTGTAGCACTGCTCCCACAGAGCTCCTGATGTTCTTTTCCTATATCTGCTTCTCTGTCTCTACTTCTTCTCTACTCACTAACCCTGCCTCAGCCCTAGGTTTATATAGGGGAAGTTCTTCCCCTCCCAGGACTGGGCAGGAGGTGTGGCATGCATAGGATTCCTGACCAAGAGACCTCCCACCTGCTCTCAGACATAACATTGCTGTTACTGTGGAAACCAGACCCCTGGGGTGCCACATTCCCCCCTAGTGAAATTTAGTACTCCGGGACTAAACATATTTTTTTTTTTTAGAAAAACATAACAAGGTATAAACAATAATAGTACAATAAGAAAAACACATAAAGATGGTCACGGCGTGTCCGCAACCGGGTGCAGTTTTTGAAGAAAAGCAAGGTGTCCATTTCACCAAAACAGGGAGACGTAACCAGGTAGGGGTCTGTCCTGCCCCGAGTCCTTAACAGTCTTTAGTCCATTCCTAGGTTACGCTCCAACCATGTACAAAGGATTCCCGGTAAATCCACCAAGGACTCCTATAAATAACTAGAAACACATAATTATACACAAGCAACAAGAAAAACAGGTAACCACAAATAAAACAATTTATACACTTCAAATCCTCCAACGTGCGGGTAACTGGCCTCTAGTGGCCCTAGTGGACCTACGGAGCTGACTGTCTGGCCCTGAACTACAGGGTGTAGGAGCTGTCAAGGGTAAACTGGGCAGCTGTCTACGGGCCCTTTGGCTCACTAGGGGCATGGCAGGCTCACTATAAGCAGAGGGTTGATCCTCCTGGTCTGCTGGTATGGGGTCTTCCGCCTCCTGAACCGCTGTTCTTCCAGCTCTACCTGTTGCTCCGTAGGTGCTTGGGATGCTGGTTGGAGGAAGGTGAGTGCGGGTACCACAACTGCACCATTGACTTGAGTCCAAGACCGAGGGAAGTCTCCGAGCACAGTACTAACCATATCTTCCCTTTCCTCTACGGGTCGATGGTCTTCTTGTTCCTCTTCAGGGTTCCGTAGCTGTTCAGCACACTTCTTCAGGTGATCCCGGGATACAACGGCTATGGTCTCCCCTCCGTCTTTACTGATGGTACAGACTTTCGGGTTCTCGTGGCTTGAGGGCAGTACGGTGTACGGGTCCTTCTCCCACTGGTCGTCTAACTTGTGGAGCCGTCTTTTCCTCTTCAAGACCTGCTCTCCGGGTACCAGGGGAACAGCGGGAGCATACTGGTTGTAAGTTTTCTCTTGTCTTTCCCTAGCCTGACAGAGACTTCACTCCACGCTCTCCTGTACTTTCCGGTACTGCTGCTGCCTCTCTGTGTCCCAGTCTGCTTCTGGTGAAGTGTCCTCGGGTGTCAGGACTCCCATTTCCAGGTCAACAGGTAACTTACCAGGTCTCGCCCTCATTAGGTAAGCCGGGGTACAGTTGGTGGAACCTACCGGGATGTGGTTGTATAGGTCCACCAGATCGGGCAGCTTCTCAGGCCACAGACTGCGTTCTTCCAGGGGCAACGTTTTCAGAAGATCCATTACCACCTGGTTCATTTTCTCACAAAGTCCATTAGTTTGCGGATGATAGGGTGTCGTCCTTATCTTCCGGCAGCCATACAGATTGCAGAATTCCTGGAAGACCTCCGCTTCAAAGGCAGGTCCCTGGTCCGTCAGCACTTGGTCCGGGTACCCGTGTGGACGGCAGAAGTGCTGCTGGAAGGCTCTAGCTGCTGTTTGAGCCGTTAAGTCCTTAACGGGGACGACAACCAAGAACCGGGAGTAATGATCCACAATGGTTAACGCGTAGACGTAGCCACTTCTGCTTGGGGTCAGTTTTACATGATCCAAGGCTACCAGTTCCAACGGCTGCCGGGTGACGATGGACTGCAGGGGAGTCTTCTGGCTGGCACGGTCCTTCCTTCTTAGGTTGCACGGGCCACAGTCTCTGCACCACCTCTCGATGGTTCCCCTCATGCCTACCCAGTGGAACCGCCCGCGCAGCAGGAACTCCAGCTTCTTCCATCCGAAGTGTCCAGCCCCATCGTGGTATGCCTCCATCACCATGGCTGCGTCTCTTCGTGGCACCACTACTTGCCAGATTAGTTCATGCGTCCGGGAGTTAACCATTCTGCGGCACAACTTCCCCTTGTAAAGGAACAGTCGACTCTTCTCAGCCCACAGTTGCTTGGCTTCTTCTGGAGCGTCTGGGTCAAGGCGAGCCTCTGGCCGAGTCAGCATCTCCTTCACCAGTCGGACGGCAGGGTCACTGTCTTGCATTTCCTCCAAGTTGTAGTGAGGCAAGGGGTTAAACGTAGCGGCTTGCTTACTCCTTACCCGATGGGAATACTGGATAGTCCCATGACGGTGGAACGCGGGGAGTTCGACTTCTTCCAGTCCCTCTGGATCTTCTCCTACGTCCGGTAGGTTTGGCATCCTGGACAGGGCGTCCGCGTTGGTATTGGAGCGTCCTGCCCGGTATTTGATTGTGAACTCGTAGTTGGACAGACGGGCCATCCATCTCTGCTCTAGGGCACCGAGTCTTGCCGTGTCCAGGTGTGTCAACGGGTTGTTATCCGTGTACACGGTGAACCGGGAAGAAGCGAGGTAGTGCTTAAAGCGTTCGGTGACTGCCCACACCACTGCCAGGAACTCTAGCTTAAATGAGCTGTAATTCTCAGGGTTTCTTTCGGTGGGTCGCAGTTTTCGGCTGGCGTAAGCAATTACTCGTTCTTTCCCCTGCTGGATCTGGGACAGTACGGCTCCTAGCCCGATGTTACTTGCGTCGGTGTAGAGGATAAAGGGCTGGCTGTAATCAGGGTACGCCAGGATTTCATCCCCCGTGAGGGCCATCTTCAGCTGGCGGAAGGACTCTTCTTCTAACTTCTCCCATTTGAAGGGCGGCTTCTGGTTCTTGGCCTTCCGGGACTGGCCTATCAGGAGGTCCTGCATAGGAGCTGCCTTTTTGGTGAAACCGGGGATGAATCTTCGGTAATAGCCTACCAACCCGAGGAACTGCCGCACTTCCTTTACACTGGAGGGACTTGGCCATTCCTTAATTGTGGTGATCTTATCAGGGTCGGGAGCCACTCCGTCAGCACTCACCACGTGTCCCAGGTACTGCACCTTTGGTTTCAGGAGGTGACACTTGGAGGGTTTTACCTTTAAGCCGTAGCTTGCCAGAGCTTCGAACACTTCCGCCAGGTGTTTCAGGTGGTCCTCATAAGTCTTGGAATATACGATGACATCGTCCAGGTACAACAGGACCGTCTCGAAGTTTCTGTTGCCCAGACAGCACTCCATTAATCGTTGGAAGGTTCCCGGTGCGTTGCAGAGTCCGAACGGCATGCAGGTAAACTCGCTAAGTCCCATCGGGGTGGTGAATGCGGTCTTCTCCCGGTCCGCCTCTGCTACAGGAACCTGCCAGTACCCGCTAGTGAGATCCAAGGTAGAGAAGAAGTTAGCAGATCTTAAAGCAGCCAAAGACTCCTCTATCCTTGGTAAGGGGTACGCATCCTTGTGTGTGATACGGTTGATTTTCCGGTAATCTACACACATCCTCATGGTGTTGTCTTTCTTTTTGACTAAGACTAGTGGAGCTGCCCAGGGGCTACAGCTATCCCTGATCACCCCAGCCTCCTTCATGTCCCTAAGCATCCCCTTGGCGTGTTGGTAGTGTGCAGGGGGTACGGGTCGATACCTCTCTTTTATGGGAAGATGGTCTCCCGTGGGGATGTGGTGTTCTACCCCCTTGACTCGCCCGAAGTCTAACGGGTGTTTACTAAACACTCTCTCGTACTCTTGAACCACCCGATAGACTCCCTGTTTCTGGTGTGAGGGAGTGGAGTCAGTACCCAAATGTAGTTGCTGACACCAGTCCTCCATTGTTTCCTTAGAGCCGTTACCTTCCTCCGGGGAAGATGGAGGCAAGGGTTCTACGGACTGTATGGAATTTTGATTGATGGTATACAATTTGGCTAGCGTGGCATACCGGGGCAGGTACACTTCCCTCTTCCCGATATTTATTATGCGAACGGGCACCCTCCCATGGCGTACATTGACCACCCCCCGTGCTGTCAAAATGGTGGGCCTACTGTCTGAGTAAACTGGTTCTACCATTGCCTGGTAATCTCTACCTCTCAGACCAATAGCTGCCCGGCACCAAATCATCATTTCACTTTTCGGGGGCATGGCAATAGGGAAAGGGTCACACATTCTTACGCTACCAATCTCACCACCGGAGAGTTCTATCTGTTGCCGTCGCATCAGTGCCCGGATCTCTTTCTGGAGCACTCGCTGCTGGCCGGAGCTGGCGTTCTTGGCAATCTGCTGTAAAAGGAAAATCACCTCTGCAAGACAATTTTCAATTACATTAGTTCCTAGAGTTATCTTTGGGTGACTCTCGTGTTTGTCAATGTCTACAATGATCAGTCCCTGTGCCGCCAGTTCGACTCTACCGATTTTAATGGTCACCTCTTTAAATCCAATCTGTGGCACGGGCTGACCATTGCTGGCGATGATACTCAAGTCGTCGTCAGGGTAGCGGGTGATATCCGAGTCATTCCAGTACTGCTTGAAGAGCACGTACGGGATAGTGGTAACCTGTGACCCGGTGTCCAGTAGGGCACTCATAGGGATGCCATCCAGTACCACAGGCAAGACTGGACGTCCTCCCACATATTTGTCGCGCCAGTTCGATGGGCCTGATGATCTTTTTCCTGGGGGTTGGCCCTCTACCCCAGGTTGTGCCAGTTTAAAGGACAGTACCTTGCCATATGTCCGGGTTGATTGCAGCGGCGGCAGATGGGTTGTCCGTCCTCGTTGTATCGGTCGCTGGGTCTTCCTCTGGCCGGTGGGGTCCTCCTTGGTCGACGCCACGGGATGTCCTCCGGTCCGGATGCCAGCTGGATCTTCCCTGGAGTGGAAACCTGTAAAGACTGCACAGTTCGGGTTAGCGCGGCAACGCTTTTAGCTAGCTCTTGGACCTGATGGTGCAGGTCTGGAGCCGGGTCATTGTTCAAAGCCTGCGCATCAGCTCCCACAGGCCCTGCCGACAAGGGCGCCGCCTCCTGGTGGTAAGTGGTAGTGGGGCGTCTGTGGGTCACAACGCCACCTGGTGCCGGTTCTCGGAGCACCCGGATGGCTCTGTCCTTGAACTGTGCAAATCCCAGATGAGGGTCCTGTAAGGCCATTGCCCGCAACTGGGTTCGGTGGGCATTGCAATATAAACCCTCTATAAATTGTTCAGTCAACAGCCTGTCCTCGTCTCCCACGCCGTCAGGGTCGGTCTGCTTAATGGCTCTCAGGGCCTCTTGTAGGTTCAGGGCATAGTCCCTTATACTATCATGTGCCCGCTGTTTGCACCCGTAGAATCTAAGCTTGATCTCGGCTGAGGTGCGGGTATCAAAGGTGTCCCTCAGCCGGGTTAGTATCTCTGCGACAGTCCTCCTCCCAGGTGGCCAGGACTTTACCTCCCTTTGGGCTGCCCCGGTTAATTGGGCCACCAGGATGCTCACTTTTTGCTCCTCTGTGAGGGGATACACCTGGAAGAGGCTATCCAGCTTTTCTCTAAAGTCATGCAGGGTATGTGACTCCCCTGAGTACTGGGGTAGCCAGGCTGCCCCCGGGATATAGGGCATGGTGAAAGGCATGACCGCAACAGCGGTGGCGCTGGCGGGGGTTGAAGCGGTGAAGCTCTCCTCCGTATCCGACATCCTTCTCCCCCCTAGTGGACCGTGGCCTACCTTGCGATGATCCTCTTTCGTAGGCCGCGGCTCCGCAGTGGATCGTCAGGGTTGAGGACCTTCCGTCGCACTCCTGTGACGTCGGCGTCGGCTGGGCTCCTTCCAGGACCTTACGCAACGTCCGGACGTGAGGCGGGGCTTCAGTTCTCGCGCGCTTTCGGAGTCCACGCCCCTCTTCTTCCCGCGCGGTGTCCTCAAGATGGCGTCCAATGGCGGGAAAACGCCACCGATGGCGGGAAGGAAGCGGAAGATGGCGCCGGATGGCGGGAATCTTCACCACAGGTAAGTTTGAACAGTCTTTTTCAGGCACGCAGTACCCGGTGGTTGCGGGCACGAAATCCTGCCGACTACGCCAAAAGTTGACGCACCCCTGGGCCTGTGTCGCGCAGCGTTGCGCACGCGGGAGCTTACCCGGAGCCGGATCTGTTGAGGGTTGTAGTCTCGTGGCGGTGACCCGGTCCGTGCCCAGGGAGTCAGACTAAGTGGCGCTGTATTAGCGGTAGATGTTGGACGACTACGCCACCCGTTGAATGCAGCGAAGGAGCTGCCGCTGCAGGGCAGACCGCTGAGGCCGGTGGTAGGATTGTGCAGCGTGATAGTATCACCCCCAACGGGAGGGGTATGGCCTCAGGGCAGCCGACGTGGATGATGGGGGTAGCAGGAACCACTCGGAGACGGTACGGTGTAGTTCAGGGTCTTTACTGGTGACAAAGATAGACCCTCCCGGAGTACTGGCTAGCGATTGGGGCCTGGTCAGTCCTTGAGCAGATGGGATCTCCCCTGGCCAGGCGGAGTTGTAGGCCTCCCAAACTAACTGTACTCTTCTGGCTACCTTGCTAGAGGCGGGTATAAGTAGCCCACGTCCCTGAGTGTACCGTGTGGTGCTCACCCGTATGGCCGGTGACTCGGGGCCTTCTAGTAGCTTCCGCTCCACGACGGCGGTGCTGGTCCCACGCGTGTGACCGTGCCTTCGGGTTTCTTGGCCAGAGGACCTGAAATCCCCTGCCGGTCGGTTTCTGCTGCTGGATAGGAGTTAGTCCCCACAGCCTCGGACTCCGGGTCCGGTGATAGCTTCTCAGTCAGGGCGAGCTCTGCAGCTGCCAGCCCCTGACTCCTTGTAGCACTGCTCCCACAGAGCTCCTGATGTTCTTTTCCTATATCTGCTTCTCTGTCTCTACTTCTTCTCTACTCACTAACCCTGCCTCAGCCCTAGGTTTATATAGGGGAAGTTCTTCCCCTCCCAGGACTGGGCAGGAGGTGTGGCATGCATAGGATTCCTGACCAAGAGACCTCCCACCTGCTCTCAGACATAACATTGCTGTTACTGTGGAAACCAGACCCCTGGGGTGCCACAGAAGCAACAAATTGTATTATTTATGCCAGAAATTAGCATAAATTTGCATAATTCCAGCCACATTCTGAATAGACTGTGTCTGGCCTCACTCAATACACTTGCTTTGAGTGAGGTCATGCACTTCTAGTTGGCATGTGACCGCGTATATGCAAATCACTTACTTGCGGTCTCTCCCGGTGCCGCCACGTTCACTTCAATAGGGGCCACGTGTAGTCAATACATGTGCATCATCAATATCATAATCCCAGGCATTCCCTTTAATAATCCATTCAATTGTGGGATTGTACTGGATTTTATGGGAAGAGCAATTTTATTGATGCCTCTCTTCATTTGCAGTGGACCGATGGGATAGTCGCTAATACTTTCCGGGAGTTTGCGTTATCTGAGACCCCGGAAAGAAAATGGGTTATCTTTGATGGACCTATTGATACGCTAGGGATAGAAAGTATGAACACCGTCCTAGATGATAATAAAAAGGTAACTCTCTATTTTACTTTGTGAAAACTTTTTTTTTTTTATTTATATCCTTTTCTGTTTTCATCACCATGTAGCATAACAAAAAGTGATACAAAAAGTTATCCTCCATGTATATCTACAGCCATGATGGAGAATAGAAAACATTAGATTTTATGGCATCTTTATATATCTTTAATTAGCAGTAAATTGCAAAAACTGTTTGTATTTCCTAACACTATCCGACAATATCCATTCATGAAGATGGAAATAAGCCTTTAGTAGAGGACATATGTATTGTATGTGGAGAGAGACGCTTTAAAAGATATTCATTGCAGGATCATCTTCCAATTATAAATCAGCTACTAGATTTTTGCACTTTTTTCAGATATTAATTTGTGCACATAATGATTGTACTTTCTCCACTAAAGCTTACAATGATCCTTTATGAGGTTACTGATCAGACTCCGTGGATTAAGTTATTATTCATTTGTTCAACATTTAATATTGTTTTAAATATGTCCTGTTATTTTTAGCGTTGCTTGATGAGTGGGGAGATCATTCAGATGTCACCTCAGATGAGTCTGATTTTTGACACAATGGACCTTTCCCAGGCGTCGGTAGGTTTTCACTCATCCTATAAGAGAGGAGTTCCCATATACTTGTACATCGGGGGATCTAATGCTAACTAATCAGATTTAGTTATAGGGTTGACTTTTAGAGGTATTCTCATCTTTTAAAGCATATCCACAAAATGGCCATAATTGTCTGATAGATGAGGGTCTCTCCTCTGGCACCCACCCAAACTTTTCTCGAATATGAGGCCCCATCTTGTGCCGCTGTGAAAGGAGAGTTTGGCAGCACGAGCAACTCTTCCATTCACCGATTTGGAAGTCCTACATACACAGTCATCAGGGGTGTAATGATCGCGGTTGCAGAGGTCGCGACTGGGCCTGTGCAGGTGAGGGGCCCGCCGACATCAGCGCAAACTTCAACTGCATGTGCACCCCCGAACGCACATTCAGACGAAGTGTATTGAGGCGCAGAGACCCGTTGGGTCTGTGCACGACAATGCACGCTGCCGGCCAATCAGAAGCCAGCAGCTGATGTCGGCGTGCACGTGACTGAGGGTGCATGACAGTGACATCATATGCTCCCGAAGCTTGCACTCTGAAGTCAGATGCTGGCTTCAGAAGAGGATGGCGCACAGCGGGGGAGCGGAGGAAAAGCGAGCAGAATCATTTATTTTTTTTCTATGCATTAAAGTACAACGGCAGAATGGGGGACATATACCAGGATGGGGGATATATATACTAGGATGGGGATATATATATATACCAGGATGGGGAATATATATACTAGGATGGGGGATATATATACCAGGATGGGGGATATATATACTAGGATGGGGGATATATATACCAGAATGGGGGAAAAATATACCAGGATGGGGGATATATGTATCAAGGTGGGGCCCAGGATAAGGGACATATATACCAGGATGGGGGATATATATATCAAGGTGGGGCCCAGGATAAGGGACATGTACACTAGGATGGGGGATATATATACCAGGATGGGGCCAGAACAGGGGACATATATACCAGGAAGGAGCCCAATATGGGGGATATTACTACATAATGGGGTAGGAGGTGCAACACGTATGTCCTTATAGGATTTAGAACACTACAAGGGCCCATACATCTGACCAACATGCAGGGGGTCCAAATGTTGCAATGGGGGCCCATCGGACTCTAGTTACGCTACAGACAGTCATCTCTACATTCACTTTAGTCGCTATAATTAAAGGGATTGTCAGTCCCTTTCATTCTGGTGCTACTACAACAATCATCTAAATGGTGAGGATCCAGTTCCTGACACCAGCACTGAATGTAGGGAAAATGTAATGTTACATAGCTTCTACTCAAATAAATGGATGTCTATGTAATCTATGGATGATGGAAACGTCAGGACACTTGGAAACGACTTTGTAGACTGTTTTTCATCCACCCAGCGAGATAATTAGATAACTGGATGGGCTTGTGTCTTAGGGCAACCCTACTTAGTATATCTCTCTCTCCAGCCCGCCACTGTTAGCCGCTGCGGTATGATTTATCTGGAACCCCAACAACTGGGCTGGGCGCCCCTGGTGAGGTCCTGGCTCAGCACCCTTCCCGATGCACTGAAGACTAAGGACCACCTCGCTCTTCTAGAGGAACCCTTTAAGTGGCTCGTCCAACCTTCCCTTCGATTCCTCCGAAAGCAGTGCAAGGTGGGCGCCATGTGTCCTCTCAATTGTAGGAGCATTGCGCAAGTTTGTAGTCTAGATTTACCCTCAGTGTCCTAATGTCTTTCCTCATAGGATCTGGTGACAACCAGCAATGGCAATGTGGTAATATCACTCACACCATTATTGGAGATGCTGATTTTTGATGTGGTGAGAGGATCCGAATAATAAGAACATTCGTATCTGGATCCTGGTAAGTGGAAGATCTGCCGATCCCATACACAGTGTGGCTGATCCACCTGCAGGTATAGACAGTGCTTTCCTATGCTCCTGGAAATGGGGGAAATAATTCCAAGTGGAGAGAAATTGTGAAAATATCACAATTCTGACATTATTTTTTGGGAATTGTTTTTACGGTGTACATTGTGTGGTAAAATTACTTAGCAATATGATTCACTCCTCAGTACGATTACACCGATACCAAACATGTCCAGTTTTTTTATTAGATTGGTAGTGAAAAAAAAAATTAGAGGTTTGGGAAAAAACATTTTTTTGGGTTGTGTCACCATTTTCCGAGACCCGTGACGTTTTCATTTTTTAGTCGATGGAGCTGTTTGAGAGCTTATTTTTTGTGGTACGAGACAATGTTTTTGTTGATACCATATTGCGATAGATATTACATTTTTATCGCTTCTTACAGCATTTTTTGTGATACTGCATCAACCAGAAAAACATAATTTTGTCGTTCTTGATTTTTTTTCTCGTTACGCCGTTTACTGATCGGGTTAATTATTTTTATATTTTGATAGATTGGACTTTTCTGAATGCGGCGATACCACATATGTGTATTTTTTGTAAAACTTATTTTCTCTGTTTTTACTGGGGGAAAAAACCCATTTCAAGTTTTATGGGGTTTTTTTTGTTTTTTTTCATACTTTTTAAAACATTTTTTGTAACTTTTCTTTGTATTTATTAGCCCCCTTAGGGAACTTAAAGCTGCGATCGTCTGATCGCTTGTGCTATATACAGCAATGCTACACCATTGCTGCATATAGCAAAAATCACGGTCTCCTTTGAAGCCCGGCCACGTCATCCGCGATTGTTAGAGGCAGGTTCCTGACGTCTGCTGAGAATTGCATGTCAATAGTACCTTTAGAAATATATTTACTTAGAAAATTGGTGACGTGTTCAATACTTATTTCGCCCGCTGTATATTGTATCCCTTTTCTTCTCTTTTAGGCCAGTTTTGCTTTCTCCCTGGTTTGGTCCATTGGCGGCTGTTGTGACACCGACAGCCGAGTGAAGTTTGATGCTTTTTTTCAAAGAAATTGTCACAGGAAAGATCGATCAGAGCCCTTTCCTGTCCTCCGTGGGGAAATGGGAATGTCCTTTGGACGATAAAGGCCTGGTCTATGACTACATGTACGAGGTAAAGGGATTTCTTCATGGAAATCAAGCCTAATGCTCAGCAACTTATAACTTTGGCCTTTGGGTTATTATCTTAGGTCTCTTAGGACATGTTCACACTGTGTTTATGCCGTATATCTATGACTCTGCCAGAGGTTCTGATTGAATCCCCGAAAAACTGAATTCAGAAGGAGACATGGAGTCCAATGACCTAAGTGGATTCCGTCAGATCCTCTGGCAAAGTAATAGACATGCTGCATAAACGCAGTGTGAACAGGACCTAAATGTCAAACTTATGTAATGTGTCAGTGCTCTCTTATCCCTACATCAAATGTGTCCGAATATGGTTTATCAAAGTTGTAACTACTTTTTTTTTCTTTGAAGTTAAAAGGCCGAGGGCGCTGGGTTCACTGGAATGAGTTTATTAAAGGCACAGCCACGTGGGACAAAAGCACCAAAATCCAAGATATCATTGTGCCAACTATGGATACTGTCAGATACACCTTCCTCATGGATATGTGCATCAAAAACACCAAGTAAGAGTAACAAAATGACTCTTATTAGGAAACCTTGTTGACAATTATCCATTTTGCCATCACAATTACTTATTGTATGGGAAAACCATTCGGATAGTGGAGTCGAATTAGGAAACCCTATTGGTCTATACACAGAAAACTGGCCGCCATTCACACCTGTCTGTTTTATGTCTGTACCAAACACAGTTTGTATAAATGAAAATAGTTTGCTAGTTACTTAAGGACGGGAAACACATATCACGATGGACGGACGGGCCGCGGGACCCCTGACCTGAAATTGACAGCCTCATAGACATCCATGAGGCTGGCGAGTTTGGGTCCGGAGATCTTGGTCCGTACATGGATGGTGTTTATCGGACATATGAATTCGGGCCTAAATTAGTAGTTTTATTCTCAACACTGTAAAATGTTTGATTTTATGGTTGTCCTACAAACTACTTTCCTTTTTTCGCAGACCACTCTTATTTGTGGGACTGACGGGGATAGGGAAATCTATTTACGTCAAAGACAAACTGATGAACAATCTGGACAAAGAAAAATTCTTTCCCTTCTTCATCAACTTTTCTGCTCGCACCAGTGCCAATCAGATTCAGGTTTGTCTTCTTTTTATCACCCTGCCTTCTGACAAATGAAAGAGGTTGCTTCATTAGGATATATAGATGTCATTGGGGGGGATACGCCACTTAGGACCCTCTGCTATGAGCCACAGAGGAGACCCACAAACAACAGAGGTCTCTCTCGCAGACCCTGAAGATCTGTGTATTAGATGGTCAGACATACATTTAAATGGGTTGATGGACCCATGTGTGTCTTAAAACAAAAAAAATACCCTGTCGCTTCTCCACGCTGCCGCCTGTGTCCCCATCGGTCTCTTCACTTCCTTTTCGACCAGGAGATGTCAATGAAGCCAACCAGTGTCAGATGATCGCCTGCAGTGGTGACTTTCTTTCTGAGCCAGAAAAGAGAGCTAGAAGACTAGTTCTTCTAGGTCGAATGAAACATCAATTCTGCAGCCAATCAATAGCCGCTGATTTGGCTGCAGCGGTCATGTGATGTTTTCTACCTGAAAATGAGACACCGCAGTAGTGGTCAACCTATTGAATCTTCCGACACATAGTTTGCATCTTATTCTAGAATATCATCATGGACAGACTGGACAAAAGACGGAAAGGCGTGTACGACCTCAGATGGGAAAGAAATGCATCATATTTGTGGATGATATGAACATGCCGGCATTAGAAAAATATGGAGCACAGCCACCTATCGAGCTCCTGCAGCAGTTATTAGACCACGGGAATTGGTAATATTCGCAAAAAAAATTAGTTTTTTATTTGTAAGTTATTTTCTTTTATCTTTTCCACTATACGTATATATGCAGCGTGTGTATGTATGTATATATATATACAGTACAGACCAAAAGTTTGGACACCCCTTCTCATTTAAAGATTTTTCTGTATTTTCATGACTATGAAAATTGTACATTCACACTGAAGGCATCAAAACTATGAATTAACACATGTGGAATTATATACTTAACAAAAAAGTGTGAAACAACTGAAAATATGTCTTATATTCTAGGTTCTTCAAAGTAGCCACCTTTTGGTTTGATGACTGCTTTGCACACTCTTGGCATTCTCTTGATGAGCTTCAAGAGGTAGTCACCGGAAATGGTCTTCCAACAATCTTGAAGGAGTTCCCAGAGATGCTTAGCACTTGTTGGCCCTTTTGCCTTCACTCTGTGGTCCAGCTCACGCCAAACCATCTCGATTGAGTTCAGGTCTGGTGACTGTGGAGGCCGGGTCAACTGGTGTAGCACCCCATCACTCTCTTTCTTGGTCAAATAGCCCTTACAAAGCCTGGAGGTGTGTTTGGGGTCATTGTCCTGTTGAAAAATAAATGATGGTCCAACTAAACGCAAACCAGATGGAATAGCATGCCACTGCAAGATGCTGTGGTAGCCATGCTGGTTCAGTATGCCTTCCATTTTGAATAAATCCACAACAGTGTCAGCAGCAAAGCACCCCCACACCATCACACCTCCTCCTCCATGCTTCACGGTGGGAACCAGGCATGTAGAGTCCATCCGTTCACCTTTTCTGCGTCGCACAAAGACACGGTGGTTGGAACCAAAGATCTCAAATTTGGACTCATCAGACCAAAGCACAGATTTCCACTGGTCTAGTGTCCATTCCTTGTGTTCTTTAGCCCAAACAAGTCTCTTCTTCTTGTTGCCTGTCCTTAGCAGTGGTTTCCTAGCAGCTATCTTACCATGAAGGCCTGCTGCACAAAGTCTCCTCTTAACTGTTGTTGTAGAGATGTGTCTGCTGCTAGAACTCTGTGTAGCATTGACCTGGTCTCTAATCTGAGCTGCTGTTAACCTGCGATTTCTGAGGCTGGTGACTCGGATAAACTTATCCTCAGAAGCAGAGGTGACTCTTGGTCTTCCTTTACTGGGGCGGTCCTCATGTGACCCAGTTACTTTGTAGCGCTTGATGGTTTTTGCAACTGTACTTGGGGACACTTTCAACGTTTTCCCAATTTTTCGGACTGACTGACCTTCATTTCTTAAAGTAATGATGGCCACTCGTTTTTCTTTACTTAGCTGCTTTTTTCTTGCCATAATACAAATTCTAACAGTCTATTCAGTAGGACTATCAGCTGTGTATCCACCTGACTTCTGCACAACACAACTGATGGTCCCAACCCCATTTATAAGGCAAGAAATCCCACTTATTAAACCTGACAGGGCACATCTGTGAAGTGAAAACCATTTCCGGTGACTACCTCTTGAAGCTCATCAAGAGAATGCCAAGAGTGTGCAAAACAGGTTTGTTTTCTTGTTTTAGGTTCTCAAAGACAGAATCAAGACTTTCTTTGAAATGATCTTTCACCACATCTTTCAATAGTTTGTATAGCCAGGATCGGTCCTGGTCGTCGACTAAGCGGTCATAAAACACCTGCAGAACTTCATGGACAAAGTCTCACCATGACACGTTTATTTTTCGTTGACTCTTTCTTGATCAGTAAGCATCCCTGCACCACTCGAGAGAAATCCTGCAGATTAAATGTATAATGGAATTTAGCCGGGGTGGGTAATAGGTTCTCCATGGCTTTCTTGTACACCTAGAATTTAGATCTAAAACTATGAGTGAAGTTAAACTTAAGAATTTGTATAAGCAATCAAAATCAGATTGGTTGGGGTCTGAATTCAGGTACCCCCACCAATCAGCTGAACGGACGGTGGATCTGGCGCTGCATTCATGTACTGACAGTGGTTCTAGCGCTGCATTCATGTACTGACGGTGGTTCTGGCGCTGCATTCATGTACTGATGGTGGTTCTGGAACTGCATTAATGTACTGACGGTTGTTCTTTCCGTACATTCATGTACTGACAGTGGTTCTGGCGCTGCATTCATCTACTGACGGTGGTTTTGGCACTGCATTCATGTACTGACGGTGGTCCTGGAGCGGCCTTCATGAACTTCAGATGTTTTACACATGTTGCAATCCATAAAATGCTTCATAGCTATGTTAAAACTTAAAAATCCTCAAAACGTAGAGATTTGGGATTATGAGGAGGATTTAGCGAGTTGGAGGGGCTGCAGCACCACAAGAATATTCTTTTTAAAGTGGCACTGTATGGGTCACAGAATCAAATGATATATAAAAAATGTAGTATTTCTCACCTACATGGTGCCGTTAACTATTTGGTTCCCAACAGTAAAAAATTTGGGAGAAAACTCATTGTTTCGTAGATAGAAGGCCACCACGGCGGAGAAGATGCGGACCATGGTCTCATCACTGAAGACGTTTATAGTGCAGATATTAAAATGACGTAAAAATCGAGGTGTAACTGCGTTTCTTCCACCACCGGGGGGACCCATTGCTGCAGTCAGCTGTACATCAACCAATGAGATTTTGGAGGTGTCCTTTAAGTCATACCTAAAAGGTGAGAAAAGTTATATATATATATATATATATAAATATATATACAGTACAGACCAAAAGTTTGGACACACCTTCTCATTTAAAGATTTTTCTGGATTTTCATGACTTTGAAAATTGTACATTCACACTGAAGGCATCAAAACTATGAATTAACACATGTGGAATTATATACTTAGCAAAAAAGTGTGAAACAACTGAAAATATGTCTTATATTCTAGGTTCTTCAAAGTAGCCACCTTTTGCTTTGATGACTGCTTTGCACACTCTTGGCATTCTCTTGATGAGCTTCAAGAGGTAGTCACCGGAAATGGTTTTCACTTCACAGGTGTGCCCTGTCAGGTTTAATAAGTGGGATTTCTTGCCTTATAAAAGGGGTTGGGACCATCAGTTGTGTTGTGCAGAAGTCTGGTGGATACACAGCTGATAGTCCTACTGAATAGACTGTTAGAATTTGTATTATGGCAAGAAAAAAGCAGCTAAGTAAAGAAAAACGAGTGGCCATCATTACTTTAAGAAATGAAGGTCAGTCAGTGCGAAAAATTGGGCAAACTTTGAAAGTGTCCCCAAGTGCAGTTGCAAAAACCATCAAGCGCTACAAAGAAACTGGCTCACATGAGGACCGCCCCAGGAAAGGAAGACCAAGAGTCAACTCTGCTTCTGAGGATAAGTTTATCCGAGTCACCAGCCTCAGAAATCGCAGGTTAATAGCAGCTCAGATTAGAGACCAGGTCAATGCCACACTGTCACGCTGTCAGAGCGTACAGGGGGGTCAGGGGCCTGAGCTGACCCTAGACGGGGGCCCTGACTAATCCCTCAACCTGGAGGTACTGTTAATGGTACAGAGGTCCAGGCCGCCAGCGTAACCATAAACTCCTGAATATCCCTGAACCTAAGTAATCTAGTCCTGAGAAGGACCCCGATCACAACAATGGGAAACAGGATAGAAAATGCCCAAAACACAGTACTAGACAAACGAGACAGTACAAGGGGAAAACCAAAAACCACCTTGCATACAAAAACTAACACCACAATTACAGAGGGAACAACAACAGGTTAGGAGATAAATGATAAAGGGAGGAAGGGAACAAACCACACCGCATACTCCTCTGAACTCCACCAAACAACGATCCACTCTGAAGGTCTGCAAGAAATGCTTTCACCGACAACTTCCCTAACAGACCAGCAGGTATTTGAAGGAATCCCAATACTGCAGCATTAACTGCAGCTGGGCGAGGCTGAGCCTCGTCAAGCACAGAGAGAGAGAGAATTAACTCCCTCACAACAACAAAAAACAAAGCACCAAAAACTCAGCTGAGAGAAGTCAGGCTGTGTAGTCGCGACGATCTTCGTGGCGACACACCCATGACACACACAGAGTTCTAGCAGCAGACACATCTCTACAACAACTGTTAAGAGGAGACTTTGTGCAGCAGGCCTTCATGGTAAAATAGCTGCTAGGAAACCACTGCTAAGGACAGGCAATAAGCAGAAGAGACTTGTTTGGGCTAAAGAACACAAGGAATGGACATTAGACCAGTTGAAATCTGTGCTTTGGTCTGATGAGTCCAAATTTGAGATCTTTGGTTCCAACCACCGTGTCTTTGTGTGACCCAGAAAAGGTGAACGGATGGACTCTACATGCCTGGTTCCCACTGTGAAGCATGGAGGAGGAGGTGTGATGGTGTGGGGGTGCTTTGCTGGTGACACAGTTGGGGATTTATTCAAAATTGAAGGCATACTGAACCAGCATGGCTACCACAGCATCTTGCAGCGGCATGCTATTCCATCCGGTTTGCGTTTAGTTGGACCATCATTTATTTTTCAACAGGACAATGACCCCAAACACACCTCCAGGCTGTGTAAGGGCTAATGGACCAAGAGATAGAGTCATGGGGTGCTACGCCAGATGACCTGGCCTCCACAGTCACCAGACCTGAACCCAATCGAGATGGTTTGGGGTGAGCTGGACCTCAGAGTGAAGTCAAAAGGGCCAACAAGTGCTAAGCATCTCTGGGAACTCCTTCAAGATTGTTGGAAGACCATTTCCGGTGACTACCTCTTGAAGCTCATCAAGAGAATGCCAAGAGTGTGCAAAGCAGTCATCAAACCAAAAGGTGGCTACTCTGAAGAACCTAGAATATAAGACATATTTTCAGTTGTTTCACACTTTTTTGTTAAGTATATAATTCCACATGTGTTAATTCATAGTTTTGATGCCTTCAGTGCGAATGTACAATTTTCAAAGTCATGAAAATCCAGAAAAATCTTTAAATGAGAAGGTGTGTCCAAACTTTTTTCTGTACTGTATATACACACACATATATATACTGTATATATACACACACATATATATATATATACACACACACATATATATATATATATATTGTATATATACACAACACATATATATATTGTGTATATATACACACACACACATATATATATATACTGTATATAGACACACACACATATATACTGTATATAGACACACACATATATATATACTGTATATACACACACACATATACAGTATATACTGTATATAGACACACACATATATATTGTATATAGACACACACATATATATATATATATACTGTATATACACACACATATATATATACTGTATATATACACACACACAAATATATAGAAATATATATATCTGGCGACAGGGCCCCGCTGCGTCCTCTGTGTCTCTGTACAGATATAAGTGTAACACGTACTGGATCCAGCACAGGTGACAGTCTGCCATAGAGCTGACGTGCAGTACATACACTGTGTTATGGGGGCGCTCACCTGTGCGGACCCCGCTCTCCGGCCGCTACTTCTTTGCTCATATAAGGTCTCATTCTGCCATTAAACAATTCGGTTGTCATGGCAGCGGGGGTGGGGCGTTGGTAGGGGGCGTGTCTGGTATAGGGCAGATTGGGGCGGTGCTGTCATGCAGTGCTTGTCTCATCCCTGTAATTTCCTGCTGATGCCACCTGGTGGACAGCATTGGTCAGTACACGCTGAGAATGCTACATTTGCATTGTACTGTGGGAGCTGCTGGTACTACTGGTGCTTCCTGACTGCTGTCCCTATGAGGTATGCAGTATGTCACATGGTGGGGGAGGGACAGTTTATATATGTATATGCACTGCTCAAAAAATAAAGGGAACTGTGCGGCCCTCCAAACAAATGCCACCCCACACCATTACTGACCCACTACCAAACCGGTCATGCTGAGGGATGTTGCAGGCAGCAGATCGCTCTCCACGGCGTCTCCAGACTCTGTCACGTCTGTTACATGTGCTCAGTGTGAACCTGCTTTCATCTGTGAAGAGCACAGGGCGCCAGTGGCGACTTTGCCAATCCTGGTGTTCTGTGGCATTTCTTTGGATGGCCGCACAGCCCTCCTTGTGCTCGGCAGAGGTAGCCTGACTGCCATTAGGTACCGAGATGAGATCCTCAGACCCCTTGTGAGACCATATGCTGGTGCGGTTGGCCCTGGGTTCCTCCTAATGCCGGACAATGCCAGACCTCATGTGGCTGGAGTGTGTCAGCAGTTCCTGCAAGATGAAGGCATTGAAGCTATGGACTGGCCCGCCCGTTCCCCAGACCTGAATCCGGGACACATCTGGGACATCATGTCTCGCTCCATCCATAAAACGGACAAACAACACAAATATTGGTTCTATCTTTTACACATTTGGGGTAGCCCTTAAGAGGGCCATTGGGTCAAAGAGAGAGAGAGAAGAGAGAGGGGAGGGAGAGAAGAGAGAGGGAAGGGAGAGATACCGGGAGATACCAAGAGAGGGAAAAAAGAGAGACCCAACCAGTGCAAGGCTAAGCCGGGCAGGCGGCAGCGGCTATTTATACCCACTGCTGATCTCTGATTGGTGGAAAATCTGGGTATGGCTGCTCTGATTGGTGGAAAAACTGGGTGTGGCTGCTCTGTGATTGGTCAGCATTATGACCTCACAGTGGCGATGACTCATACCTCCTGGGTGGTTGTTTTTAATGTATTTTTTGTTGTAACATTTTGTATGGCTGTTTGGTGCAGGGGGTGTGGTCAGGAGTATTTTAACCCCTGCACACCCCCATGACCATATGCCTCGACCCGTAGAAGCGTGATAGACACGCGAAACGGCCGTCGTCCGCAAAAGGCGCCGCTTCCCTGTATTTTTAATGGAAATGGAATAAAAGAAGATTTTATTAAATCGGTGTGCCACCTCGCTTTCTTCATGTATGAGTAGTATAATAATGATGATTTATCCTGGGGATGGGTTATCAATATCAGATCGGTGGGGCTCCGACACGCGGCACCGGCTCTACCCATCAGCTGATTGCAGCGCTCAAGTGTAAATAGTGTGAAGATTGAACATCACAGCTCCATTCACTGTACTGTGGGTCCTGCAGATCAGCTAATATTCATGTAATAGGAGCTGATCTGCAGCACCAGGGAGCGGCCACTACAGAGTGAACAGATCAGTGATTTTTCAGCTCCTCAACACTGTTTACATCTGACCTCGGCCGAAGCTGCAAACAGCTGATTAGTGGAGGTGCCGTGTGCCGGACCACCACAAATCTCATATTAATGAGCTAACCAGGGGATAAGCCATCAAAATGTTTGTCCTGGAAAATCCCTTTAAGGCCCACCTGCACATAATAAATATATATATATATATATATATATATATATATATATATATATATATATATAGCAAAGAGTGGGAAGGGGTTAATCACAGGCTCATAAAACGGACAAACAACACAAATATTGGTTCTATCTTTTACACATTTGGGGTAGCCCTTAAGAGGGCCGTTGGGTCAAAGAGAGAGAGAGAGAGAGAAGAGAGAGGGGAGGGATAGATACCGGGAGATACCAAGAGAGAGAAAAAGAGAGAGACCCAACCAGTGCAAGGCTAAGCCGGGCAGGCGGCAGCAGCTATTTATAACCACTGCTGATCTCTGATTGGTGGAAAATCTGGGTGTGGCTGCTATTTATACCCACTGCTTATCTCTGATTGGTGGAAAATCTGGGGGTGCCTGCTCTGTGATTGGTGGAAAATCTGGGCATGGCTGCTCTGTGATTGGTCAGCATTATGACCTCACAGTGGCGATGACTCATACCTCCTGGGTGGTTCTTCTGGGCAATTCTGTTTTCTGATTGGTGGAAATTCTAATCAGCATTATGACCTCACAGTGGCCGTGACTCATGTTTCATGGACTGTTCTATCTGGGTGACCTGAAACATGCTGATCTCTGATTGGTTGAAATTCAAGTCATCTTCATGACATCACAATCGAGAAGAATGAATATCCAATTTACTTAATATAAATGACCAGCAATGCTGTTCTCTTAATGGTGGAAATTCAAGTCATCTTCATGACATCACAATCAGCATGTTATTACTGCCGATATGTCCAATTTTTTTCCTAAATTTCCTACGTTTGTCCTAATTTATTAGCACATATATACCACTCATTCCTACAATCAAAGGATCAGGAAACCCCTCTGAAATCAATATCCTACAATTTACCCCAACAGCAAAAAAAACAACTATACACAAAATACCAAAAGGTATATCAGATTATTAATGAGCAAATAAAAGACACATAAAAATAATTTTTAGAAATGTGTAGAAAAAATGCTGTAAAGTAAGAATGCTTCAAAAATAGAAATGTTAATGATCTATTTAATCAATTAACAAAATACAAGTGAATGAACAAACGAAAAATCTAGATCCAATCAATATTTGGTGTGACCAACTTTTCACTTTAAAACAGCGTCAATTCTTCTAGGTACACCTGCGCAAAGTCAGGGATTTTGTAATAATGCAGTCAGGTGTCTGGTCATACACCATGGCAAGACTGAGCAAGAATACACAAGGAAGTTATACTACATCAGCAAGGTCTCTAAGGCACAAATTTCAAAGCAGATTGAGGGTTCAAGATGTGTCATTCAAGCACTAGTGAAGAAGCACAAGAAAATGTGCAAGGTTGAGGTCAATAGATGCAGTGGTCGGCCAAGGAAACTTAGTGCAGCAGATGTATGACACATTATGGTTACTTTCCTTCAAAAGCGGAAGATGTCCAGCAGTGCCATCAGCTCAGAACTGGCAGCAACCAGTGGGACTCAGCTTCACTCATCTACTGTTCAGAGAAGACTGGCCAGAAGTGGTCTTCATAGCAGAATTATGGTGAAAAAGCCATATCTTCCACATCAAAACAAGGCCAAGTGACGCTGAGTCACTGCATTAAAACAGAGAAAACGGGGAAGGAGGGGGGGGGATTGGCAAGATGTGCGCGGTTGAGCCAAAATATGAAAAATGTGGTTGTTACTGTAGGGAGTTTGTTCACTGAAGGGCTGGAGAGCAGAACAATAATGAGTGTCTGTGGTCAATAGTGATGCATAACCACGGTGAAGGGTCCTGTAAGTTTGGGGCTGCATTTCAGCAAATGGAGTTGGGAATTGGGTCAGACCTCATGCTATAACATTTTCCCCCATCATGGGCCCCTCTCTGGCATATTGTCCCCATTCTGGCATAATTTCCCTCATTCTGGTTTAAGACATCGCTGTTTCCTCCGCTGCACCTTCTGCATTCTTCAATATCCAGATCCATATTCCAGTTTGTCTTCTCTTCTGCACTACGTGAGTCCACAATCAACTGAGGAATACCTACGTCTGCTTACTATCCTTATTTCTGTTTGCATATTACTGTACCTAAGTAAACTTGGACTATCGTTAACGTTTACATACCCTAATAGTAATGAAGGCCGTGCCTTACAGATTAGGTTCTAAGAAGTGTTGTTTGGAATGAACTTACCTTCATAAACTGTTTGCTGTGATCTTTTGCACTTGAGTTTAAAATAGACTTTCACACTACTCTTGTCTCAGTCTCTGCTTTTGGCCCACGCCATTGGACTTCAGGGTATCTACTAACATCGTAACAGGCAGTTCCTTTGAGCTCATGATTCTCATTTGGTCTGACATGCACTGTGAGCTGTGAGGTCTTATATAGACAGGTGTGTGCCTTTCCAAATCAAGTCCTATCAGTTTAATTAAACACAGCTGGACTCCAATGAAAGAGTAGAACCATCTCAAGGAGGATCACAAGGAAATGGACAGCATGTGACTTAATATGAGCAAAGGGTCTGAATACTTATGACCATGTGATATTTCAGTTTTCCTTTTTTAATAAATTTGCAAAAATTTCTACATTTCTGTTTTTTTTCAGTCAAGATGGGGTGCACAGTGTACTTTAATGAGAAAAAAAAATTAACTTTTTAGAATTTACCAAATGGCTGCAATGAAACAAGGAGTGAAAAATGTAAAGGGGTCTGAATACTTTCCGTACCCACTGTATATAGTACTCAATGGGTGTGGCCTGCCTCTGATTGAGAAGTGCCTCTTCCGGCAGTCTGAATAAGGGTCTATCGTTAGGGGTGTGACTAATTTGTTTTCACTTAGGGTGATATATGTCCCGCTTTTAATGAGATTTAATAACATTTGTATTTTAGGGTTTCTATTATAATTCTGGGATTTCCTAATTTGTTTATAGAATTTTTGAATTGCATAACACATAGGATAAGGATAATAGGTTTAGTATATGAGATAGGAAATAGTTATTGATAGAACTAGTGCAGTGGATGGGCACTAGTGTTAATAAAAAGAGGGGCACTTCCTGATAGTGTGCGCCATGTCCCATGATTTGGGAATCTTACAGACCATATTGCACTATCATTAAGTTGCTGTTTTGTTGCTATGCAGTTAGGTTTTCCTTTCTTATAAGTTTGTCCTTTGTCTCTCCCTGTCTCTCTCAGATGTAGCTGTGATGTCAGTAACCCCTCCCTTCTTCTCCATTCTTCTTCCTCATTCACCATCTTCAGCCATGTTAGAAGCTTATGTGCTTCCAGCCCGTTTCTAAAAAAGTCTTTTTACCTGCTGTACATTTGCACATCATCGAGTATTCTGCTAGAAAATAAATCTTCTTCTGAATCTTCAAAAATGTGCTTCTTGCAGTCGAGTTAAACTATCTGAAAACATCACTATGTGTGAGTACGGTAAAGAGACAGCCTAGAAACGGTGTCTCACAGCGCCCTATGCTTGCAGCTTAGTCATGGAGTCAGAATAGTGTGAGTTCAGTGAGAGTTAGTGAAGTGCATAGTGAAGGTGAAGTTCAGGTGCGGTGGGCTGCTAGGGGCAGCATGTGTCACTTGTTCCAGGCAGTGGGAGGCATTACTGGGATCCAGAGCAGTCGCTCCAGTCACGTCCAGAGCCTAAGGTCTGGTATAGGAGCTGCCGGACACTTTGTGTACTCTGAAGTACAAAGGAAGATGGACAGGGACCTGCATAGATGGAAGTTGAAGGCCAGTCCCGGGTGCACTGCAGAGGTGGACGAGAAATACAGGATGAGCTAGCAACAGGGCTGAAGAGGAGTTATGCTAAGAAGGAGGATAATGTGAATTGCTGTGCCTTATCCTGTCTGTACCCACCTGATGAACTAGAACTGTCAAGTATATGTTTGACTGTTACAAAGAACTTTGTGTCCCCTAAATTGTGTGCGGCGGCTTCTGAGGAAAGAAGCCTGAAGGCAGTGGAGGCCTGCGGCCTACAAGAGAATGTGCTGCACCCCACACCCTAGAGCACACTGGGACTGGGACACCCATTGTCTGTAAAGTGCCAGAGCGAAATCAGACAGACGTTCAGTCACGACTACCGCTCTGTGCCACTTTACAAGATGAGTGATAAGGGAACTTCTCGATCAGAAGAGAAGAGGAAATAATGGTCGCTGCCCAAACTGTGACAAGAACAGGACCACAATGTGTGTCACCCTGGCCTGGATGCCACAAATGTATAATAAAGCTGTGTCTGAGAGCAAAGGGGAGGTCCTCTAGTCAAGGGCCATTAGCATGCAATACCTCCTGTCACAGGCCAGTAGGGGGAGCAGGCTGCCCCTATAAAAGCTGGAACTGGGGGCAGGGTTAGAGAGAACTGGACAACCTGTCTCTGGATTGAGAGGTGTCCCAGAGCCGGGACAGACAGTTGTGTTGCAGCCTAAGAGGACGTGTGGCAGTAGGAGAGCCACGAGCCAGGGACAAAAGGTGAAGTGAGTCTGTCCTGGCAGATAAAGAAACTAATCTTCCAGACTTTGGTGTCTGAGGCTGTGAGGATTCCACATCCTACAGCAGATAACCAGTCCGCAGGGGACTGTATGTTCCTTGGCCTAAGAAGCCCGGAGGCTCCGCCACAGCAGAAGGGACCAACAGAGCCGTACCAGGCCGGGAGTAGCAAGGGACCCAAGTTGCAAGCCATACGGGCGAGAGGACACGGTGAGCTCAGGAACGTGGGCTGTTACATTACCAGAAGGGAAATAGCCAGAAGGAGCACAGAGAGCACGGTAGGCCGACACCCTCATCTTGACCAGGGCCAGCTTCCCACTTGCTCTCAGACATCCAGGCCCCCTCCTAGCCGGGCCTGTTTCTGGGTCGTTTTACCTGTTCTAATAAAGACCCTGAACTGTTTAAGAGGCCTCCGTTTCCTGGCTAACGCGGTTGGAATCATCCCCTCCATCATCCATCATACACTGCCCTGGGGCCCTACTCTTCCCGTGGGGAGTTGTACTATTCGGAGCTGCACATTTACATCTGCCCCAGAGGTCTGCACTGCAGCGGCGGTTAGCACTGACCACAATCCACGGGTGGCGTAGTCGGACATTACTTAAAACTTATAAAGGACTGCCACTGGCCTGACCACCCTAAGCCACGGACCGGGTTGCCACCACTACCCCCATCGTCTCCCTATTACCCCCACAAACGGGTATTGCGTGCCTGAAAAAGACTGTACACGTACCTGAAGAAGAGTTTTTCCACCACCCGGAGCCGTTTCCCGCCATTTTCAACCGTCTCCCGCCATCTTCCGTCGGTTCCCGCCATCTTCAGCCGTTTTCCCGCCAGCGGATGCCATCTTCAGGACGCTGCGCGGGAAGAGGAGGGGCGTGGACGTCCAAACCGCGCGAGACCCGAATCTCCGCCCCACGCACCGACGCTGCGCAAGGTCCTGGAAGGGAGAGAGAGCGACGCTGACGTCATCAGGACGCGACGCAGGTCCTCGTCCGGAGCAGCACCAGCGGAGTCGCGGCCTACAGAAGAGGATCGTCAGAAGGTAGGCCACGCTTATCTAGGGGGGAGGAAGATGTCGGACACTGAGGCGCCCACTACCACCAGCACAGCTGCAGCAGCGGTGATGCCATTTTCCCTGCCCTACGTCAATGGAGCGGCCTGGTTGCCTAAGTATTCAGGGGAGCCCCATGCCCTAACTGACTTTAAGGAAAGGCTGTACAGTTTGTTCCAAGTTTACCCCCTGACAGAGGAACAGAAGATTAGCATACTGACAGGGCAGTTAACTGGCACAGCCCAGCGGGAGGTAAAGTAATGGCCCGCTGAGGAGAAAAGGACCGTAAAGGACATTCTGGCCCGGCTGCGGGGTACCTTTGATACACGTACCTCTGCTGAAATTAAAATGCGGTTCTACGGATGTAAGCAGCGGGCACAGGACAGCATCAGAGACTATGCCCTAAATTTGCAGGAAGCCTTGAGAGCCATCAAACAAGCTGACCCTGGCAGCGTGCAGGATACGGATAAGCTACTAACAGAACAGTTCATAGAAGGTCTGCTGTCTAGCGCCCACAGGACCCAGCTGCGCCTCATGTTCTTTCAGAACCCTGATCTGACCTTTGCCCAATTCAAGGACAGGGCCATAAGGGTGCTCCGTGAACCCGCAACAAGTGGCGCTATAAACCCCCGGCGCCCTGCTCTCACCTACCACCAGAAGGCGGCGCCCTCCTCTGTGGACTCTGTGGGGGACGATGCACAGGCCCTGAACCAAGCCCCGTCGAAAGATCTGCATCACCAAGTCCAGGAGCTGACCAGGAGCGTTGCGGCATTGACCAGGACCGTCCAGGCGTTACAAGTGGACCCGTTAAGACCCATCGAGTTGGCTTCAAGTCCGGAGGATGTCCCGTGGCGTCGACAGAGGAGGACCCCGTCGTTCCGAGGGAGGCCCACAGATCGCTACGCAGAGGATGGACAGCCCATTTGCCGTCGATGCAACCAGCCCGGACACATTTCCAGGTACTGTAATTTAAACGGGTCCAACCTGGGGCAGAGAGCCAACCCCCAGGCATAAGATCACCAGGCCCTTAGAATTGGCGTGATAAATACGTTGGGGGGGGCGCCCGGTTTTACCCGTGGTGCTGAACGGTATCCCCATGAGCGCCTTGCTGGATACCGGGTCGCAAGTAACTACTATCCCTTATGTACTTTTTAAGCAGTATTGGACTGATGCTGATATAACACGGTACCCAGACAGTGACTTGAGCATCATCGCCAGTAATGGCTTGCCCGTGCCGCAGATGGGGTTCAAGGAAATGACCATTAAAATTGGTAAAGTTGAACTACCGGCACAGGGAGTGATTATTGTGGACATTGACCGTCGTGAAAGTCACCCTAAAATAACTGTGGGTACTAACGTGATTGAAAATGGTCTTTCAGAGGTAATTGTAATTCTACAACAGGTGGCAGTGAATGCTAGTTCCAGCCAACAGAGAGTCCTCAACAAGGAGATAAAAGCCCTGATGAGACGGCAGCAGGTAGAACTGTCTGGTGGTGAGATCGGTAGCGTAAGACTGAGTGACCCATTCCCCATTTCCATGCCTCCCAAAAGTGAAATGATGATCTGGTGTCGGACTGCAATCGGGTTGAGAGGTAGAGACTACCAAGCCATGGTAGAACCCGTGTACTCAGACAGCAGGCCCACCATTTTGACAGCCTGGGGGGTGGTTGATGTCCGTCATGGGAGGGTGCCCGTTCACATTCTCAACATTGGGGAGAGGGAGGTACACTTACCCAGGTACGCTACACTTGCCAAACTGTTTGCTGTTGAGCACAAAGCTATCAGGGCCGTGGAACCTTTGCCTCCCTCTCCACAGGCGGAGATTAATGTCTCCCAGAAACAAAAGGAGGACTGGTGCCAGAAACTCCATGTGGGTGCTGACTCCACTCCCCTGCACCAAAAACAAGGAGTCTACCGGGTGGTACAGGAGTACGAGAGAGTCTTTAGTAAGCACCCGCTAGACTTCGGCAGAGTAAAAGGGATAGAACACCACATCCCCACAGGGAGCCACCCACCAATAAAAGAGAGACACAGGCCTGTACCCCCTGCACATTATCAGAACGCCAAAGGTATGCTGCGGGAAATGAAAGAAGCTGGGGACATTAGAGATAGCTGTAGCCCCTGGGCAGCCCCCCTGGTTTTGGTAAAAAAGAAAGACGGCACCATGAGAATGTGCGTGGACTATAGACAAATCAACCGTATCACCCACAAAGACGCATATCCGCTGCCTAGAATAGAAGAGTCTTTAGCCGCACTAAAATCAGCTAACTTCTTTTCTACTTTGGACCTTACTAGCGGGTACTGGCAGGTTCCTGTGGCAGAGGCTGACAAGGAGAAGACCGCCTTCACCACCCCGATGGGACTGAGCGAGTTCAACTGTATGCCCTTCGGGCTCTGGAACGCACCAGGGACCTTCCAGAGGCTGATGGAATGCTGTCTAGGGCACCGAAACTTCGAAACTGTCCTCCTTTACCTGGACGACGTGATCGTCTATTCGAAGACTTACGAGCACCATCTAAAGCACCTGGCCGAGGTGTTCGAAGCCCTGGCAGGCTATGGCCTGAAGGTGAAACCATCAAAGTGTCACCTGTTGAAACCGAAGGTCCAGTACCTAGGGCACGTGGTAAGTGCGGAAGGAGTAGCCCCCGACCCTGACAAGGTCACGGCAATCAAGAGCTGGCCAAGCCCTTCGAACATCAAGGAAGTGAGGCAATTCCTCTGGTTGGTAGGCTACTACCGAAGGTTCATCCCCGGGTTCACTAAGATGGCAGCTCCTATGCAGGACCTCCTGATAGGACAGTCTAAGTCCAGAAGCCAAAAGCCACCCTTCAAGTGGGATAAACCGGAAGAGGAGTCCTTCCGTCAGTTGAAGATGGCCCTCGCAGGGGATGAGATCCTGGCCTACCCTGATTATGGCCAGCCTTTTATTCTCCACACAGACGCCAGTAATGTGGGACTGGGAGCCGTACTGTCACAAAACCAACAGGGCAGAGAAAGAGTGATCGCATACGCCAGTCGGAAGCTGAGGCCCACCGAGAGGAACCCGGAGAATTACAGCTCCTTCAAGCTAGAATTCTTGGCGGTGGTGTGGGCCCTAACGGAACGCTTCAAGCATTACCTGACCTCCGCAAAGTTCACTGTGTACACGGACAACAACCCGTTAACACACCTAGACAGTGCAAGACTTGGTGCCCTGGAACAGCAGTGGATGGCCCGTCTCTCCAATTATGACTTCGTGATCAAGTACCGGGCAGGCAAAACCAATGCCAACGCTGATGCCCTATCGAGAATGCCTCACTTACCTGAAGGTGACGAAGACCCAGAAGAGCTGGAGGAGGTAGAACTCCCCGCGTTTCACCGGTATGGGGCCGCTCAATACTCCCACCGCATGAAGGAGGAAGATTTAACAACCGTTATGATCAATCCCCTACCTCACCACAGCTGGGCCGAGACCCAAGATAGTGACCCTGCAATCCGCCTGGTGAAAGATCTGCTGACCCAGGAAGATGCCCGCTTAGATCCGGATGCTCCAGAGGAAGCCAAGCAGCTATGGAAAGAGAAGAGCAAGCTGTTCCTCTATGAAGGCAAGCTGTACAGAAGACTTGTCAACCACCGGACACAAGAGCTGACCTGGCAAGTCGTGGTCCCAAGGCGGGATGCAGCTATGGTCCTGGGGGCTTACCATGACAGAGCGGGGCACTTCGGTTGGAAGAAACTGGAGTTCCTGCTAAGAGGACGGCTCTTTTGGGTCGGCATGAGAGGGGCTGTAGAGAAGTGGTGCAGGGACTGTGGCCCTTGTAACTTAAGGAGAAAAGACCGCACCAGCCAGAAGACACCCTTGAAGCCCATAGTCACCCAGCAGCCTCTTGAGCTGGTAGCTCTGGACCACGTCAAATTGGCTCCAAGCCGGTCAGGATACATCTACGTCCTGACAATCGTGGACCACTATTCCCGTTTTCTAGTGGTGGTCCCGGTAAAAGACTTGACAGCCCAAACGGCGGCCAGAGCCTTCCAGCAATACTTCTGCCGTCCACACGGGTATCCGGAACAGGTCCTGACGGACCAGGGTCCAGCGTTCGGAGCTGAAATCTTGCAAGAGTTCTGCAACCTCTATGGCTGTAAGAAGATTCGGACAACGCCTTACCGCCCACAAACCAACGGGATGTGTGATTAAATGAACAATATAGTCATTGATCTCCTGAAGACGTTGCCCCTGGAGGAATGCAGCCTGTGGCCAGAAAAACTGCCGGACCTGATAGACTTATACAACCATATCCCGGTGAACGCTACAAACTGCACCCCGGCTTACCTGATGCGAGCCAGACCAGGTAAGCTGCCCCTAGATCTGGAGATGGGAGTCCTAACACCTGAGGACACCTCCCTGGATGCGGACTGGGATACGGAGAGGCGACTGCAGTACAAGAATGTACAGGAGAGTGTGGAGAAGAGCCTGGCCCAGGTGAGAGAAAGGCAAGAAAGACTCTTCAACCAGCACGCCCCTGCTGGTCCCCTAGAACCTGGTGAGCAGGTCCTGAAGCGAAAGAGAAGGCTACATAAGATGGACGACCAGTGGGAAAGGGAACCCTACACCGTACTGCAGTCTGATCATGACAACTCGAAGGTGTGCGTGATCACCAAGGATGAAGGAGAAACCACTAGTACCGTCTCCAGAGACCACCTAAAAAGGTGCCCCGAACAACTCCGTAGTGCAGAAGAGGATCAAAGTGACCTTGAACCCGCAGAGGACAAGGAAGAAATGATCAGCACCGTTCTCTGAGAGTTCCCTCAGTCCTGGACTCGAATAAACGATGCCATAGTGGTACCCGTCCTGCATTTCCTGCAACCGGCTCAGCAACAACCTACACCAGAGCCGGAAGGTGAAGAAGAGCAAGCAGTTCCAGAGGCAGAAGAGCCTGTACCAGCAGCCCAGGAGAATCAACCCTCTGCTGACAGTGAGCCTGCCATGCCTGCGATGAGCCAAAGGACCCGTAGACAGCTGCCTGCCCTACCTGTACACCAAGCTGGTAGCTCTACCCCTAACGCTAGTGAAGAAAACCAGGTTGGTCCACCACCAGACAGTGGGTTACGCAGGTCAACCAGAAGCACAAAGGGGCAGATACCCGCTCGCTGGAGAATATAGGGTGCACTAAAACTGTAAATAACCCTGTTGCCAAGTGTTGAAATGTTTGCAAATTTACATGCATGATTAGTAATTGTGTATTTCAGTTTCTTACAGTTACCGTACGGACTCAAAGGTTATGGACTTTTAATAACCGGGACTTTGTATGGACTGCGTTCGGAGCCTGACCAAGGAATGAACTAAGACTGTAAAGGACTTGGGGCTAGGACAGACCCCCACCTGGTTAAGGCTCCCCGTTGTGTTGGTGAAAATGGACACCCGGTCACAGACCACACTGTGACCTTAAGAACTCAATCTGTGCGTCACTTGCCTGATAATGTTTTATGGTCATGCATATGATCTTTGTTTATTGTTTAGTCCCGGAGTACTAAATTTTACTAGGGGGGAATGTGTCACCCTGGCCTGGATAACACAAATGTATAATAAAGCTGTGTCTGAGAGCAAGGGGGAGGTCCTCTAGTCAAGGGCCATTAGCATGCAATACCTCCTGTCACAGGCCAGTAGGGGGAGCAGGCTGCCCCTATAAAAGCTGGAACTGGGGGCAGGGTTAGAGAGAACTGGACAACCTGTCTCTGGATTGAGAGGTGTCCCAGAGCAGGGACAGACAGTTGTGTTGCAGCCTAAGAGGACGTGTGGCAGTAGGAGAGCCATGAGCCAGCGACAAAAGGCGAAGTGAGTCTGTCCTGGCAGATAAAGAAACTAATCTTCCAGACTTTGGTGTCTGAGGCTGTGAGGATTCCACATCCTACAGCAGATAACCAGTCCGCAGGGGACTGTATGTTCCTTGGCCTAAGAAGCACGGAGGCTCCGCCACAGCAGAAGGGACCAGCAGAGCCGTACCAGGCCGGGAGTAGCAAGGGACCCAAGTTGCAAGCCATAAGGGCGAGAGGACACGGTGAGCTCAGGAATGTGGGCTGTTACATTACCAGAAGGGAAATAGCCAGAAGGAGCACAGAGAGCACGGTAGGCCGACACCCTCACTCTGACCAGGGCCAGCTTCCCACTTGCTCTCAGACATCCAGGCCCCCTCCTAGCCGGGCCTGTTTCTGGGTCGTTTTACCTGTTCTAATAAAGACCCTGAACTGTTTAAGAGGCCTCCGTTTCCTGGCTAATGCGGTTGGAATCATCTCCTCCATCATCCATCATACACTACCCTGGGGCCCTACTCTTCCCGTGGGGAGTTGTACTATTCGGGGCTGCACATTTACATCTGCCCCAGAGGTCTGCACTGCAGCGGCGGTTAGCACTGACCGCAATCCATGGGTGGCGTAGTCGGACATTACTTAAAACTTATAAAGGACTGCCACTGGCCTGACCACCCTGAGCCACGGACCGGGTTGCCACCACTACCCCCATCTTCTCCCTATTGCCCGGCTCCGAGTGCCCGAGAGCAAATACATTAAATCACTAGCAGACAGTGCAGTTATCAAACAATAAAAAATAGACAGGATTCAAATGCAAGCAACATAATGTCAGAACTGATATACACATTAAGTGACTAGATTCCCTGGATAGCTAAATTCGCTGCTGAGGCCAGAACATGGGCTGCCCAGCACTATTTAAGTGCAACCCATGAAGATAGACACTCTAATTTACAAGGCCATAACATATAGGTGCATCTCACAAAATTAGAATATCATCAAAAAGTTAATTTATTTCAGTTCTTCAATGCAAAAAGTGAACCTCATATATTATATAGAGTCATTGCAAACACAGTGATCTATTTCAAGTGTTTATTTCTGTTAATGTCGATGATTATGGCTTACAGCCAATGAAAACACAAAAGTCATTAACTCAGTAAATTAAAATAATTAACAAAAAACACCTGCAAAGACTTCCTAAGCATTTAAAAAGGTCCCTTAGTCTGTTTCAGTAGGCTCCACAATCATGGGGAAGACTGCTGACTTGACAGATGTCCAGAAGGCAGTCATTGACACACTCCACAAGGTCCCAGAGTTCCAATTTTCATTTGAAATCAAGGTCCCAGAGTCTGGAAGAAGAGTGGAGAGGCCACGATCCAAGCTGCTTGAGGTCTAGTGTGAAGTTCCACAATCAGTGATGGTTTGGGGAGCCATGTCATGTGCTGGTGTAGGTCCACTGTGTTTTTTCAACACCAAAGTCAGCGCAGCCGTCTACCAGGAAATTTTAGAGCATTTCATGCTTCCCTCCGCCACAGTATCATAGCTACCAGGGGGGCAAAGGGGCGGTGGCCCCGGGCCCCTCGCTCTTAGGGGGCCCATCCAGGGCTACGCCAGTGTAACTGTATCTGGCATGCCCCTGGTGCCAGCATCGGGCCCCACCGCCCGTCACCGCCGCAAGTTTACTGATGAGAGAGGGAGCACGGATCTCTCTCCCATTAGTCCCTTCTGTGACTGACGTCCCTGGCATCATCACTTGGCGCCCGGCCCGCTGTGCTGAAGATGTGTGCGGGCTGGGTGCTCTGAGCAGCGAGGGAACCAGGAGGAGAGGTGAGTACCGTTTATTTATTTTTTGCCGGGTGGGGGGGCGGCATTATATTACAGACTCTGCCTATGGGATGGGGGAGGTGCATTATACTACAGACTCTGCCTATGGGGGGCATTATACTACAGACTCTGTTTATGAGCAGGGGAGGGCATTATACTACAGACTCTGCCTATGGGGGGGACATTGTACTACAGACTCTGCCTATAAGAGGGGGAGCATTATACTACAGACTCTGCCTATGGGGGGTGCATTTTACTACAGACTCTGCCTATAGGTGGGGCATTATACTACAGACGCTGCCTATGAGATGGGGGGGCATTATACCACAGACTCTGCCTATGAGATGGGGGGGCATTATACTACAGATTCTGCCTATGAGGAAGGGGGGGGCATTATACTACAGACTCTGCCAATGAGGAGGGGGGAGCATTATACTACAGACTCTGCCTATGGGGGGGGCATTATACTGCAGACTCTGCCTATGGGGGGGCATTATACCACAGACTCTGCCTATGATGAGGGGGGGGAGCATTATACTACAGACTCTGCCTATGGGGGGGAGCTTTATACTACAGACTCTGTCAATGGAGGGAGCATTTTACTACAGACTCTGCCTATAGGGGCGCATTATACTATACGAAGGACTATGGGGAGTGCATTATACTATATTGAGGACTATCTGGTGCATTATACTATGGGGGGGCATTATACTACAGACTCTGCCTATGGGGGTGCATTATACTATATGAAGGACTATGGGGAGTGCATTATACTATATTGAGGACTATCTGGTGCATTATACTATATGTAGGCTATTTATACAGTGTGGGAGATAATGTGGGTTCTTTGAACAGTGTGGGGGCCATCATACAGTGTGGGAGATAATGTGGGATCTTTGTATGGTGTGGAGGCCATCATACAGTGTTGGAGCCATCAGCTTGGGGGCTACTAAGGGGTCAGTATACTTTGTGGGGGTACTATACAGTGAGGGGGAATTATATCGTGAATAGGAGAACATCATACTGGTTAGAGCGGAGCTCTACATGGGGGGAGACTCAGGTCATTATTAAATCTTAGGTGGGCACTTATTGTTATAGGGGAACTCAGGTTATCGTGACTGTCAAAGGGGCACTATTACTTTCTAGGGGGCACAATGTGGGCACTGTTTTCTAGGACACTTGCACACGGCATTACTTTATTTTAGAGGTTTGTTTTACCATCTAGAGGGCACACAGTAGGTGCAGTAATAGGGACACATTTTGCAGCAGAGGCTCAGTATTGGGGTATCAGCAGGATGAGAAGCTTGTGCAGGTTGGGGATAGATGTGGTCAGTACCTGAAATGTAAGGAGTCAAATGTGTCTTTGTTGTGATCTCTGCAGACCTGAGACTCTGAGCCCTGGCTGGAGAAGTTGTCGTGTTGGTCTGGGCCAGAAGGAAAAGACGGGAAAAGTGAACAATTTAATCAGAAAGAACGTCAGCTGTAAGGTACTATATATAACTGAGCTGTGATCTCTTATATGTTCTGCAGGACTGGCATCTATCAATATATGTCACCATATGGCGGTAATATCAGTGCTGGTCTTTGTATAGAGATTATTTTTAGTAACAGCGCGGTCATCTGCTGAGGTTTTCCTACATCCACTATCTGGGTGCGCCGCTATAGTTGGAATCAGGGTTACCTGGTTAGAGGCCCACTCAGAAGTTTCGGCCCCCTGAACCAAAACCTTAGCTACGCCAAGCTTTTTGGAGATGGAAATTTCATTTTCCAGCAGGACTTGGCCCCTGTCCACACTGACAAAAGTACTAATACCTGGTTTACACACAACAGTATCACTGTGCTTGATTTGCAGCAAACTCGCCTGACCTTAACCCCATAAAGAATCTATGGGGTATTGTCAAGAGGAAAATGAGAGACACCAGACCCAACAATGCAGACGAGCTGAAGGCTTCTATCAAAGCCACCTGGGCTTCCATAACCCCTCAGCAGTGCCACAGGCTGATCCCTCCATGCCACATTGCCGCATTGATGCAGTAATTGATGTAAAAGGATCCCCGACCAAGTATTGAGGGCATTTATTGAACATACATTTCAGTAGGATAACATTTTGGATTTTGAAAACATTTTTCAAGCTGTTGTTATAAGGTATTCTAATTAATTGAAATAATGACTTTTGAGTTTTCATTGGCTGTAAGCCATAATCATCAATATTAACAGAAATAAACACGTGAAATAGATCACTCTGTGTGTAATGGCTCTATATAATATATGAGTTTCACGTTTTGTATTGAAGAACTGAATTAAATTAACTTTTCTGGTGATATTCTAATTTTGTGAGATGCACCTGTAGATGGGCTTGGCTGCACCCTGAATAAAAATAGCATGTAAAAAATATATATGATATATATGAGGTATTGGTCGATATTTTGGCCAAAATATACAAGCTCGCAACCTGCTCAAGGGTCCTCATAGTTGCGAGTCCCTACACTAACATTAAAAGCAAAGTCACAAAAACAAGGAATTAAAGTTCCCACCAAAATTCAAGAATTAACACCGCAAATACAGCAACAATAATTACAAGGATGCAGCAAACCCATATAATGAAGAAGTCAGCAGCACAGGTGCAAAATATTGATGAGACAACCACTCACAACCTACCAATTCATGGAGGGGGTGATTGCTTAGTATTAAAACTGCACACAAATAAAGCCTTGTATAGGGCACTGGTCACACACAGGTAGTGCACAATGTCTGGCTTACAGCCTATTAGTGAAGCCCAAACTATTAGATTAGGCGGGCTGCCCAGCACTTTTTAAGTGCACCCCATGAAGACAGACACCCTAGTTTACAAGGCCAACATTGATGGGTCTGGCTGCACCCTGAATAAAAATAACGTGCAAAAAATATATATGATATATATGAGGTATTAGTAAATATTTTGGCCAAAATACACAAGCTCGCAACCCGCGTCAAGGGTCCTCATACTTGCGAGTCCCTACACTAACATTAAAAGCAAAGACAAATTTAAATTCCCACCAAAATTCAAGAATTATCACAGCAAAAAAAGGGCAACAGTGTTTACCTGCCTAGGTCTCAGTACTAATCATACCATATAATAACGATGACAGCAATACAGGTGCAAAATACTGATGCGACAACCACTCACATATTACCAATTAATGGAGGGGGGTGATTACATAGTATTAAAACTTTACCCAAAAATTATATGGGATTGCTACATCCTAATAGTGCATTAGTTCTGAGATCTGGGCAGGTAAATGCTATATTAATAATTGATTTTTGGGGGAAAGTTAAATTCTCTTTTGTTGGCTTTACTTTTAATCTAACTGAAATAAACAAAAGCTTTTTTCCTAAACATTAGGATCTGTGTAGAGCCATCAGCTCAAAACGGCTTCCTCGGACAGACTTGGCATAAGCAGGTCAAAAGGAACCCTGACCTTTACCATTACACCCCTGTACAGGAATGGAGACTTACCACATGCTCATGGTTGCATCTACAGAGTAGCTGCTGGCCAGAGGAGCGAGCTTGAGGCTATAACTCTAACTAAAGCTTTTTTATTACTAAATGATGGGTTCTGTCTAAGGCCATTGGCTCAAAAAGGCTTCCTCGGACAGACTTGGCGCAAGCTACTCCATTCTGCAGATCCCAAGGGAACCCTGGCCTTTACCATTACACCCCTGTATAGGGATAGATACTTACCATAGGCCCAGGGCTGCATCTACAGAGTAGCTGCTGGCCGGAGGAGCGAGCTTGAGGCTATAGTGGTTGATTCAACTCTAATTAAAGCTCTTTTTTCCTTAAATACTGGGATCTGTTTAAGGCTGTTGGCTCAAACAGACTTCCTCGGACAGACTTGGCGCAAGCTACTCCATTCTGCAGATCCCAAGGGAACCCTGGTTTTTACCATTACACCCCTGTACAGGGATAGATACTTACCATAGGCCCAGGGTTGCATCTACAGAGTAGCTGCTGGCCGGAGGAGTGCGCTTGAGGCTTGAGTAGTTGAATCAATCCTAACTAAAGATAATCCTATCTAATGACACTTTCTTGTTAGGACCTGTCTGAGGCCTATGGCTCAAAAAAGCTTATTTGGAAAGACTTGGCAAAAGCCAGTCTATCCTACAGGTTCCAAAGGAACTCTGGCCTTCACTCTTACAGCCCTGTACAGCGATAAAGACTTATTACATGGCCTTGAATGCATCTACATAGTAGATGCTGACTGGAGGGGCGAACTTAAGGCTAGAATGGTTCAGCCAACGCTAACTATTGCTACTTTCTTAAATGTTAAGATATTTCTGAGGCCGTTGGCTCAAACAGGTTTCCTTGGACAGACTGGGCGCAAAACACACCATTTCTGATGGTTCCAAATGAACCCTGGGCTTCACCCTTGAACCTCAATACAGGGACAGTTTCATAGTTTTAAGGTTGAAAGACACAAGTCCATCAAGTTCAACCTAAAAGCTAATGTGTTGATCCAGAGGAAGGCAAAAACCCCATGAGGCAGATGCTAATTGCCCCATATTAGGGGAAAAATTCCTTCCCGACTCCACATATGGCAATCAGACTAGTTCCCTGGATCAACATCCCATAACAAAATCTAGTACGGATAACCTGCAATTTTATATTATTCAAGAAAGGCACACACATGCCCTCCTTGAATTTTGTTTTAGAATATTAAGTATTTCAAGTTCATGTGGTAGACAGTTTCATAACCTCATTGCTCACACAATAAAAATTTGCCAACTAACTTCCTTTAGGCTGAGTTCACACGATGCATATTTAATGCGTTTCCGCGGCGTTTTTGCAGTTGCGTAAACGCCGCGGAAACGCATGAAAAACGCATGGTAGAAGGGCAGCAATGTTCCCCAATTGAAATCCGCATGTGCTGTGCCCATGATGCGGATTTTTCCGCAGCGTAAACGCTGCGCTCAAAAATCCGCAGCATGTCAATTAATTTTGCGTAAACGCAGCGTTTTCGCCGCCATTGACTTGCATTAGAACGCGCCAATTCCACAAGACAACATCTGTACTTGCGTAATTGGCGCGTTCTAATGTGCGGATGGTACCCGAGTGTGGAGAAGAGGAGAGTCTCCTCCACACCCAGGTACCATTAAAAAAGCTGTAAAACAAGAATAAAATAAAAAATATATATATACTTACCATCTGTCGGCCCGCGCAGCGCTCCTGCTTGGTTCCCGGCACTTGCAGTGAGTTGAAGGACCTGCGCTGACGTCAGAGTCATGTGACGGGTCACGTGACGCTGACGTCGGCAGGTCTTTCAATTCAAAGTTGCCGGCAGCCGGGAGAACGGAGTGTAAAGCAGGACAGCGCGGGCCATCGGAGGTAAGTATATACACTCTCTCGGGTCACGCTATATAAATCCATGCTGTTTGCATGGATTTATATAGTGTGACCTAGTTGTCAAGCACTTTCCAGGTGATGCTAAAATCGCCTGGAAAGCGCTTGTCAATCTGCACGCGGAAATGCATGTGAATCCGCATGTGGATCCGCATGTATTCTGCAGGAAAAACGCATGCACAATCTGCATGCGTTTTTTCTGCCAGGAAAATGCAGAAATGATACAGAAATTTTCTGCTTCATTTCTGCATCGTGTGCACATACCCTTAGACAAAGTGAATTAGAATCTTTATGCTAGAGTAATTGAATTAACTCTAACTGAAATAGATTAATGCTTTTTTCCTAAATGTTGAAATTTGTTTAAATCCATCAGCTCAAAAAGGCTTTCTCGGACAGACTTGGCGCAAGCTACTCCATTCTGCAGATCCCAAGGGAACCCTGGCCTTTACCATTACACCCCTGTACAGGGATAGATACTTACCATAGGCCCAGGGCTGCATCTAAAGAGTAGCTGCTGGCCGGAGGAGCGAGCTTGAGGCTATAGTGGTTGATTCAACTCTAACTAAAGCTTTTTTTTCCCTAAATACTGGGATCTGTTTAAGGCTGTTGGCTCAAACAGACTTCCTCGGACAGACTTGGCGCAAGCTACTCCATTCTGCAGATCCCAAGGGAACCCTGGTTTTTACCATTACACCCCTGTACAGGGATAGATACTTACCATAGGCCCAGGGTTGCATCTACAGAGTATCTGCTGGCCGGAGGAGTGCGCTTCAGGCTTGAGTAGTTGAATCAAGCCTAACTAAAGAAAAACCTATCTAATGACACTTTCTTGTTAGGACCTGTCTGAGGCCTATGGCTCAAAAAAGCTTCTTTGGAAAGGCTTGGCAAAAGCCAGTCTATCCTACAGGTTCCAAAGGAACTCTGGCCTTCACTCTTACAGCCCTGTACAGCGATAAAGACTTATTACAGGGCCTTGATTGCATCTACATAGTAGATGCTGACTGGAGGGGCAAACTTAAGGCTAGAATGGTTGAGCCAACCCTAACTATGGCTACTTTCTTAAATGTTAAGATATTTCTGAGGCCGTTGGCTCAAACAGGCTTCCTCGGACAGACTGGGCGCAAAACACACCATTTCTGATGGTTCCAAATGAACCCCGGGCTTCACCCTTGAACCTCAATACAGGGACAGTTTCATAGTTTTAAGGTTGAAAAACACAATTCCATCAAGTTCAACCTAAAAGCTAATGTGTTGATCCAGAGGAAGGCAAAAATCCCATGAGGCAGATGCTAATTGCCCCATATTAGGGGAAAAATTCCTTCCCGACTCCACATATGGCAATCAGACTAGTTCCCTGGATCAACATCCCATAACAAAATCTAGTACGAATAACCTGCAATTCTATATTATTCAAGAAAGGCACACACATGCCCTCCTTGAATTTTTTTTAGAAAATTAAGTATTTCAAGTTCATGTGGTAGAGAGTTCCATAACCTCATTGCTCACACAATAAAAATTTGCCAACTAACTTCCTTTAGACAAAGTGAATGAGGATCTTTATGCTACAGTAATTGAACTAACTCTAACTGAAATAAATGAATGCTTTTTTCCTAAATGTTGAAATTTGTTTAAATCCATCAGCTCAAAAAGGCTTTCTCGGACAGACTTGGCGCAAGCTACTCCATTCTGCAGATCCCAAGGGAACCCTGGCCTTTACCATTACACCCCTGTACAGGGATAGATACTTACCATAGGCCCAGGGCTGCATCTACAGAGTAGCTGCTGGCCGGAGGAGCGAGCTTGAGGCTATAGTGGTTGATTCAACTCTAACTAAAGCTTTTTTTTTCCTAAATACTGGGATCTGTTTAAGGCTGTTGGCTCAAACAGACTTCCTCGGACAGACTTGGCGCAAGCTACTCCATTCTGCAGATCCCAAGGGAACCCTGGTTTTTACCATTACACCCCTGTACAGGGATAGATACTTACCATAGGCCCAGGGTTGCATCTACAGAGTAGCTGCTGGCCAGAGGAGTGCGCTTGAGGCTTGAGTAGGTGAATCAAGCCTAACTAAAGAAAAACCTATCTAATAACACTTTCTTGTTAGGACCTGTCTGAGGCCTATGGCTCAAAAAAGCTTCTTTGGAAAGGCTTGGCAAAAGCCAGTCTATCCTACAGGTTCCAAAGGAACTCTGGCCTTCACTCTTACAGCCCTGTACAGCGATAAAGACTTATTACAGGGCCTTGATTGCATCTACATAGTAGATGCTGACTGGAGGGGCAAACTTAAGGCTAGAATGGTTCAGCCAACCCTAACTATTGCTACTTTCTTAAATGTTAGGATATTTCTGAGGCCGTTGGCTCAAACAGGCTTCCTCGGACAGACTGGGCGCAAAACACACCATTTCTGATGGTTCCAAATGAACCCTGGGCTTCACCCTTGAACCTCAATACAGGGACAGTTTCATAGTTTTAAGGTTGAAAGACACAAGTCCATCAAGTTCAACCTAAAAGCTAATGTGTTGATCCAGAGGAAGGAAAAAACCCATGAGGCAGATGCTAATTGCCCCATATTAGGGGAAAAATTCCTTCCCGACTTCACATATGGCAATCAGACTAGTTCCCTGGATCAATGTCCCATATCAAAATCTAGTACGAATAACCTGCAATTTTATATTATTCAAGAAAGGCACACACAAGCCCTCCTTGAATTTTTTTTAGAAAATTAAGTATTTCAAGTTCATGTGGTAGACAGTTTCATAACCTCATTGCTCACACAATAAAAATTTGCCAACTAACTTCCTTTAGACAAAGTGAATTAAGATCTTTATGCCAGAGTAATTGAATTAACTCTAACTGAAATAGATTAATGTTTCTTTCCTAAATGTTGAAATTTGTTTAAATCCATCAGCTCAAAAAGGCTTTCTCGGACAGACTTGGCGCAAGCTACTCCATTCTGCAGATCCCAAGGGAACCCTGGCCTTTACCATTACACCCCTGTACAGGGATAGATACTTACCATAGGCCCAGGGCTGCATCTACAGAGTAGCTGCTGGCCGGAGGAGCGAGCTTGAGGCTATAGTGGTTGATTCAACTCTAACTAAAGCTTTTTTTTTTCCTAAATACTGGGATCTGTTTAAGGCTGTTCGCTCAAACAGACTTCCTCGGACAGACTTGGCGCAAGCTACTCCATTGTGCAGATCCCAAGGGAACCCTGGTTTTTACCATTACACCCCTGCACTGGGATAGATAGTTACCATAGGCCCAGGGTTGCATCTACAGAGTAGCTGCTGGCCGGAGGAGTGCGCTTCAGGCTTGAGTAGTTGAATCAATCCTAACTAAAGAAAAACCTATGTAATGCCACTTTCTTGTTAGGACCTGTCTAAGACCTATGGCTCAAAAAAGCTTCTTTGGAAAGACTTGGCAAAAGCCAGTCTATCCTACAGGTTCCAAAGGAACTCTGGCCTTCACTCTTACAGCCCTGTACAGTGATAAAGACTTATTACAGGGCCTTGGATTGCATCTACATAGTAGATGCTGACTGGAGGGGCGAACTTAAGGCTAGAATGGATCACCCACCCTAACTATTGCTACTTTCTGAAATGTTAGGATATTTCTGAGGCCGTTGGCTCAAACAGGCTTCCTTGGACAGACTGGGCGCAAAACACACCATTTCTGATGGTTCCAAATGAACCCTGGGCTTCACCCTTGAACCTCAATACAGGGACAGTTTCATAGTTTTAAGGTTGAAAGACACAAGTCCATCAAGTTCAACCTAAAAGCTAATGTGTTGATCCAGAGGAAGGCAAAAACCCCATGAGGCAGATGCTAATTGCCCCATATTAGGGGAAAAATTCCTTCCCGACTCCACATATGGCAGTCAGACTAGTTCCCTGGATCAACGTAACATAACAAAATCTATTACCACTAACCTGAAATGTTATATTATTCAAGGAACATTTTTCATCAAGCAGTTTTCACTGGAAATGTGTTGCACAACTGTTTGAATCTCAGTAAATTCCTGCACAACTTACATTTGAAAACTGTGACCTTTTTACACCCACTCTTTTAACTTCTTAAATAGTGAACAGAGCTTATCTGGACCGCTTGTGGCTTAGCTTTACCTGAAAACTTATTACAAATTAGGCTGGAAAAGTGGTGTAAATTAGGACTGAAATTGACTCCATCTTTTGACTGGAGTACATTTCTTGAGGTCTAGTACGTCAGCTTTAAGGGGATATTTCAATAAATGAATGACCCTGGCTGCAGGTATAAAGAATCAAACTGTGCTGTCCTGACCCATTCCTGGGATTGTGTATGGCACTGACATCACCTCAATACTGCCGCAGCCAACAAATGTAATCAGACGGACTGCCCAGCTGAGCGCACTGAGCTGCTGCAGCTCTGAGATGGTGGAACCTCTTTTTTTTAATTAAATGACCTGCATCTAGGGACATTCATTTATTGAAAGGGAACAACCCCTTTAAGGATGAGTCAAATTCATTAAGAGGTTTAGTCTTTTTAATGAATTTGGTGCACGTTCCTCCAATAGGCGCTTCATGAATGCTGGTATAGAAATCCACCAGCCTTGATGAATCGGCCACCATAGGTTTACATGGCATGAGCATATACAGAACAGTTGTGTAGTATACGTTACCAGGCCCTCATGATGCTCTTGGTCCTGGATGGCCTTCCACAGTCTGCTTTCTTGCTTCATCATCTTGAAGGGCTCCACTTTCTTTTCTTCTGGCTGGCATGGTGCGGCTCTATCATCCTGCTCCTTTAACACGAAGGGACGAATGACTGTAAAGCTGCCAGGAGCGTTTTTTTATCCCCTTAGATCATTGTGACACCACAAAGTGATGACATAGACAAGTGGGTGAGGCGCCTTTATTCAGTCATCGGGTGTGGTCAGAAGAAATTAGCATATTCCGTGATGTTACTACAATGAGAACAGACATGAACATTCTATTCGGAACCCGACCGCCATTATCAGCGGAACCTTCACTGCTGTCAGATTGGCACTAAAAACAAAAAGAGACCGCGGTGAACCTGGACAGTAACAATCTACAGGGACAGTGACTGCTAAGCGGACTTCATGTCAGATGTTATGCAGTTTTGTCAGAAAAAAAACAATAAAATATGTAAAAGACAGGCTCCAATAAACCTTAAATACTGGGCTGTAGTCACAGATTCTCCTTCCACCTGCAGCACATTGCTCCCCTGCCTAACCCTCCCCGTCCTGCAGCATATTTCTCACCGCTTAATTCTCCCACTCCTGCAGCACATCGCTCCCCTGTCTAAACCTCCCCCTCTTGCGGCACATTGCTCCCGTCTAATCCTCCCCTCCTTGCAGCACATTGTGCCCTTTCTAAATCTCCCGCTTCCTGCACCACATCACCCACTGCCAAATTCCCTCTTGCACCACATCGGCAACTGCCAAATCCTCCACCTCCTGCAGCATATCGCTCCCTGCCTAATCCTCCCTCTCCTGCGGCACATCGCTCACCTGCCTAATCCTCCCCCTCCTGCAGCACATCGCTCACTGCCTAATCCTCCACCTCTTGCAGCTCATCTCTCTCCTGCCTAAGCCTTCTCCTCATGGAGCACATCGCTCTCCTGTCTAATCCCCTCCAGCAACATTTCGCTGTCTGCCTATACAGCCACTGACTGCAGTATATCACTCCTCTCAGCACCGTGCTGCAGTACATCGCTCCACTCATCTATATACTGGTTATTTCTGCAGCACATCTCTAACTGCTTAACTGCTTAATCCTCCTCCTGCATCACATTGCTACCCTGCCTAATTCTCCCTCTCCTGTAGCACATCGCTTCCTGCCTAATCCCCTCTCTCCTGCATTTCATCAGTCCCCTGCCTACTCCTCCTTTTCTTGCAGCACATCGCTCCCCTGCCTAAGCCTCCCCCTCCTGCAGCACATTGCACCCCTGCCTAATCCCCTCCCCTTCCTGCAGCACATCGCACCCCTGCCTAATCCCCTCACCTTTCTGCAGCACATTGCACCCCTGCCTAATCCCCTCCCCTTCCTGCAGCACATCGCACCCCTGCCTAATCCCCTCCCCTTCCTGCAGCACACCACTCCCCTGGCTAATCTTCCCCCTCCTGCAGCACATCGCTCCCCTGACCCCCTCTTACGTGACATCTTTTCTATCAGTTACATTTGTGAAGTAACTGCTGTCTCCTGTGAGCAGTGGAGAGCGAAGCTGAGAGCCAGGAGGCTCTGCCCCTCTGCCCCTTCTTGCCACATCATCATCCATCTACATCAGGGCTGTCAAACTCAAATATATAGAGGGCCAAAAGGAAGAGTTTAACTCAGAAAAATAAGTCAACACTTTATCAGATGTTTCTGTGAAAACTTGAGTACAACAAATAAGATTTTGTTATTTTCCCTCAGTTATACAAAAAATAGTTATGAGAAAAGTGTGACAAAAAGGAGTCATAAAATGCACCAAAATGAAATATCACAATTTATGGCTCAAATTGAGGTGAAGCAAGGAAGAGGTTGAGCTTAGCTAATGAGATGCATCAAACATACAGGTGCTTCTCACAAAATTAGAATATCATCAAAAAGTTAATTTATTTCAGTTCTTCAATCCAAAAAGTGAAACTCATATATTATACAGAGTCATTACAGAGTGATCTATTTCAAGTGTTTATTTCTGTTAATGTTGATAATGATGGCTTACAGCCAATGAAAACACAAAGTCATTATCTCAGTAAATTAGAATAATTAACAAAAATCACCTGCAAAGGCTTCTTACGCATTTAAAAAGGTCCCTTTGTCTGTTTCAGTAGGCTCCACAATCATGGGGAAGACTGATGACTTGACAGATGTCCAGAAGGCAGTCATTGACGCACTCCACAAGGAGTGTAAACCACAAAAGGTCATTGCTAAAGAAGCTGCTGTTAACAGAGTGCTGTATCCAAGCATATTTATGGAAAGTTGAGTGGAAAGAAAAAGTGTGGTAGGAAGAGGTGCACAAGCAACCGGGATAACCGCAGCCTTGAAAAGATTATTAAGGAAGGGCCATTCAAACATTTGGGGAAGATTCACAAGGAGTGGACTGCTGCTGGAGTCATTGCTTCAAGAGCCACCACACACAGACGTATCCAGGACATGGGCTACAAGTGTCACATTCCTTGTGTCGAGCCACTCATCACCAATAGACAACGCCAGAAGCATCTTACCTGGGCCAAGGAGAAAAACACCTGGACTGTTGCTCAGTGGTCCAAGGTGTTGTTTTCCGATGAAAGTAAATGTTGCATTTAATTTGGAAATCAAGGTCCCAGAGTCTGGAGGAAGAGTGGAGAGGCCACAATCCAAGCTGCTTGAGGTCTAGTGTGAAGTTTCCACAATCGGTGATGGTTTGGGGAGCCATGTCATCTGCTGGTGTAGGTCCACTGTGTTTTATCAAGACCAAAGTCAGCGCACCCGTCTACCAGGACATTTTAGAGCCCTTCATGCTTCCCTCTGCCGACAAGCTTTATGGAGATGGAAATGTAATTTTCCAGCAGGACTTGGCCCCTGTCCACACGGCCAAAAGTACCAATACCTGGTTTACACAACAGTATCACTGTGCTTGATTGGCAGCAAACTCACCTGACCTTAACCCCATAGAGAATCTATTATAGAGAATCTATGGGGTATTGTCAAGAGAAAGATGAGAGACACCAGACCCAACAATGCAGACGAGCTGAAGGCTTCTATCAAAGCCACCTGGGCTTCCATAACCCCTCAGCAGTGTCACAGGCTGATCGCCTCCATGCCACATTGCCGCATTGATGCAGTAATTGATGTAAAAGGAGCCTGGCCAAGTATTGAGGGCATTTACTGAACATATATTTCAGTAGGACAACATTTCAGATTTTAAAAACATTTTCCAAGCTGGTGTTATAAAGTATTCTAATTTACTGAGATAATAACATTAACAGAAATAAACACTTGAAATAGATCACTCTGTCTGTAATGACTCTATATAATATGAGTTTTACTATTTGTATTGAAGAACTGAAATAAATTAACTTTTTGATGATATTCTAATTTTGTGAGAAGCACCTATAGTATGCTATATGCCCAATTTTAACAAATGTACTGCAATTTTTGCTGAATGTGTTCAGAAATGTACAGATGTGTAAGCAGACAAATGCAGAGACTTAGGCTATGTGCCCACGATGCACAAAAGCTCCGGATTTTTCCTGAGCGTTTCTGCATCTCCCTGGCAGAAAAAACGCATGCGGATTGAACATGCGGATTGTACATGTGGATTGTATATGCGGATTGTACACGCGGATTGTACATGCGGATTGTACATGCGGATTGTACATGCGGATTGTACATGCGGATTGTACACGCGGATTGTACATGCGGATTGTACATGCGGATTGTATATGCGGATTGTATATGCGGATTGTACACGCGGATTGTACACGCGGATTGTACATGCGGATTGTACATGCGGATTGTATATGCGGATTGTACACGCGGATTGTACATGCGGATTGTATATGCGGATTGTACACGCGGATTGTACACGCGGATTGTACATGCGGATTGTACATGCGGATTGTATATGCGGATTGTACACGCGGATTGTACATGCGGATTGTACATGCGGATTGTACATGCGGATTGTACATGCGGATTGTACACGCGGATTGTACACGCGGATTGTACACGCGGATTGTACATGCGGATTGTACACGCGGATTGTACACGCGGATTGTACATGCGGATTGTATATGCGGATTGTACATGCGGATTGTATATGCGGATTGTATATGCGGATTGTACATGTGGATTGTACATGCGGATTGTACATGCGGATTGTATATGCGGATTGTACATGCGGATTGTACATGCGGATTGTATATGCGGATTGTACATGCGGATTGTACATGCGGATTGTACATGCGGATTGTACATGCGGATTGTATATGCGGATTGTACATGCGGATTGTACATGCGGATTGTACATGCGGATTGTATATGCGGATTGTACACGCGGATTGTACATGCGGATTGTACACGCGGATTGTACATGCGGATTGTATATGCGGATTGTACATGCGGATTGTATATGCGGATTGTACATGCGTTTTTCCTGCCAGGGACATGCAGAAGTGGAGCGTTCTTCACATGCATTTCCGCATGCGGGTTGACAAGCGCTTTACAAGCGATTTTAGCATCACTTGGAAAGTGCTTGTCAACTTGGTCACACTATAGATATCCATGAAAACGGCATGGATTTATATAGTGTGACCCCAACGACTGGTTAAAAATAAAAAAATAAATCTATACTTACCTTCCGATGGCCCCCGCAGTCTCGCTTCGCTCCGTCCTGGCTGCCGGCAGATCGCGGTACACTGAAGGACCTGCTGTCACATGACTATGACGTCAGCGCTGGTCCTTCAGTCCATCGCGAGCTGCCGACATGGGAGGACGAGCGCAGCGGGGGCCGTCAGAAGGTAAATATAACATTTATTTTTTATTTTATTCTTTATTTTGACAGGTTCTATGGTACCCGGGTCCGGAGGAGAGTCTCCCATCCTCCACACGCGGGTACCATCCGCACATTGAACGCATGTATTCCGCATGTGCTTATCTAGTGAAGCGGAATCCATTTGTTCCAATGCAAGTCAATGGCCAGGAAAACGCTGCGCTTGCGCAAAATAATTGGTAGTGCTGCGTTTTTTTCCGCAATGATAATCCGCAGCGGAAATTTCCGCAGCATGTGCACAGCACATGCGGACTATCATTGGGGAACATGGCAGACCTTCTAACATGCGTCTTTAAGCGTTTCTGCAGCGTTTTTGCCATGCGGAAACGCTTAAAATACGCGTCGTGGGCACACAGCCTTAGGCTATGTGCCCACGTAGCGTTTTTGTAGCGTTTTTGCGGCGTTTTTACGGCCGCGAAAACGCTTGTAAAACAGTCTGCCATGCAAAGCCATGTGAATTCGGATGTGCTGTGCACATGATGCGCTAATTTGCGCGCCGAATTCGCATTACTTTGCAAAACGCAGCATGACCATTTCTACTGCGATTACGCTGAAGCTTATTCGCGATGCGTGTGGTATCTGGGAGGAAGACGAGACTACAACTCCTCTTCATCCCGGCTACCACGCGGTGAAAAAAAGAAATAAAAAAGTTAAAAATAAACAAAACCTGTATATTCACCTCTCCGGCGGCCCCCGGTCTGCTCTCCGGTCTCCTCCGGTCTGCTGTCTGTACTGTCAGGACCTGCGGTGACGTCATTTAGTCAGGTGATGGTCGCATGACCGCTGACGTCGGCGTCAGGTGATGGTCGCATGACCGCTGACGTCGGCATCAGGTGATGGTCGCGTGGCCATCAGCTGACTAAATGACGTCACCGCAGGTCCTGACCGTACACTGCGGGACGCTGAAGAGAGAAGACGCGGCCGGGAGCAGACCGGAGGAGACCGGAGAGCAGACCGGGGGCCGCCGGAGAGGTGAATATACAGTTGTTTTTTTTTATTTATTAACGTTTTGATTCTTTTTTTTACTATAGATGCTGCATTTAAAGCATCTAAGTTGTTCACACATTATAGATCCATGTCGGTTGCATGGATTTATATTGTGTGATCAACTTGTCAAGCACTTTTCCAAGTGATGCTCAAAATCGCTTGGAAAATTGCTTGAAAAAATGCATGTGAAAACGCTTCTCTCTGGCAGAAAAAACGCATGTAAATCTGCATCAAATCTGCTAGGTGTGCACACAGCCTTATAGCTGGTTTTGCTCTGAGCTGAGATGTCCGGGCTGAATAATGCTCTGGGAGCAGAACCCATCAGCAGAATCTGTCTGTTTCCTGCCTTGTAGCAGTGGATCCCGGCTATTTAGCTCACAGAGCATTGTCTACACAAGATACAATTGTATCCAATTTTCAGCTGGGAACAGGACTATGGACAAGTTTTGCAGCAACTGCATTTGTGATAGGAAATGTTGATCAATCTAGATTTTCTTCAGTGTTCTTATTCATTGCAGAAAATCTTAAAAAAGCCGAGGAATGTGGGCAACATGGTGGGTCAATGATTAACGCTGTGGGGCTGGGTTCATATAATAGCAAGGACAACATCTGCAAGGAGTTTGTATGTTCTCCCCGTGTTTGTGTGGGTTTCCTCCGGGTTCTCCGGTTTCCTCCCACAATCCAAAGACATACTGATAGGGAATTCATATTGTGAGCCCCAATGGGGACAGTGATGATAATGTCTGTAAGGTGCTACAAAATCTAACGGCGCTATATAAGAGAGTAAAATAAATATATAACTAAATAAAATGAATGTATTAAAAGGCTAAGATTGCAAAGAGCTTGTAAAAACAAGAAACTTTGCAATTTCCTTCTTATTCAAAATCTTCTCTGTTCTCAAGAAGGAAAAGATTTTTAATTCTGCAGTGTACAGCTCATTGCTATGGTTACTGACCACCTGAGAAGTGGCCGGTCTCCTTGGCAAGAAGCGCTCACTTGCAGACTGGTGGACTTCAGCGCCCCTGTGCCTGTCCCATTCTGCAGAGGCAAAGCCGCCTCTGCCCGCAGAATGCAAGAGGGCACAATTCAGACAAGCGGCTCAGCCAAGCCACCGGCCAGAACTGTAAATCTTCAGCTTCTGATGAGAGGAACACAAGACCACCCCTTTAATAAAGGAGTAGAGCAGAACTCATACAGTGATTAGTGGGGGTCTGACACCTGAAATCCCCAGACATCAGCTACTTCTGCAATATGATGTACACAGTGTTAAGAGCTGGAATAGCACAGCTCCGCACACTGTGCAATGGCTGGTTTCAGGTACTACAGCTCAGATCACAATCATTTCAATAGGAGCTGCAGTACCAAGATCGGCCACTACACAGTGTACAGCGCTGTGCTGTTTGGGCTCTACGCTGAGTATTTCCAGCTGCTGTCTTATTGGTGAGGGGGCCGTGTGTTGGAACCTCACTGATCTGATATTGATGACCAGGGTCGGACTGCGGTGTCTGGGGCCCACAGGGGAAATTAACTCTAGGGGCCCACCTACAGCAAGATGCAAATATCTGTTATCCGCTCTCGCTGTTATAGTGGAGCATTGACTGGCGGCTCCTGCACATCTACTGGGCGACACTCTAACTGGGATGGACATGTTTGCATTAAAGGGCTTCTTTGGTTAAAACTAGTGTTGAGCGAGTATGTTCTGTTAACCCTTTCGGCGAGTATGCTCGGGCCGAGCTCCGAGTATTTATAGCTGCTCGGTGATATGGTTGAATCGCTCCCGTGTGCATGATTTGCGACTGTTTGACGGTTTTAATACATGTGAGGAATGTGTAAGAAATAGACATTCCTCACATGTATTAACCCCTTAAGCCGCGGAGCATTTTCCGTTTTTGCATTTTCGCTTTTTGCTCCCCTTGTTCCCAGAGCCATAGCGTTTTTATTTTTTGGTCAATATGGCCATGTTAGGGCTTATTTTTTGCGGGACGAGTTGTACTTTTCAACGCCATTACTAGTTTTACCATGCCGTGTACGGGAAAACGGGAAAAAAATTCCAAGCGCCGTGAAATTGCAAAAAAAGTGCAATACCACTGAGGTTTTTTTTTATTTTTTTTACCACGTTCACTGAATGCTAAAACTGACCTGCTATTATTATTCTCCATGTCATTAAGAGTTCAAAGACACCAAACATGTATAGGTTCTTTTTTATTTAAGTGATGAAAAAAAAATCCAAAGTTTGGTAAAAAAAAAAAAAAAAAAAAAAATGGTGCATTTTCCGAGACCCGTAGCGTCTCCATTTTTCGGGATCTGGGGCAGGGTGAGGGCTTATTTTTTGTGAACCGAGCTGAAGTTTTTATAGATGCTATTTTGGGGTAGATCCGATGTTTTGATCGTCCGTTATTGCATTTTATTGCAATTTTACGGTGACCAAAAAACGTAATTCTGGCGTTTAGAATTTTTTTCTCATTACGCCATTTACCGATCGCATTAATTCTATTTTTATATTGATAGATCAGGCGATTCTGAACGCGGCAATACCAAATATGTGTATGTGGGGTTTATTTTATGATTTTATTTTGAATGGGACGAAAGGGGGGTGATTTAAACTTTTAAATTTTTTTATTTTTTTTCATATTTTTTAAAACTTTTTTTTTCACTTTATGCTTGCTTCTGTACTCTACATAGGAGACTTGAAGCAGCAACTGTCCGATCACCTCTGCTACATACAGGGAACCAGCAGATCCCCTGTATGCAGCAGAAATGGTCCTGTCCTATGAGCACCGACCACTAGATGGCGCTCATAGCAATTCCACCCGCGCCTGTTGCGGGCACATGTAAGCTGTAATAATCAGCTGACATGTGCTTGATTCAGTGCGGGCTCAGCGCCGGAGCCCTCACTGAACCGGAGGATAACGACATGCGCGTACTAATACGTGACATGTCGTTAAGGGGTTAAAGCTGTCAAACAGTTGCAAATCATGCACACGGGAGCGATTCAACCATATCACCGAGCAGCTGTAAATACTCGGAGCTCGGGCCGAGCATACTCGGACAGAACATACTCGCTCAACACTAGTTAAAACAAGTTATCACCGATCCATGGGCTCTACAGGATAGGTGATCACTTATTGAGCATTTGTGTCCGAACATTGGAAAACGCACCTATCGGAAGAATGGGGAAGTTTTATCCCTGACAGAACACTTATCCCTATTTTAAAATGCTGCGGCAGGTGGGACGTCTGACCACAGCTCTATTCATTCTCTTAGAGACTTGCAAAAAAGAGCAGCGCTCACAGCCACTGAGAGAATGAATGGATCAGTGGTCGCATCTCACATGCCGCTCCAGTCTAATGGGGAGAAAAGCTCCACATTCTGCCGGTGTGTGCAAGCAGTCAGACCCCCACCAATCAATATTATCAATGATCCTGTGGAGAGGTGATTACTTGTTTTCACCGGAGAACCCCTGTAAGTGCATCTCTGCCGCTCTGGTCCAAGTATTTAATCGCTAAGGCCACGGCCCTACTATCAGTATTCGGTCAGTATCCAGTCAGTATTTTTTCTCAGGAGTGGGAGCCAAAACAGGTGATGAACAATCAGAGAAAAGGTATAATAGAAACAAGTCACCAATTCTGCATTTATCAACCATTCCTGGTTTTGGCAGCCACTCCTGAGAAAAATACTGAACAAATACTGATGGTGGGGCTGTGGCCTAATGGAAAAAAATCTTTTCCTAGTTAAGATCAGCGAGAACAGAATGACCGCCATACACAACACAGTCCACTATATCAACACCAATAATACCACATACAAAAGGGACAAATATCGCCACACCATGACTAGATCACATATTACCACTACATAGTGACCGAATAATACCACATACAAGGAACAAATATGGCCACACTATGACCAGACCATATATTACCACCCCAAAGTGACCAAATACTACAATACTGATCATGAATACAAAACCACTAATACTAACTAAGCTCTGTATATAGTGTCAGTGTACAGGTAACACAGTGATCACCAGTGACATTATAGACAGGAGCTCTGTATATAGTGTATAGGTAATACAGTGATCACCAGTGACATACACAGGAGCTCTGTATATACTATATACACACGTGGTCAAAATTGTTCGTACCCCTCGTTTAATGAAAGAAAAACCCACAATGGTCACAGAAAAAAATTGAATCTGACAAAAGTAATAATAAATTAAAAATCGATGAAAATGAACAAATGAAAGACAGACATTGCTTTTCAACCCTGCTTCCACAGAAATGAAAAAAAAATTAAACTCATGAAATAGGCCTGGACAGAAATGATGGTACCCCTGAAAATAATGTGACAAAAGGGACATGTTAAATCAAGTTGTGTCCACTAATTAGCATCACAGGTGTCTACAATCTTGTAATCAGTCAGTGGGCCTATATTTAGGGCTACAGATACTCACTGTGCTGTTTGGTGACATGGTGTGTACCACACTCAACATGGACCAGAGGAAGCAAAGGAAAGAGTTGTCTCAGGAGATTAGAAAGAAAATTATAGACAAGCATGTTAAAGGTAAAGGTTATAAGACCATCTCCAAGCAGCTTGATGTTCCTGTAACTACAGTTGCACATATTATTCAGAAATTTAAGATCCATGGGACTGTAGCCAACCTCCCTGGACGTGGCCGCAGGAGGAAAATTGATAACAAATCAAAGAGACGGATAATATGAATGGTAACAAGAGCCCAGGATAACTTCTAAAGAGATTAAAGGTGAACTTCAAGATCAAGGAACATCAGTGTCAGATCGCACCATCCGTCGTTGTTTGATCTAAAGTGGACTTCATGGGAGACGACCAAGGAGAACACCATTGTTGAAAAAAAAACATAAAAAAGCCAGACTGGAATTTGCCAAACTACATGTTCACAAGTCACAAAGCTTTTAGGAGAATGTCCTATGGACAGATGAGACAAAAATGGAAGTTTTTGGCAAGGCACATCAGCTTTATGTTCACAGATGGAAAAATGAAGCATATCAAGATAAGAACACTGTCCCTACTGTGAAACATGGAGGAGTCTCTTTTATGCTTTGGGGCTGGTCTGCTGCATCTGGCACAGGGTGTCTTGAATCTGTGCAGGGTACAATGAAATCTCAAGACTATCAAGGGATTCTAGAGAGAAATGTGCTGCTCAGTGTCAGAAAGCGTGGTCTCAGTCGCAGGTCATGGGTCTTGCAACAGGATAATGACCCAAAACACACAGCTAAAAACACCCAACAATGGCTAAGATGAAAACATTGGACTATTCTGAAGTGGCTTCTATGAGCCCTGACCTAAATCCTATTGAGCATCTTTGGAAAGAGCTGAAAGAGCTGAAACATGACATCTGGAAAAGGCAACCTTCAACCATGAGACAACTGGAGCAGTTTGCTCATGAGGAGTGGCCAAAATACCTGTGGAGAGGTGCAGAAGTCTCATTGACAGTTACAGGAATCGTTTGATTGCAGTGATTGCCTCAAAAGGTTGTTCAGCAAAATATTTGTCAGATTCAAGTTATTTCTGTGACCATTGTGGGTTTTTCTTTCATTAAACGAGGGGTACCAACAATTTTGACCACGTGTGTAGTGTAAGTGTACATGTAATACACTGACTCACCAGTGACCTCTCTAGGTGAAGTCCTTCATCTTCGCTTTTCTTCTTCATCTGGCACAGACGGCCATCACTTCTTCCAGCCAGGAATCATCTCTGCAGAAAATAACACACAGTTATCAATAACTGATCTCTTCTAGAGAATATTCCCACTCCACCCCCCGACTTCTACACTACACTAGTTGAAGAAAAAAATCAATATAGTGCGGCCCTGCACAGTAACAGGAGCCCGCTTTTGTCCCATCCCATGGAAAACAATTTCCTAAAAAGTAAATTATATTACAGAAGTAATAATGTCCCTAATTGGACTCTAAAATAATAATGTTCCCCACTGGCCACCATAAACTAATAAAGTATGTTCCTCAATCTGGCCCCAAACAGTAACTAAGTCCCTTGTTCAGCCTGGCACCCCCATATATCCATCCTGGCCCCCCCTTCCCTGCATATATCCATCCTGACACCCCCCCATATATCCCTTCTGGCCCCCATATGTCCAGTGTGACCCCTCCATATATTTATCCTAGCCCACGTGTATCGAGCCTGCCCCCTCCCATATATCCATCCTAGTCCCCCATGTGGCCTGCCTGTTCCCCCCATATATCCATCCTGGCCTCCATGTGTCCAGCCTGCCCCCCCATATATCTGTCCTGGCCTCCATGTGTCCAGCCTGCCCCCTCCCATATATCCGTCCTAAAGCCCCATGTGTCCAGCCTGCCCCCCTATATATCCATCCTGGCCTCCATGTGTCCAGCATGCCCCCCTACATATCCATCCTGGCCTCCATGTATCCAGCCTGCCCCCCGCAATATATCCATCCTGGCCTCCATGTTTCCAGCCTGCCCCCCCATATATCCATCCTGGCCTCCATGTGTCCAGCCTGTCCCCTCATATATCCATCCTGCCCTTCCCCCCTGCATATATCCATCCTGACACCCCCCCATATATCCATTCTGGCCCCCATATGTCCAGCGTGGCCCCTCCATATATTTATCCTAGCCCATGTGTATCGAGCCTGCCCCCCCCACATATCTATCCTAGCCCCTCATGTGTCCAGCCTGCCCCGCCCCCCATATATCCGGCCCCCCCATATATCCATCCCCCCCACATATCCATCCTGGCCTCCATGTGTCCAGCCTGCACCCCCATATAGCCATCCTGCCCCCCCTTTCCCATGTGTCCAGCCAGGCTCCTCCTTATGTGTCCAGCCAGACTCCCCCCCTTGTGTGTCCAGCCAGGGTTCCCCCCTTGTGTGTCCAGCCAGGGTTCCCTCTTGTGTGTCCAGCCAGCTCCCCCCTTGTGTGTCCAACCAGGGCTCCCCCTTGTGTGTCCAGCCAGGGTTCCCCCTTGTGTGTCCAGCCAGGGCTCCCCCTTGTGTGTCCATCAAGGCCCCTCTTGTGTGTCCAGCCGGGCCCCCCCTTGTGTGTCCAGCCTGCCCCCCATATAGCCATCCTGCCCCCCCTTTCCCATGTGTCCAGCCAGGCTCCCCCTTATGTGTCCAGCCAGGCTCCCCCCCTTGTGTGTCAAGCCAGGGTTCCCCCCTTGTGTGTCCAGTCAGGGTTCACTCTTGTGTGTCCAGCCAGCTCCCCCCTTGTGTGTCCAGCCAGGGCTCCCCCTTGTGTGTCCAGCCAGGGTTCCCCCTTGTGTGTCCAGCCAGGGCTCCCCCTTGTGTGTCCAGCAAGGCCCCTCTTGTGTGTCCAGGCGGGCCCCCCCTTGTGTGTCCAGCCAGGGTCCCCCCTTGTGTGTCCAGCGGGCCCCCCCTTGTGTGTCCAGCCAGCGGCCCATCCCATTCTGCATCCACTCATATACACACAGACACACACACAGACACAGACACCTCTTACCTTCCTGCGCTCCCGTGCGGTGTCCTTCTTCTCCGGCGGCTGAGTTGCGCGCCTCCTTCACAGCAGGCGCATGACGATGACATCATATGCTGGCCGGGGAAGGGAGACGCGCAGTTTCAGCTGCTTCACTGGGACGTGTGTCGCGGCGGTTCAGGTAATGAGCGCCGCGTGCGCGCGTCCCTGCATACACTGTGCCTGCGCTTTTAAAGGGCCCGTGCCCCTTAAAACCGCAGGTTTTTTTTTTCTTCATTCTCTTCTCCCCCTCTCCTCTGCAGGAGGGTACCCCGCCAGCCCAGTCCCACCCTGTTGATGACTTATCCTAAAATCGGTCATTAATATATAAGTCCTGGACAGTCCCGTTAAGCTTGTTTTACTTAGTTATAAAAGCCCTTTAAGTCCTCATTATAAGGTAAGGTATGAATGGATCTAATTAAATTCTCCAAAGAGAACTATTTATACATTTTTAGACACTGTGAGCTTTCTACAAGATATTGCGGGCAGTATATAGCGAATATACGGACACAGAGCCATTCGCCGGCTCAGATTGCCAATAAGCACCTTGTAAATATGAGACCTTGACTCAGAAAGTTTAGGATCAATGGTCCATTTGTAACGGTACACCGAACAGGTGTAGAGGCACAAAATCATTGCATTTATGCGACGTCTGCTCCGGTACACCCCTGCCTTCTAAAATTGGGGAGCACAGTTTTTTCTTTATTAGGTTGAATATTATATGATTTTACGATGTCGCATTATTTTGAAATTATGGAGAAATCTTATTACTGAAATACCATAACTATACAGTAAAACCAGGAGACTCTGAGTTTTGTTAAATAAAGTTTCAAAATTATTAGTTTTAAAAGCAAACACTCACTTTAAAGGAGTTATCACCTGATTTAAAAGTGATTCTTAAAGGGGCTTTCCACTAATGGCCAATAGCTTTACTGGCCATTTTGAAAATTAAAAAAAAAAATCTTCACACCTCCCGGACCAACATGGTTCCTCCAATCACAGGGCTGTGTCTGCCAGCTTTCACATGACATGTCTTATGACCACTGCAGCCAATCAGCAGCCATTGGCAGCGGGGAGGAAGGGGCGTAATGATCACATCACAAGAGTGGGCGACGGCAATCAGGCTCATGTGGGGGACGTCGCCTACGCCAGCGCTTATTCCACCTGGATGTACATCCTCGGATGCACATTCAGATGAATTGTACTGTGGCGCAGAGACCCACTGATTCCCTGCACTTCAATACATGCTGCCGGCCAATCAGAGGCTGGCAGCTGACCTTGGCTTGCCCGTCATGGGCAGCACATGGAAATGACGTCTTGCGCTACTCATGCAGGCTCATCAAAGTCAGCTGCTGGCTTTTGCACCAGCTATAAAAGAGGATGCCGCACATTGTGGCAGCGGGAAGGTAAGAATTAATGTTTTGTTTTTTTTTTAAATGTACTGGAGAACAAATTATTACTGGAAGGGGCCTAGAATGGGGGGCTATATAGCAGGATGGGGACCAGGAAGTGGGAAATTGTTCTAAGATGGGGCCCAGGATGGAGAGGGGCATTATTACAGGGAGAAGCCAGGAGGGGGACATTATTACTGGAAGGGACTCAGGATGGGGAGCTATATATCAGGAAGGGGCCAAGGATGTGGGAAATTGTTATAGGATGGGGCCCAGGATGAAGTGGGGCATTATCACAGGAAGAAGCCAAGAGGGGAACATTATTACTGGAAGGTTTCAGGAAGGGGACATTATTACTGGAAGGGGCCAAGGATGGAGGACTTTATACCAGGAAGTGGTCAAAGTTGGGAGACATTATATCAGAAAGGAACACAGTATGGGGAATATTTTGCCAGGAAAGGGCACAGTAAGGGGTACATTGTTATCGGATAGAGGGGCATTAATACAGGAATGGGCCCAGGACAGGGGACAATAATTCAGGAAGGGGTCAGGAGGGGAACATTATTACTTGAAGGGGCCAGGACGGAGGACATTATTACAGGCAAGGACCAGGATGAGGAAAATTATTACAGGAAGGAGACAGGATGGGGGACATTATTACATGGGGGGGGGCGAATATATATGTTTTTGTAGGTTCTAGAACGCTTACAGAAGGTAAGGTCCAAATTTTGCATGGGGCCAATCGGACTCTAGTTAAGCCACTGCAGAGATCTCTCCTGATGGTTGAAAAGCGCTGATCCAGGTGGTAAGTAGTTGTTTATTTTATGATGGTCAGTTTAGCTGTTAAGAAGGAGCTGGACAACCACTTTAATGAGTTTAGGGTAGGGATATAATGTAAATAAAAAGGACAACATCTTCAAGGAGTTTGTATGTTCTCCCCGTGTTTGCATGAATTTCCTCTGGGTTCTCCATTTTCACTCATACTGCAAAAACAAACTGACATCATAGGTTACTTGGCTTAATATGAAATTGTCCCTCATGTGTACCGCATTGTGGGCAGGGACTATATGTACATCACTGCAGAATATGTTGGCAATAAAAAGTCAACAGAAATTAATATCATGCAGATTGTTATGGGTCCGGGTGGTGGAACCTCTGTGCTGAGGTGCAAGGAGGGACCCAGAGGGGCGTGACTAAGTATCCACCTGAACCAACCCTGGTCGTACGGCAGCTAACGACACTGTGACCAGGGAGGATCCGGGCTGAGGGACCAGGTGCTACTCTGGGGACGACCTTGTAAGAGAGCAGGTGGCTCCCACGGGTCAGATGGCTGGGACTGACCGGTATGGCGGATGGACACGGCAAGCAGGCGGAAGTCTCTGGTAGCAGACAGGTGGTCACAGTTCAAGAAAGCAGAGCAAGCAGCAGTCTTTAGGTTTACCAGGAAGGTGGTCACAGCAAGTGACGGCAGGGTCTCCAGGCAGGCTGGCAGGAAACAGGCAGGTGCTCCCAGGTGAGCGGGCAGACAGATGAGGCGGGTAACTGGCAGGTAACTGGTGGGTGCTCCCAGGTGAGCCGGCAGACAGACGAGGCAGGTAACTGGCAGGTAACAGGTGGGCGCTCCCAGGTGAGCGGGCAGACAGACGAGGCAGGTAATTGGCAGGTAACAGGTGGGCGCTCCCAGGTGAGCGGACAGACAGACGAGGCAGGTAACAGGCGGGTGCTCCCAGGTGAGCGGCCAGACAGACGAGGCAGGTAACTGGCAGGTAACTGGTGGGCGCTCCCAGGTGAGCGGTCTGACAGACAAGGCAGGCGGATGCTCCCAGGTGAGCGGACAGATAGCCAAGGCAGGTAACCGGCAGATAACAGGTGAGCACTCCAGGTGAGCAGGCTGGCAGGTAACGGGCAGATAATAGGCTGGCAGGCAGGAAGAGGAGTCAGGCTAGCAGCGGGACCACAGGGCTGAAGCACAGATCAGACACAGTGCAAACAACTTTGCTCGGGCTCCTCCATTTTGGAGGAGGTGCCTTATATATGGGAGGTCCTCTGGCAATTGGCCGGGGACTCCTTAGGACGGCGTGCGCGGTCCCTTTAAGAGAGGGGAAGTGCGCGAGCGCGCGCCCTAAGCACACAGCCGGGGAAGGAGCGCGTGCCGGAAGCAGTGGGGAGAGAAGCGCTAGAGGACGCCGCGCCAGGAGCGGGGAGGTTAGAGGGATGGTGTCTCTGCCTAGCAAGGGGCAGAGACGCCGATGCTACACAGATCCTCACCAGGACTCCAGCAGTGTCACCATCCTGCCACCATACAGCTATAGAAGGACAATAAACCTGCAGGGTTCTCCCCTCAGTTATTTTTTCCTTTAATTTTATTATCTGTTTCTTACTCACAGTGACAGAACAGTCATCAGATATTTTATTCTTCACTTTTTATTTTACAGTCTCAGCTCTGAAGAATAGAACGTCTTATGAATAAATGACAGCTCACTTACACTGTGTTCCAAATTATTATGCAAATAATATTTTCTCAGATTTCCCAAATTACCTATATGAATTGCAGTCATTGTAATTTTCCAGTCAAATAACTATTAGAGTACAATTGAAAGGTTTTTGTACAAACTGCCTATGATAACAGTATATTTTAAAAAAAATAAAAAACTCAAACTGCACTCAAAATGCATGTTCCAAATTATTATGCACAGCAGAGTTTTCAACCTTTTCATTTTAATAAAGAACAAAAAAAATGTTCATTTTTGAAATTATAGGCATTAGCAGGTTATTACAAACTGAAATCAAACAGTTTTCAACTCAAAACTTTATTCTAGGTGATGTTACATTTGCACATAGGACCGCTTGTTCGAATGGAGCTTCTGAACTCTCTCGTCCATTGAATTTGTCAGGTTTTGGATGGTTTCTGCTTCCAATTGTTTTGCATGATGACAGAATACCCTCCCAGAGCTGTTGCTTAGATGTGAACTGCCTCCAGCCATCATAGACACGCCTTTTGATGATGCTCAAGAGGTTCTCAATGGGGTTGAGGTCTGGGGAGCATGGGTACCACACCATAAGTTTGTCCCCTTTTATGCCCATAGCAGCCAGAGATGCAGATGTGTTATGTGCAGCATGAGACGGGGCATTATCATGCATGAAAATGATCTTGCTGCGGAATGCATGGTTCTTCTTCTTGAACCATGGAAGGAAGTGCTGTTTGAGAAACTCAACATACATTATGGAGTTCATCTTTACCCCTTCAGGGATCCTAAAAGGGCCGACAATCTCTCTCCCCATGATTCCAGCCCAAAACATTACTCCACCTTCTCCTTGTTAGCGCCGTAGCCGTGTTTGCATGGGGTGTCCATCAACCAGCCATCCTCCACTCCATCCATCTGGACCATCGAGATCATTTCATGCATGATAATGCCCCGTCTCATGCTGCACATAACACATCTGCATCTCTGGCTGCTATGGGCATAAAAGGGGACAAACTTATGGTGTGGCACCCATGCTCCCCTGACCTCAACCCCATTGAGAACCTCTGGAGCATCATCAAAAGGAGTGTCTATGATGGCGGGAGGCAGTTCACATCTAAGCAACAGCTCTGGGAGGGTATTCTGTCCTCATGCAAAATAATTGGAAGCAGAAACCATCCAAAACCTGACAAATTCAATGGACGAGAGAGTTCAGAAGCTCCTTTCGAACAAGCGGTGCTATGTGCAAATGTAACATCACCTAGAATAAAGTTTTGAGTTGAAAACTGTTTGATTTCAGTTTGTAATAACCTGCTAATGCTTATAATTTCAAAAATGACCATTTTTTTGTTCTTTATTAAAATGAAAAGGTTGAAAACTCTGCTGTGCATAATAATTTGGAACATGCATTTTGAGTGCAGTTTGAGTTTTTTATTTTTTTTTAAATATATTGTTATCATAGGCAGTTTGTACAAAAACCTTTCAATTGTACTCTAATAGTTATTTGACTGGAAAATTACAATGACTGCAATTCATATAGGTAATTTGGGAAAATCTGAGAAAATATTATTTGCATAATAATTTGGAACACAGTGTATTACAGTGGTGGCCAAAAGTATTGGCACCCCTGCAATTCTGTCAGATAATACTCAGTTTCTTCCTGAAAATGATTGCAATCACAAATTCTTTGGTATTATTATCTTCATTTAATTTGCTTGCAAGGAAAAAACACAAAAGAGAATGAAGCAAAAATCAAAACCTTGATCATTTCACACAAAACTCCAAAAATGGGCCGGACAAAAGTATTGGCACCCTCAGCCTAATACTTGGTTGCACAACCTTTAGCCAAAATAACTGCGAACAACCGCTTCCGGTAACCATCAATGAGTTTCTTACAATGCTCTGCTGGAATTATAGACCATTCTTCTTTGGCAAACTGCTCCAGGTCCCTGATATTTGAAGGGTGCCTTCTCCAAACTGCCATTTTGAGATCTCTCCACAGGTGTTCTATGGGATTCAGGTCTGGACTCATTGCTGGCCACCTTAGACGTCTCCAGTGCTTTCTCTCAAACCATTTTATAGTGCTTTTGGAAGTGTGTTTTGGGTCATTGTCCTGCTGGAAGACCCATGACCTCTGAGAGAGACCCAGCTTTCTCACACCGGGCCCTACATTATGCTGCAAAATTTGTTGGCAGCATAGGCGGATTATAATGAGGGCAATCCGGGCTACCGCCCAGGCCCCCGAGCCTGCAGAGGGCCCGCGGCTCCGGGCGGGGTGTCTAATGCCGGATTGCCCTCATTATATGTGCGGGCCACCGCGGCACATACCGGCAGCAGTGGCGGGAGGGGGGGCCCCGGACCGCTCCCCCAGCAGCGGCCGCCGCTACTTCTTCATCGGCCGGGCCAGCACTGCAGCAGTTAACTTCCCTGTGCTGGCCCAACCGCGTCACTGCTAGGAGACACGGCCCCGTCACTGCTAGGAGACACGGCCCTGTGCGCTGTGATGTCACGCAGTGCGCGCCCGGCCTGCACTGCTGCAACGGAGAAATCAGAGCAGGCAGGAGGAATGGAGCCGGGGGATGGTGAGTCTGTGTCTGTATGTATGTACAGTCATGGCCAAAAGTTTTGAGAATGACACCAAAATTATATTTTCCCATGATCTGCTGGCCTCTGGTTTTTATTAGTGTTTGTCTGATGTTTATATCACATACAGAAATATAATTGCAATCATATTATGAGTACCAATAGGTTATATTGACAGTTAGAATGAGTTAATGCAGCAAGTCAATATTTGCAGTGTTGCCCCTTCTTCTTCAAGACCTCTGTAATTCTCCCTGGCATGCTCTCAATCAACTTTTGGACCAAATCCTGACTGATAGCAGTCCATTCTTGCATGATCAATGCTTGCATTTTGCCAGAATTTGTTGGTTTTTGTTTGTCCACCCGTCTCTTGATGATTGATCACAAGTTCTCAATGGGATTAAGATCTGGGGAGTTTCCAGGCCATGGACCCAAAATCTCTATGTTTTGTTCCATGAGCCATTTAGTTATCACCTTTGCTTTATGGCAAGGTGCTCCATCATGCTGGAAAAGGCATTGTTGGGCGCCAAACTGCTCTTGGACGGTTGGGAGAAGTTGCTCTTGGAGGACATTCTGGTACCATTCTTTATTCATGGCTGTGTTTTTAGGCAAGACTGTGAGTGAGCCGATTCCCTTGGCTGAGAAGCAACCCCACACATGAATGGTTTCAGGATGCTTTACAGTTGGCATGAGACAAGACTGGTGGTAGCGCTCACCTCTTCTTCTCCGAATAAGCTGTTTTCCAGATGTCCCAAACAATCGAAAAGGGGATTCATCAGAGAAAATGACTTTGCCCCAGTCCTCAGCAGTCCACTTCCTGTACCTTTTGCAGAATATCAGTCGGTCCCTGATGTTTTTTCTGGAGAGAAGTGGCTTCTTTGCTGCCCTCCTTGAAACCAGCCCTTGCTCAAAGAGTCTCCGCCTCACAGTGCGTGCAGAAGCACTCACACCAGCCTGCTGCCATTCCTGAGCAAGCTCGGCACTGCTGGTAGTCCGATCCCGCAGCTGAAACAGTTTTAAGATACGGTCCTGGCGCTTGCTGGTCTGTCTTGGGCGCCCTGGAGCCTTTTTGACAACAATGGAACCTCTCTCCTTGAAGTTCTTGATGATGCGATAGATTGTTGACTGAGGTGCAATCTTTGTAGCTGCGATACTCTTCCCTGTTAGGCCATTTTTGTGCAGTGCAATGATGGCTGCACATGTTTCTTTAGAGATAACCATGGTTAACTGAAGAGAAACAATGATACCAAGAACCAGCCTCCTTTTAAAGTGTCCAGTGATGTCATTCTTACTTAATCATGACTGATTGATCGCCAGCCCTGTCCTCATCAACAGCCACACCTGTGTTAATGGATCAATCACTAAAACGATGTTAGCTGCTCCTTTTAAGGCAGGACTGCAATGATATTGAAATGTGTTTTGGGGGTTAAAGTTCATTTTCTGGGCAAATATTGACTTTGCAAGTACAGTAATTGCTGTTAAGCTGATCACTCTTTGACATTCAGGAGTATATGCAAATTGCCATTACAAAAAATGAAGCAGTAAACTTTGGAAAAATTACTATTTGTCTCATTCTCAATACTTTTGGCCATGACTGTATGTATGTATGTATGTATGTGTGTGTGTGTGTGTGTAGGCAGATATCATTGTGTGATGTCTGTTTATATGTATTTTTGTGTTTCAAATGTGTTTATGCTTGTATGTATATGTCTGTATATGTTTGTGTGTGTGCGTGACTGCATGCGTGACTGCGTGCGGCCTCCTGCTGAGTATAGTTGGCGCCGTGCGGCCTCCTGCTGTCTCTAGGGGGGCGCCGTGCGGCCTCCCACTATGTATAGATGGCACCGTGCGGCCTCCTGCTGTATATAGATGGCGCCGTGCGGCCCCTGCTTTGCATAGATGGTGCCGTGCGGCCTCCTGCTGTGTATAGATGGCTACATGAGGCCTCCTGCTGTGTATAGATGGCTATGTGCGGCCTCCTGCTGTGTATAGATGGCGCCGTGCGGCCCCCTGCTGTGTATAGATGGCTATGTGCGGCCCTCTGCTGTGTATAGATGGCGCCGTGCGGCCTCCTGCTGTGTATAGATGGCGCCGTGCGGCCCCCTGCTGTGTATAGATGGTGCCGTAAGGCCCCCTGCTGTGAATAGATGACGCCGTGCGGCCCCCTGCTGTGTATAGATGGCGCCGTGCGGCCTCCTGCTGTGTATAGATGGCGCTGTGTGCCCTCCTGCTGTGTATAGATGGCTACGTGCGGCCTCCTGCTGTGTATAGATGGCTACGTGCGGCCTCCTGCTGTGCATAGATGGCGCCGTGCGGCCTACTGCTGTATATAGATGGCGCCGTGCGGCCTCCTGCTGTGTATAGATGGCGCCGTGTGGCCCCCTGCTGTGTATAGATGGCGCCGTGTGGCCCCCTGCTGTGTATAGATGGCGCCGTGCGGCCCCCTGCTGTGTATAGATGGCGCCGTGCGGCCCCTGCTGTGTATAGATGGCGCCGTGCGGCCTCCTGCTGTGTATAGATGGCGCCGTGCGGCCTCCTGCTGTGTATAGATGGCGCCGTGCGGCCTCCTGCTGTGTATAGATGGCGCCGTGCGGCCTCCTGCTGTGTATAGATGGCGCCATGCGGCCTCCTGCTGTGTATAGATGGCGCCGTGCGGCCTCCTGCTGTGTATAGATGGCTACGTGCCCCCACCTGCTGTGTATAGATGGCGCCGTGCGGCCTCCTGCTGCCTCTGGGGGGGGACGCCGTGTGGCCTTCCGCTGTGTATAGATGGCGCCGTGCGGCCTCCTGCTGTGTATAGATGGCGCCGTGCGGCCCCCTGCTGTGTATAGATGGCGCCGTGCGGCCCTCTGCTGTGTATAGATGGCGCCGTGCGGCCTCCTGCTGTGTATAGATGGCGCCGTGCGGCCCCCTGCTGTGTATAGATGGCGCCGTAAGGCCCCCTGCTGTGAATAGATGACGCCGTGCGGCCCCCTGCTGTGTATAGATGGTGCCGTGCGGCCTCCTGCTGTGTATAGATGGCGCTGTGTGCCCTCCTGCTGTGTATAGATGGCTACGTGCGGCCTCCTGCTGTGTATAGATGGCTACGTGCGGCCTCCTGCTGTGTATAGATGGCGCCGTGCGGCCTACTGCTGTATATAGATGGCGCCGTGCGGCCTCCTGCTGTGTATAGATGGCGCCGTGTGGCCCCCTGCTGTGTATAGATGGCGCCGTGCGGCCCCCTGCTGTGTATAGATGGCGCCGTGCGGCCCCCTGCTGTGTATAGATGGCGCCGTGCGGCCTTCTGCTGTGTATAGATGGCGCTGTGCAGCCCCTGCTGTGTATAGATGGCGCCGTGCGGCCTCCTGCTGTGTATAGATGGCGCCGTGCGGCCTCCTGCTGTGTATAGATGGCGCCGTGCGGCCTCCTGCTGTGTATAGATGGCGCCATGCGGCCTCCTGCTGTGTATAGATGGCGCCGTGCGGCCTCCTGCTGTGTATAGATGGCTACGTGCCCCCACCTGCTGTGTATAGATGGCGCCGTGCGGCCTCCTGCTGTCTCTGGGGGGGACGCCGTGTGGCCTTCCGCTGTGTATAGATGGCGCCGTGCGGCCTCCTGCTGTGTATAGATGGCGCCGTGCGGCCTCTCGCTGTGTATAGAAGGCTACGTGCGGCGTCCCGCTGTGTATAGATGGCTATGTGCGGCCTCCCGCTGTGTATAGATGGCTACGTGTGCTCAATATTGAGTCATACAATTAATGTAAGGCTATGTGCCCACGATACAGAAATGTTCCGGATTTTTTTTGAGTGTTTCTGCATCTCCCTGGCAGAAAAAACGCATGCGGATTTTACATGTGGATTGTACATGCGGATTTTACATGCGTTTTCCTGCCAGGGACATGCAGATGTGAAGCGTTCTTCACTTACATTTCCGCATGCGGGTTGACAAGCGCTTTCCAAGCGACTTTAGCATCACTTGGAAAGTGCTTGACAACTTGGTCACACTATATAAATCCATGCAACCAGCAAGGATTTATATAGTGTGACCGTAAAAGAATGGTAAAAAATAAAAAAATATATACTTACCTTCTGATGGCCTGCCGATGTCAGCGGTCGCGTGACCCATCACATGACTAAATGACGTCACGGCAGGTCCTTTTCAGACCATCGCGAGCTGCCGGCAAGCCAGGACGCATCGCTATGAAGACCGGGGGCCATCAGAAGGTAAGTATAATATTTATTTTTTATTTTATTCTTTTTTTACAGGTTCTATGGTACCCGGGTCCGGAGGAGAGTCTCCTGTCCTCCACACCCGGGTACCATCCGCACATTGAAACGCATGGATTCCGCATCTACAGATGCAGGGATGCGGATTCCATGCGTTCTAATGCAAGTCAATGGCGGCGAAAAGCCGCGCTTCTGCAAAATAATTGGTAATGCTGCGGATTTTTCCGCAATGATAATCCGCAGCGGAAATTTCCGCAGCATGTACACAGCACATGCAGATTATCATTGGGGAACATGGCAGCCCTTCTACCAAGCGTTTTTTAAGCGTTTCGGCAGCGGAATTGTCGCTGCGGAAACGCTTAAAAAACGCATAGTGGGCACACAGCCTAAAAAAAGATATTATAATTAATATTGTGCCAAATTAATTTCACGTGAACTATCACATGATTTATCACAGGGGATCATGTGACATGTCACGTGATAAATCAGGTGTGTGTGGGGGGGGCCCGTGCCTTCTAAACTGCCCCTGGGTCCTTGCTCCTCTTAATCCACCCCTGGTTGGTAGTCTTCAGACTTCATAATGCCATGCACACGGTCAAGCAGTCCAGTGCCAGAGGCAGCAAAGCAACCCCAAAACACCAGGGAACCTCCACCATGTTTGACTGTAGGGACCATGTTCTTTTCTTTGAATGCCTCTTTTTTTTCCCTGTACACTCTATGTTGATGGTTTTTCCCAAAAGCTCGACTTTTGTCTCATCTGACCAGAGAGCATTCTTCCAAAACGTTTTAGGCTTTATCAGGTAAGTTTTGGCAAACTCCAGCCTGGCATTTTTATGTCTCGGGATAAGAAGTGGGGTCTTCCTGGGTATCCTACCATACAGTTCCTTTTCATTGAGACGCTGACGGATAGTGCGGGTTGACACTGTTGTACCCTCAGACTGCAGGGCAGCTTGAACTTGTTTGGATGTTAGTCGAGGTTCTTTATCCACCATCCGCACAATCTTGCGTTGAAATCTCTCGTCAATTTTTCTTTTCCGTCCACATCTAGGGAGGTTATCCACAGTGCCATGGGCTTTAAACTTCTTGAAGACACTGCGCACGGAAGACACAGGAACATTCAGGTCTTTGGAGATGGACTTGTAGCCTTGAGATTGCTCATGCTTCCTCACAATTTGGTTTCTCAAGTCCTCAGACAGTTCTTTGGTCTTCTTTCTTTTCTCCATGCTCAATGTGGTATACACAAGGACACAGGACAGAGGTTCAGTCAACTTTAATCCATGTTAACTGGCTGCAAGTGTGATTTAGTTATTGCCAACACCTGTTAGGTGCCACAGGTAAGTTACAGGTGCTGTTAATTACACGAATTAGAGAAGCATCACATGATTTTTCAAACAGTGCCAATACTTTTGTCCATCCCCTTTTTTAGGTTTGATGTGGAATTATATGCAATTTGGCTTTAGGACAATTATTTTTGTGTTTTTTCATTGAAATCAAATTAAATGAAGATAATAATACCAAAGAATTTGTGATTGCAATCATTTTCAGGAAGAAACAGAGTATTATCTGACAGAATTGCAGGGGTGCCAATACTTTTGGCCACCACTGTATTTCATGCGGCAGAAGTTAGCCTCCAGCAATGGAAGAGGGAACCGAGAAAGTGTAGAAAATGCTCTATCATGGCAGCAGTGGTAAGAGACATTGGAAATGCACGATCAAACCTATCATATCATAGGATTATCTATCATCTATCTATCCTTATATTCTCTATTTCATATCTATCTATCCATCTATCTATCCATATATGTATCTATCTATCTTTCTATCTATCCATGTATGATAGATGGATAGATAGATGGATAGATGGATAAATAGATGGATATATAGATGGATAGATAGATAAATAGATAGATAGATAATGTAGGGATTTGTACTCACTGAGCCGCATTGGAGGTAGGCACGGGTTCACACAGTGATGCAGTCCACGGGTTCAAACAAACTGGTGGCTTATTTTAGTGTCCATACACCAGTTAAGAAACAAAAGTTACAGCCTTTTCCTGGCACAAAAAGGAATAACAGAACAAAGCTCAAAATAACAATTCCATGCAGCACGGCTTCAGCCGTTTAAACAAGGTGCTTTTCTCTGCCTCCTGCAGAGTCTAAGAAGCACCTGCAAGGTCTGCTCACCTTGCCCAGCAAACACAGACAGAGACAGGCGCAGCTGTCTTAAATTAGCCTTCCAAGACCTGGACTGGAGGTAAGTGAGCAGCTGTTCCCCCCCAGCTCTTTCAGCTGCTCATAAAACCCGGCCCTGTAATCCGGACCCATTAAATTCCTCTCAGCACTATGTGTGCTGGAGCCTGCTTCTCAGGGTCCTACATCACCGAAGCATGGCACTTCGAGGACACATACCTCCCATACACAACCTGTCCGGCAGCAACCTTACATACACCCCCCCTCTGTCGAAAGCCGGAAGGCTTCGCACCTTCTGTCACCATACAATAAACCCTTGACAAGGCAGCGGCATTCCCATGTTGTTTCCCAGGCCTATGCTCTACCCGGAAACTAAAATCTTGTAGAGCCAGGAACCACCTAGTCACTCTGGCATTGTTTCCCTTCTTTTCTCGCATCCACCTCAATGGGGCATGGTCTGACACTAACCTGAACCTTCTACCTAATAGGTAATACCTCAGTGCCTAACGCCCACTTAATGGCCAAACATTCTTTTTCTACAATGGAGTAGTTCTTCTCACAAGCGGAGAGCTTCCGACTGAGGTATTTTACAGGGTGTTCTTCTCCGTTAACCTCCTGGGACAAGACAGCTCCCAGCCCGACATCCGATGCATCCATCTGGACCACAAACTCCTTGGAGAAGCTGGGTGCCAACAAGACTGGTTGTTTACAGAGGACCAGTTTCAATTCCTGGCAGGTCGCTTCTGCTTCCGGGGCCCACTTAGCCATAGCTGACTTCATCCCTTTCAGAAGATCCGTCCGTGGGGCTGCTATCAGGGCAAAGTTTGGGACAAATCTTCGATAGTAGCCCACAATGCCTAGAAACGCCCTGACCTGCTTCTTCGAGAGGGGCTGTGGCCAGTTCAAGATCGCCTCGACCTTATTTATTTGTAGTTTTATTTCCCCTCTACAACCACGTACCCTAAGTACTTGGCTTCCTCCATCCCCATGGCACATTTCTTCGGGTTGATAGTAAAGCCCACCTTCCTTAGGGCATCAAGTATGGCTTGAACTTTGTCCAGATGACTTTCCCAGTCCTGGCTAAATATGACGATGTCATCTAGGTAGGCCGCTGCATACTGTTTGTGGGGTGCTAAGATCCGGTCCATGGCTCCCTGGAAGGTGGCCGGAGCTCCCTGCAAACCAAACGGCATCCTGACGTATTGGCGTCGAGAAGGCTGTCTTCTCCTTGGCCTCTTTGGACAGGGGAATTTGCCAATATCCTTTGGTGAGGTCCAGAGTGGTGATGTACCGAGAGGGTCCTAGCCTTTCGATAAGCTCATCTAACCTAGGCATTGGGTAGGCGTCGAACTTTGAGACCTCGTTCAGCTTCTTATAGTCGTTGCAAAACCGCCATTCCCCATCTGGTTTCGGCACTAAGACTATAGGAACTGGACCATCCACTTTTGGACTCTTCAATGACTCCCAGGTTAAGCATCCGCCTTACTTCTTTAGAGATCACCTCTCTGCGGGTTTCGGGGATCCGGTATGGTTTTAGATTGACGCGAACATGAGGCTCTGTGAGAACCTCATGCTCTATGACCTGAGTGAGTCCTGGCAACTCCGAAAACATGTCTTTATATCGCTGTAACAACTCTTTGCACTATTGCTTTTGGGCACATGACAGTGACTCTGCCACCTTGACCTCTTTCACATCGGCCTCAGCCTCAGCCACTAAACAGGGAGCTTCCGCAGGCTCTCTATCTGGCTTAATCAAGTTAACATGGTAAATGTGGTAGGGCTTCCTCTTCCCTGGTTGGTGGATCTTATAGTTGACTTCCCCCACTTTCTCTACCACCTCATAGGGGCCCTGCCACTTGGCCATGAACTTGCTCACCACTGTGGGACTAGCACAAGCACTCGATCTCCTGGGTTGAACGATCTCACCCTGGCCGACCTATTATACACCCTGGACTGTGCCTCTTGTGGCTTGAGGAGGTGCTCCCTCACAATGGGCATCACATGGGCAATCCTCTTTTGCATCTGGGCAACGTGCTACACCACTCTCCTATAGGGAGTGGTCTCAGCTTCCCAGGACTCTTTCGCCACCTCCAGGAGTCCTCGAGGGTGTCGTCCATAGAGTGGTTCAAACGGGGAGAAACCTGTGGAAGCTTTGGGAACTTCCCTCATGGCGAACAACAGATAGTCCCAGTCTCGGCCATCCTTTTCCACTGCTTTCCTCAACATTGCTTTCAAGGTTTTGTTAAACGTCTCGACCAGTCCGTCCGTCTGGGGATGGTACACGGAGGTTCTCAGTTGTGCAATGTGCAGTGTCTTGCACAATTCCCTCATGACCTTCGACATAAATGGAGTTCCTTGGTCTGTTAGGATCTCCTTAGGCAACCCGGTTCTTGAAAACATGTGGACTAACTCCGGGGCTATACACCTGGCGGAGGAGTTTCATAGTGGTACGGCCTCCGGATACCGGGTAGCTTAATCTAATACCACCAGGATATACTGATGCCCTTGGGCGGACATGACCAGAGGCCCCACTAGACCCATTGCTATGCGTTCGAATGGAACCTCGATGACTGGTAGTGGCACTAGGGGACTGCGGAAGTGGGCCACTGGGGAGGTTATCTGGCATGTGGGGCAGGAACGACAATAACTCTATATTTCTCTATAGCAACCTGGCCAGTAGAATCTTTGGAGGATCCGTTCTTGAATCTTGTCTGCACCCAGGTGACCACCCAACACATAAGAATGAGCCATGTCTAACACCCTGCGTCTATAGGGCCCTGGCACCAGCAACTGTTCTATTACCTCACCCCTTGGCTTGGTTATTCTGTACAGCAAATCCCCATTCACAGCAAAATGAGGGAACCGAGTGTCAGCCTCCGGTTCCTGAGGCACCCCATTTAACACAGTAACATTTTCAAAGGCCCCTTTCAGAGTTAAATCCCTGAGTTGGGCAGTTCCAAAGTTTCCCTCGGACACCTCCAGCTCAGGGATATTGGCCTCAGGGGATGCTACTTCATCCTCATTGTCCACCAGCACACACATGGGAAACTCATCTACTATGTTCTGCGGGTAAGTTTCCTTAGGGGCGATCTGGCTGTCGTCCAAGCAGCCAGGTGTCCCCACTTTCCCCCACATTTCCCAGAATAATGCAAAGTCACGTCCAATTATTATGGGATGCAATAGGTCCTTAACGACCGCCACTTCATGAGATGTGGTGCCACAGTCTGTGTTTACATCCACCTGGGCCACAGGATAGTTCTTAGCGTCCCCATGGATACACCGGACACCCACCACCTTCCCAGGAACCAGCCGATGAGGGAGTGTGGCCCTTATCAGGGTCACCAAACTTCCTGAGTCCAATAGTCCAGAGACTTGTGCCCCTTTAACTGACACTGAGCATGCCTGAGGGACCTCGCCATGTTGACGAACCGCGCTGCAGGCGGGGTAGGCAAAATAAGAGCAACGCCGGCCCATGTTGCAGTCCATTGGTTCAGCGTTTATGGGACACCGGGCGGCAATATGGCCAGGGGTATGACATCTCCAACACACCATATTATGGGGTGGGACCTTGGGCAGCAACTCAGACCCCTCCTGAACTCTAGGATGCCCCCCAGGTGTGGCGCTAACTCCCTTCTTTTGGGTGTCCGCCACCTTTTGGGAACCCCAGTATTGAGAGGCTACGACCCCTTGTTTTCCCAACGGACTCTCAACCGCCTGGTATCTTTCCACCAACCCCACCAAGTCATCAGCATTATGGGGATCTCCCTGGGCAACCCAGGATTTCACCGACTTCGGGAGAGAGTGTATAAACCTGTCTATAACGACCTCTATCTCATATCATAGGACTATCTATCATCTATCTTTTATTTATCCATCTATCTATCTCATATCTATCTATCTATCTATCTATCAATCTCATATCTATCTATCTTCTCCACTTTTTATTTGGTCTCAGGTATGACTTTCATATTACCCACGACTGTTACTTGCCACAGGTGAGTTTTAACGAGCATCACATGCTTGAAGCAAAGTTGTTTTTCCACAATTTTGGAAAGTGCCAATTTTGTCCGGCCCATTTTTGGAGTTTTGTGTGAAATTATGTCCAATATTCCTTTTTTTCTCATTTTTTTGTGCTGTTTCAATACAGACAAAGGAAATAAATATTATAACAATTGTGTAACAAAACATGTGTAATTGTAATAATTTTCTGGGAGAAATACTTCACTTTCTGGAACAATCTCAAGGTTGCTAAACACTTCCGGCCATGACTGTGTGTATATATGGGCCCTCAATAAACCATCCCTCCCAAGGAAAAGGCCACAGCAAGGGTCAGGAATCGGTGGCCTTCCCTCTCCGAATCTTAGGGAGAGACGGTTGTGCTTCTAGCATCCACCTAGGCTGCCACCGCAGTGGAACTAATAGCAGGGTAGCCAACTGTCCAGAAATTCTTGGACAGTCCATAAAAATAGGGCACTTTTTTCCCTGTCCGTAAAAAAAAATGTGATGCGTCCATAATCTTTTTGAAGCTGGAGAGACTTGTTCAGATGTAGGGAGATGTAGGGGCATCATATTGTGTATAGGGAGATGTAGGGGCATCATATTGTGTATAGGTATCATATTGTGTATCTGCATGTGTGGGGACATCATACGGTGTATATGGAGCTGTGAGCACATCATACTGTATTTAGGGAACAATGAGGGAATCATACTGTATACAAGGAGCTGTGGAAACATCATGCTGTGTATAGGGTCTGTGGGGTCATCATCTAATATATATAATCGTCTTATCCCGTCTGTCTGTCTGTCCTTCTGTCCAGGAAATCCTGCGTCGCTGATTGGTCCGGCCGCGGCCAATCAGTGACGCGGGATTTTAGAAAAAGGTGGCGGCCGTTAGCGGCTCATCTGCCGCACGGAGGTCAGCGGCGATGCAGCCGGTAGATGACCGGCGCTAGCCGCTCATCTCCCGGCTGCTCTCAGCAGAAGTACCGCGACCGGCGGCGAAGCTGACCTCCATGCGGCTACCATCGGGAGATCAGTGGCTAGGGCCGCTGGGGGAGCGGCGCCGCCAGTCGGGATACTTCGGCTGTGAGCAGCCGGCCATCTCCCGGTTCCTCGCAGCGGAAGTACCCGCACAGGCAGCGTCGCTGTCCGGTCCTCAGTAATACGATTCGCTGATTGGTCGGAATCAGCGATATTGTCGCCGCGACCAATCAGCAATATTGGTGCCAAATTTAAACACCGCTCTGCTGATTGCGCCTGGTCGGCCGCATACAGAATCTAGAATACCCGATGCGTTAGAATCGGGCCACCATCTAGTACTGTATATAAAGAGCTGTGGGAGCCATCACACTATATATAGAGACCTGTGAAAAGCTAATGTGTTGATCCAGAGGAAGTCAAAAAACCCCATGAGGCAGATGCTGCTTGCCCAAAATTAGGGGAAAAATTCCTTCCTGACTCCACATATGGCAATCAGACTAGTTCCCTGGATCAACGTCCCATAACAAAATCTAGTATGAATAACCTGTAATGTTATTCAAGAAAGTCACACAGGATCTTCTTGAACTTTTTTTAGAGAATTAAGTATTACAAGGTCATGTGGTAGAGAGTTCCATAACTCACACAATAAAAAATTGCCATCTAACTTCCTTTAGACAAAGCGAATTAGGAGCTTGATGCTAGAGTAGTTGAATTAAAACTGAAAAAAATTATTAACACTGCAAAAAAGAGGAACAGTATTTATTCTCCAGCCCAGGTCTCAAAACTAATGCACTAATCAGGATGAAGCAAACCATATAATAAAGGCAGGGGCAGCACAGGTGCAAAATACTGATGAGACAACCAACTCATTAACCTACCAATTCTTGGAGGGAGTCATTGCTTAGTATTAAAACTGCACACAAAAAATGGCTTGTATAGGTCACTGGTCACACACAGATTGTTAGGGGAATGGTTGCAATCAACTTTATTAAATAATGGAAAGCAAACGAACCCGGGGTCCGCGATGCAGCCTGGAGGACTGCGGCCGAACACCTTCCGGGTAAGAAGGTAAAACAACCAACTGAAATAACAATCCCCCCCCCCGTGTTACTGCACACCGGAACGGGAATAGGGATTCGCACTATCTCCGTTAACTGCACGAGAGATGTGCGACACATAATGTAGCTGTAGCCCTGTTAACTGCACAGAGGCTACGCAGCAGGCGCTCGGATGCGTCTGTGATTCACGCCGGCTTATACGTGCTCCCAGCCAGCATGCTACCGGACTGCGGAGTATCTCTCCACGTGGCTAACAGGCGGTGCCGGGAATACGGAGTCCGCAGTCTGCTCGGGGTGTATAGCGACCCCCTTGTCGGAGCCAGACTGTCAGACGAAGCTACCTGCCTCCCTCCATCTAAGGCTGTCTATCCCCTGCTAAACCTGCCTGTCAGAAGCTATAACAGCAAAAGTACACGTGGAGCCGAAACGACCAAGCGTCCACACAGTAACACCAACTCAGCTCAATGATCAGAGCGCGCCGCCATGTTTGTGGGCGTGCTATTTAAATATTAAGCCCTGCCCACCCTCATATTATTGGTGACGTCACCCGCGACCAATCAGGCGGTGCCAGGTCACCGGATCAGCCGACTCCCAAACCACCAATCACGATCCGCCATGTCACGGGCATGCTCAGTGCAGTGTATCCTGGACTTAGGCTGTAACAGCCATGTTTCCCTCCGCAACCTATCCTTCATGTTGCTAGGAACAAAGACCTGAGAGACAGCTTGTACATCTCGTGCACCAGCTAGGCGTTGGGACTGACGATGATGCTGAGCAGCATCAGCCCTGGCTGGACCAGAATGGGAGACCACAGAATCCACTGATGATTCTGAACCCATTTCAGATCCAGAAAACACCTAACACAGATAGTGCTCAATATAGGGCTTACAGCCTATTAGTGACCCTCATACTGTTAGATTAGGCAGGCTGCAAAGCACTATCTAAGTGCACCCCATGAGGACAGACCCCCTAGTTTACAAATCCAGCATTGATGGGCTTGTCTGAACCCTGAATAAAAATAACGTGCAAAATCTATATATGAGGTACTGGTAGATATTTTGGCGCTGGTCACGCACAGTGTCTGGTTTACAGCCTATTAGTGACGCCCATACTATTAGATTAGGCGGGCTATGCTCCCCTCATACACCTTACCACGGTGTGTAGTGTGACATGGAGCTAAACCCCCTGTCTTCTTAAGAATAAGGCTGCGAAAAACCTTCTCTTTATTGATAGTAGAGAAACCTCCATACAGTAGATGCGGAAAACATACGATGAACCCCAGTATTGTACCACATAGATAGGGCTCTTACCGGCTAAGCTTGGAGCAGGCTGTGTGCACAGAGCCCAAGATACAAAACTGTAGGGATGTGGACTGTCTTACCCTGTTCCTACCCCTGAAGACAACAAACACCTCATGTGAACACTCTCTTGCGGTTTTATATGTAAAAGTGATATGTGTCTTATGTAATGTATAATGGTGATGTAACAGCATGTGAAGTGTTAATGCATAATGTGAGTATAGCATAAGATAAGCTTAGGATACCATAAGACATAAGTATAACATAAACCCTAAAATACAAATTTTATTAAATCTCTTTAAAATCGGGACATGCGGCATAAAGATGATCCGCATCAGTATTGCACTTTATCAAGATAAGTTCCTTTTATTGTTTAGTCTTGTGATCATTTATGTCATTGATACCTCTATGGGTGATTAATTCCAGGGCTGGCTAGGGTTATCCAGGGATAGCCGCTGTGGAGCGGGGGCGCCACAGTGTCAACATTAACTAGGGTGTCACCCTCCACTATAAGGCAGGTAATCAGCATCTAGGGTGTTGAACAGGGCTGATTGTAGCCTTTGTTTGGATGCCCGAATGTATCCTTTGGCTTGGAGGTCCAAAGATATTAGGAACGTTCTTGGGTGTTTTTATAAATTTGCACATTGTCACTTTATTCACTGTTGTCACTTTAATCATTTAGTACACACTGAGGATTGATTGTTTGATGTGATATCTGTACCAGTTTCTGGTAGACTGTCAGATCTTTGGTCTATGTAAGTACGAATAAGGGACTTTTAGGGTCTAGGGGCAGCTGCCGTTCAGCAAGGGTGCCATTGTCATCTATATGTAGGATGCCCATCTCCGTTGACATGCAGGTTCAGGCTAGGGTATCTATAGGGTGAGTTTTATTGAAGTACAGTGGGTACGGAAAGCATTCAGACCCCTTTAAATTTTTCACTCTTTGTTTAATTGCAGCCATTTGGTAAATTCTAAAAAGTTCATTTTTTTCTCATTAAAGTCCACTCTGCACCCCATCTTGACTGAAAAAAACAGAAATGTAGAAATTTTTGCAAATTTATTAAAAAAGGAAAACTGAAATATCACATGGTCATAAGTATTCAGACCCTTTGCTCATATTTAAGTCACATGCTGTCCATTTCCTTGTGATCCTCCTTGAGATGGTTCTACTCTTTCATTGGAGTCCAGCTGTGTTTAATTAAACTGATAGGACTTGATTTGGAAAGGCACACACCTATCTATGTAAGACCTCACAGCTCACAGTGCATGTCAGACCCTTTGCTCAGTATTGAGTAGAAGCCCCCTTTTGAGCTAGTTCATCCATGAGTCTTCTTGGGAATGATGCAACAAGTTTTTCACACCTGGATTTGGGGTTCCTCTGCCATTCTTCCTTGCAGATCCTCTCCAGTTCTGTCAGGTTGGATGGTGAACGTTGGTGGACAGCCATTTTCAGGTCTCTCCAGAGATGTTCAATTGGGTTTAGGTCAGGGCTCTGGCTGGGCCAGTCTAGAATGGTCACAGAGTTGTTCTGAAGCCACTCCTTTGTTATTTTAACTGTGTGCTTAGGGTCATTGTCTTGTTGGAAGGTGAACCTTCGGCCAAGTCTGAGGTCCAGAGCACTCTGGAAGAGGTTTTCATCCAGGATATCTGTGTACTTGGCCGCATTCATGTTTCTTTCAATTCCAACCAGTCGTCCTGTCCCTGCAGCTGAAAAACACCCCCATGATGCTGCCACCACCATGTTTCACTGTTGGGATTGTATTGGGCAGGTGATGAGCAGTGCCTGGTTTTTTCCACACATACCCCTTAGAATTATCACCAAAAAGTTCTATCTTAGTCTCATCAGACCAAAGAATCTTATTTCTCATAGACTGGGAGTCCTTCATGTGTTTTTAAGCAAACTCTGTGCAGGCTTTCATATGTCTTGCACTGAGGAGAGGCTTCCGTTGGGCCACTCTGCCATAAAGGCTCGACTTGTGGAGGGCTGCAGTGATAGTTGACTTTATGCAACTTTCTCCCATCTCCCTACTGCATCTTTGGAGCTGAGCCACAGTGATCTTGGGGTTCATCTTTACCTCTCTCACCAAGGCTCTTCTCCCACGATTGCTCAGTTTAGCTGGACAGCCAGGTCTAGGAAGACTTCTGGTGGTCCCAAACTTCTTCCACTTAAGGATTATGGAGGCCACTGTGTTCTTAGGACCCTTGACTAATGCAGAAATTCTTTTGTAAACTTGGCCAGATCTGTGCCTTGCCACAATTCTGTCTCTAAGCTCCTTGGGCAGTGTCAGGATGCCAGGTTTAATTTTACTTTGCCAGTAGTTTTTCCCTTAGCCAAGATGGCTTCCATTGCCTCACTGGGGTCATGTGTTTCCTGCCTGTGGACCTACTTAAACTGCATGTGTTGCAATCATGCCTTGCCTGAGTATTGTGTGCTTTTAGCTTTCTACTCACCTGTGCTAGCCCTCTGAATAGAGTCTTGCTGACCTTGTGTTTACTCCTAGTCATCCGCTGAAAGGATTGCTGCCTGAATCCTCTGCTAAGGGGACTTCTGCTGAAAGGAACCACTGGCTGTTGTTCACTCACGCTGGGATCTCTGAACTTTTGTCTTCCTGAAGAAAACTTCTCCTGGATCTCTACACCTCTGGTATAGTCACCATCTTGCTCTGTGTTTAAATACCCGGCTCCAGCTCTGCTTAAGACATCGCTGTTTCCTCCGCTGCACCTCCTGCATTCTTCAATATCCAGATCCATATTCCAGTTTGTCTTCTCTTCTGCACTACGTGAGTCCACAATCAACTGAGGAATGCCTACGTCTGCTTACTATCCTTATTTCTGTTTGCATATTACTGTACCTAAGTAAACTTGGACTATCGTTAACGTTTACATACCCTAATAGTAATGAAGGCCGTGCCTTACAGATTAGGTTCTAAGAAGTATTGTTTGGAATGAACTTACCTTCATAAACTGTTTGCTGTGATCTTTTGCACTTGAGTTTAAAATAGACTTTCACACTACTCTTGTCTCAGTCTCTGCTTTTGGCCCACGCCATTGGACTTCAGGGTATCTACTAACATCGTAACAGGCAGTTCCTTTGAGCTCATGATTCTCATTTGGTCTGACATGCACTGTGAGCTGTGAGGTCTTATATAGACAGGTGTGTGCCTTTCCAAATCAAGTCCTATCAGTTTAATTAAACACAGCTGGACTCCAATGAAAGAGTAGAACCATCTCAAGGAGGATCACAAGGAAATGGACAGCATGTGACTTAAATATGAGCAAAGGGTCTGAATACTTATGACCATGTGATATTTCAGTTTTCCTTTTTTAATAAATTTGCAAAAATTTCTACATTTCTGTTTTTTTCAGTCAAGATGGGGTGCAGAGTGGACTTTAATGAGAAAAAAAAAAGAACTTTTTAGAATTTACCAAATGGCTGCAATGAAACAAAGAGTGAAAGATGTAAAGGGGTCTGAATGCTTTCCGTACCCACTGTATATAGTACTCAATGTTCCAGGCAGTGGGAGGCATTACTGGGATCCAGAGCAGTCGCTCCAGTCACGTCCAGAGCCTAAGGTCTGGCATAGGAGCTGCCGGACACTTTGTGTGCTCTGAAGTACAAAGGAAGATGGACAGGGACCTGCATAGATGGAAGTTGAAGGCCAGTCCCGGGTGCACTGCAGAGGTGGACGAGAAATACAGGATGAGCTAGCAACAGGGCTGAAGAGGAGTTATGCTAAGAAGGAGGATAATGTGAATTGCTGTGCCTTATCCCATCTGTACCCACCTGATGAACTTGAACTGTCAAGTATATGTTTGACTGTTACAAAGAACTTCGTGTCCTCTAAATTGTGTGCGGCGGCTTCTGAGGACAGAAGCCTGAAGGCAGTGGAGGCCTGCGGCCTACAAGAGAGTGTGCTGCACCCCACACCCTAGAGCACACTGGGACTGGGACACCCATTGTCTGTAAAGTGCCAGAGCGAAATCAGACCGACGTTCAGTCACGACTACCGCTCTGTGCCACTTTACAAGATGAGTGATAAGGGAACTTCTCCATCAGAAGAGAAGAGGAAATAATGGTCGCTGCCCAAACTGTGACAAGAACAGGACCACAATGCAACAAGAACTGTCTCACAATGCTCTTGGAACTTTCCCATAATGCATTGCAAATTGAAACTAGAGCAAATACATTAAATCACTAGCAGACAGTGCAGTTATCAAACAATAAAAAAGAGACAGGATTCAAATGCAAGCAACATAATGTCAGAACTGATATACACATAAAGTGACTAGATTCCCTGGATAGCTAAATTCGCTGCTGAGGCAAGAACACGGGCTGCCCAGCACTATTTAAGTGCACCCCATGAAGATAGACACTCTAATTTACAAGGCCATAACATATAGGTGCATCTCACAAAATTAGAATATCATCAAAAAGTTAATTTATTTCAGTTCTTCAATGCAAAAAGTGAACCTCATATATTATATAGAGTCATTACAAACACAGTGATCTATTTCAAGTGTTTATTTCTGTTAATGTTGATGATTATGGCTTATAGCCAATGAAAACACAAAAGTCATTAACTCAGTAAATTAAAATAATTAACAAAAAACACCTGCAAAGACTTCCTAAGCATTTAAAAAGGTCCCTTAGTCTGTTTCAGTAGGCTCCACAATCATGGTGAAGACTGCTGACTTGACAGATGTCCAGAAGGCAGTCATTGACACACTCCACAAGATCCCAGAGTTCCAATTTTCATTTGAAATCAAGGTCCCAGAGTCTGGAAGAAGAGTGGAGAGGCCACAATCCAAGCTGCTTGAGGTCTAGTGTGAAGTTTCCACAATCAGTGATGGTTTGGGGAGCCGTGTCATCTGCTGGTGTAGGTCCGCTGTGTTTTTTCAACACCAAAGTCAGCGCAGCCGTCTACCAGGAAATTTTAGAGCACTTCATGCTTCCCTCTGCCACAGTATCAAGCTACCAGGGGGGCAAAGGGGGCGGTGGCCCCGGGCCCCTCGCTCTTAGGGGGCCCATCCAGGGCTACGCCAGTGTAACTGTATCTAGCATGCCCCTGGTGCCAGCATCGGGCCCCACTGCCCGCCACCGCCGCAAGTTTACTGATGAGAGAGGGAGCGCGGATCTCTCTCCCATTAGTCCCTTCTGTGACTGACGTCTCTGACATCATCACTTGGCGCCCAGCCCGCTGTGCTGAAGATGTGTGCGTGCTGGGTGCTCTGAGCAGCGAGGGAACCAGGAGGAGAGATGAGTACTGTTTATTTATTTTTTGCCGGGTGGGGGGCGGCATTATATTACAGACTCTGCCTATGGGAAGGGGGAGGTGCATTATACTACAGACTCTGCCTATGGGGGAGCATTATCCTAAAGACTCTGCCCACAGAGAAGGGGGGCATTATACTAAAGACTCTGCCTATGGGGAGGGGGGGCATTATACTACAGACTGTCTATGGGGAGGGGGGGAGCATTATGCTAAAGCCTCTGTCTATGGGGGGGCATTCTACTACAGACTCTGCCTATGGGGGGCATTATACTACAGACTCTGTTTATGAGCAGGGGAGAGCAGTAGACTACAGACTCTGCCTATGGGGGGACATTGTACTACAGACTCTGCCTATAAGAGGGGGAGCATTATACTACAGACTCTGCCTATGGGGGGTGCATTTTACTACAGACTCTGCCTATAGGTGGGGCATTATACCACAGACTCTGCCTATGAGGAGGGGGGGCACATTACACTACAGACTCTGCCTATGAGATGGGGGGAGCATTATACTACAGACTCTGCCTATGGGGGGGCATTATACCACAGACTCTGCCTATGAGGAGGGGGGGAGCATTATACTACAGACTCTGCCTATGGGGGGGAGCTTTATACTACAGACTCTGTCAATGGGGGGAGCATTTTACTACAGACTCTGCCTATAGGGGCGCATTATACTATACGAAGGACTATGGGGAGTGCATTATACTATATTGAGGACTATCTGGTGCATTATACTATATGTAGGCTATTTATACAGTGTGGGAGATAATGTGGGTTCTTTGAACAGCGTGGGGGCCATCATACAGTGTGGGAGATAATGTGGGGTCTTTGTATAGTGTGGAGGCCATCATACAGTGTTGGAGCCATCAGCTTGGGGGCTACTAAGGGGTCAGTATACTTTGTGGGGGTACTATACAGTGAGGGGGAATTATATCGTGAATAGGAGAACATCATACTGGTTAGAGCGGAGCTCTACATGGGGGGAGACTCAGGACATTATTAAATCTTAGGTGGGCACTTATTGTTATAGGGGAACTCAGGTTATCGTGACTGTCGAAGGGGCACTATTACTTTCTAGGGGGCACAATGTGGGCACTGTTTTCTAGGACACTTGCACACGGCATTACTTTATTTTAGAGGTTTGTTTTACCATCTAGAGGGCACACAGTAGGTGCAGTAATAGGGACACATTTTGCAGCAGAGGCTCAGTATTGGGGTATCAGCAGGATGAGAAGTTTGTGCAGGTTGGGGATAGATGTGGTCAGTGCCTGAAATGTAAGGAGTCTAATGTGTCTTTGTTGTGATCTCTGCAGACCTGAGACTCTGAGCCCTGGCTGGAGAAGTTGTCGTGTCGGTCTGGGCCAGATGGAAAAGACGGGAAAAGTGAACAATTTAATCAGAAAGAACGTCAGCTGTAAGGTACTATATATAACTGAGCTGTGATCTCTTATATGTTCTGCAGGACTGGCATCTATCAATATATGTCACCATATGGCGGTAATATCAGTGCTGGTCTTTGTATAGAGATTATTTTTAGTAACAGCGCGGTCATCTGCTGAGGTTTTCCTACATCCACTATCTGGGTGCGCCGCTATAGTTGGAATCAGGGTTACCTGGTTAGAGGCCCACTCAGAAGTTTCGGACCCCTGAACCAAAACCTTAGCTACGCCAAGCTTTTTGGAGATGGAAATTTCATTCTCCAGCAGGACTTGGCCCCTGTCCACACTGACAAAAGTACTAATACCTGGTTTAAAACAACAGTATCACTGTGCTTGATTGGCAGCAAACTCACCTGACCTTAACCCCATAAAGAATCTATGGGGTATTGTCAAGAGGAAAATGAGAGACACCAGACCCAACAATGCAGACGAGCTGAAGGCTTCTATCAAAGCCACCTGGGCTTCCATAACCCCTCAGCAGTGCCACAGGCTGATCCCTCCATGCCACATTGCCGCATTGATGCAGTAATTGATGTAAAAGGATCCCCGACCAAGTATTGAGGGCATTTATTGAACATACATTTCAGTAGGATAACATTTTGGATTTTGAAAACATTTTTCAAGCTGTTGTTATAAGGTATTCTAATTAATTGAAATAATGACTTTTGAGTTTTCATTGGCTGTAAGCCATAATCATCAATATTAACAGAAATAAGCACGTGAAATAGATCACTCTGTGTGTAATGGCTCTATATAATATATGAGTTTCACGTTTTGTATTGAAGAACTGAAATAAATTAACTTTTCTGGTGATATTCTAATTTTGTGAGATGCACCTGTAGATGGGCTTGGCTGCACCCTGAATAAAAATAGCATGTAAAAAATATATATGATATATATGAGGTATTGGTCGATATTTTGGCCAAAATATACAAGCTCGCAACCTGCTCAAGGGTCCTCATACTTGCGAGTCCCTACACTAACATTAAAAGCAAAGTCACAAAAACAAGGAATTAAAGTTCCCACCAAAATTCAAGAATTAACACCGCAAATACACCAACAATAATTACAAGGATGCAGCAAACCCATATAATGAAGAAGTCAGCAAAACAGGTGCAAAATATTGATGAGACAACCACTCACAACCTACCAATTCATGGAGGGGGTGATTGCTTAGTATTAAAACTGCACACAAATAAGCCTTGTATAGGGCACTGGTCACACACAGGTAGTGCACAATGTCTGGCTTACAGCCTATTAGTGAAGCCCAAACTATTAGATTAGGCGGGCTGCCCAGCACTTTTTAAGTACACCCCATGAAGACAGACACCCTAGTTTACAAGGCCAACATTGATGGGTCTGGCTGCACCCTGAATAAAAATAACGTGCAAAAAATATATATGATATATATGAGGTATTAGTAAATATTTTGGCCAAAATACACAAGCTCGCAACCCGCGTCAAGGGTCCTCATACTTGCGAGTCCCTACACTAACATTAAAGCAAAGACAAATTTAAATTCCCACCAAAATTCAAGAATTAACACAGGAAAAAAGGGCAACAGTGTTTACCTGCCTAGGTCTCAGTACTAATCATACCATATAATAACGATGACAGCAACACAGGTGCAAAATACTGATGTGACAACCACTCACATATTACCAATTAATGGAGGGGGGTGATTACATAGTATTAAAACTGCACACAAAATTATATGGGATTGCTACATCCTAATAGTGCATTAGTTCTGAGATCTGGGCAGGTAAATGCTATATTAATAATTGATTTTTTGGGGAAAGTTAAATTCTCTTTTGTTGGCTTTACTTTTAATCTAACTGAAATAAACAAAAGCTTTTTACCTAAACATTAGGATCTGTGTAGAGCCATCAGCTCAAAAAGGCTTCCTCGGAGAGACTTGGCATAAGCAGCTCAAAAGGAATCCTGACCTTTACCATTACACCCCTGTACAGGAATGGAGACTAACCAAATGCTCTGGGTTGCATCTACAGAGTAGCTGCTGGCCAGAGGAGCGAGCTTGAGGCTATAACTCTAACTAAAGCTTTTTTATTACTAAATAATGGGTTCTGTCTAAGGCAATTGGCTCAAAAAGGCTTCCTCGGACAGACTTGGTGCAAGCTACTCCATTCTGCAGATCCCAATGGAACCCTGGCCTTTACCATTACACCACTGTACAGGGATAGATACTTACCATAGGCCCAGGGCTGCATCTACAGAGTAGCTGCTGGCCGGAGGAGCGAGCTTGAGGCTATAGTGGTTGATTCAACTCTAACTAAAGCTTTTTTTTTCCTAAATACTGGGATCTGTTTAAGGCTGTTGGCTCAAACAGACTTCCTCGGACAGACTTGGCGCAAGCTACTCCGTTCTGCAGATCCCAAGGGAACCCTGGTTTTCACCATTACACCCCTGTACAGGGATAGATACTTACCATAGGCCCAGGGTTGCATCTACTGAGTAGCTGCTGGCCGGTGGAGTGCGCTTGAAGCTTGAGTAGTTGAATCAATCCTAACTAAAGAAAAACCTATGTAATGCCACTTTCTTGTTAGGACCTGTCTGAGGCCTATGGCTCAAAAAAGCTTCTTTGGAAATACTTGGCAAAAGCCAGTGTATCCTACAGGTTCCAAAGGAACTCTGGCCTTCACTCTTACAGCCCTGTACAGCGATAAAGACTTATTACAGGGCCTTGATTGCATCTACATAGTAGATGCTGACTGGAGGGGCAAACTTAAGGCTAGAATGGTTCAGCCAACCCTATCTATTGCTACTTTATTAAATGTTAGGATATTTCTGAGGCCGTTGGCTCAAACAGGCTTCCTCGGACAGACTGGGCGCAAAACACACCATTTCTGATGGTTCCAAATGAACCCTGGGCTTCACCCTTGAACCTCAATACAGGGACAGTTTCATAGTTTTAAGGTTGAAAGACACAAGTCCATCAAGTTCAACCTAAAAGTTAATGTGTTGATCCAGAGGAAGGCAAAAACCCCATGAGGCAGATGCTAATTGCCCCATATTAGGGGAAAAATCCCTTCCCGACTCCACATATGGCAATCAGACTAGTTCCCTGGATCAACGTCCCATAACAAAATCTAGTACGGATAACCTGTAATTTTATATTATTCAAGAAAGGCACACACATGCCCTCCTTGAATTTTTTTTAGAAAATTAAGTATTTCAAGTTCATGTGGTAGACAGTTTCATAACCTCATTGCTCACGCAATAAAAATTTGCCAACTAACTTCCTTTAGACAAAGTGAATTAGGATCTTTATGCTAGAGTAATTGAATTAACTCTAACTGAAATAGATTAATGCTTTTTTCCTAAATGTTGAAATTTGTTTAAATGCATCAGCTCAAAAAGGCTTTCTTGGACAGACTTGGCGCAAGCTACTCCATTCTGCAGATCCCAAGGGAACCCTGGCCTTTACCATTACACCCTTGTACAGGGATAGATACTTACCATAGGCCCAGGGCTGCATCTACAGAGTAGCTGCTGGCCGGAGGAGTGAGCTTGAGGCTATAGTGGTTGATTCAACTGTAACTAAAGCTTTTTTTTCCCTAAATACTGGGATCTGTTTAAGGCTGTTGGCTCAAACAGACTTCCTCGGACAGACTTGGCGCAAGCTACTCCGTTCTGCAGATCCCAAGGGAACCCTAGTTTTCACCATTACACCCCTGTACAGGGATAGATACTTACCATAGGCCCAGGGTTGCATCTACTGAGTAGCTGCTGGCCGGTGGAGTGCGCTTGAAGCTTGAGTAGTTGAATCAATCCTAACTAAAGAAAAACCTATGTAATGCCACTTTCTTGTTAGGACCTGTCTGAGGCCTATGGCTCAAAAAAGCTTCTTTGGAAATACTTGGCAAAAGCCAGTGTATCCTACAGGTTCCAAAGGAACTCTGGCCTTCACTCTTACAGCCCTGTACAGCGATAAAGACTTATTACAGGGCCTTGATTGCATCTACATAGTAGATGCTGACTGGAGGGGCAAACTTAAGGCTAGAATGGTTCAGCCAACCCTAACTATTGCTACTTTATTAAATGTTAGGATATTTCTGAGGCCGTTGGCTCAAACAGGCTTCCTCGGACAGACTTGGCGCAAAACACACCATTTCTGATGGTTCCAAATGAACCCTGGGCTTCACCCTTGAACCTCAATACAGGGACAGTTTCATAGTTTTAAGGTTGAAAGACACAAGTCCATCAAGTTCAACCTAAAAGTTAATGTGTTGATCCAGAGGAAGGCAAAAACCCCATGAGGCAGATGCTAATTGCCCCATATTAGGGGAAAAATCCCTTCCCGACTCCACATATGGCAATCAGACTAGTTCCCTGGATCAACGTCCCTTAACAAAATCTAGTACGGATAACCTACAATTCTATATTATTCAAGAAAGGCACACACATGCCCTCCTTGAATTTTTTTTAGAAAATTAAGTATTTCAAGTTCGTGTGGTAGAGAGTTCCATAACCTCATTGCTCACACAATAAAAATTTGCCAACTAACTTCCTTTAGACAAAGTGAATTAGGGTCTTTATACTAGAGTAATTGAATTAACTCTAACTGAAATAAATGAATGCTTTTTTCCTAAATGTCGAAATTTGTTTAAATCCATTAGCTCAAAAAGGCTTTCTCGGACAGATTTGGCGCAAGCTACTCCATTCTGCAGATCCCAAGGGAACCCTGGCCTTTACCATTACACCCCTATACAGAGATAGATACTTACCAAAGGCCCAGGGCTGCATCTACAGAGTAGCTGCTGGCCGGAGGAGCGAGCTTGAGGCTATAGTGGTTGATTCAACTCTAACTAAAGCTTTTTTTTTCCCTAAATACTGGGATCTGTTTAAGGCTGTTGGCTCAAACAGACTTCCTCGGACAGACTTGGCGCAATCTACTCCATTCTGCAGATCCCAAGGGAACCCTGGCTTTTACCATTACACCCCTGTACAGGGATAGATATTTACCATAGGCCCAGGTTTGCATCTACAGAGCAGCTGCTGTCCGGAGGAGTGCGCTTGAGGCTTGAGTAGTTGAATCAATCCTAACTAAAGAAAAACCTATGTAATGCCACTTTCTTGTTAGGACCTGCCTGAGGCCTATGTCGCAAAAAAGCTTCTTTGGAAAGACTTGGCAAAAGCCAGTCTATCCTACAGGTTCCAAAGGAACTCTTGCCTTCACTCTTACAGCCCTGTACAGTGATAAAGACTTATTACAGGGCCTTGATTGCATCTACATAGTAGATGCTGACTAGAGGGGCAGACTTAAGGCTAGAATGGTTCAGCCAACCCTAACTATTGCTACTTTCTTAAATGTTAGGATATTTCTGAGGCCGATGGCTCAAACAGGCTTCCTTGGACAGACTGGGCGCCAAACACACCATTTTACTTTTGGCAGTGTGGACATTGGCCAAGTCCTGCTGGAAAATGACATTTCCATCTCCAAAAAGCTTGTCGGCAGAGGGAAGCATGAAGTGCTCTACAATGTCCTGGTAGACGGGTGCGCTGACTTTGGTCTTGATAAAGCACAGTCGACCTACACCAGCAGATGACATGGCTCCCCAAACCATCACTGATTGTGGAAACTTCACACGAGACCTCAAGCAGCTTGGATTGTGGCCTCTCCACTCTTCCTCCAGACTCTGGGACCTTGATTTCCAAATTAAATGCAAAATTTACTTTCATCGGAAAACAACACCTTGGACCACTGAGCAACAGTCCAGGTGTTTTTCTCCTTGGCCCAGGTAAGATGCTTCTGGCGTTGTCTATTGGTGATGAGTGGCTTGACACAAGGAATGTGACACTTGTAGCCCATGTCTTGGATACGTCTGTGTGTGGTGGCTCTTGAAGCAATGACTCCAGCAGCAGTCCACTCCTTGTGAATCTTCCCCAAATGTTTGAATGGCCCTTCCTTAATAATCTTTTCAAGGCTGCGGTTATCCCGGTTGCTTGTGCACCTCTTCCTACCACACTTTTTCTTTCCACTCAACTTTCCATAAATATGCTTGGATACAGCACTCTGTTAACAGCCAGCTTCTTTAACAATGGCCTTTTGTGGTTTACACTCCTTGCGGAGTGCGTCAATGACTGCCTTCTGGACATCTGTCAAGTCAGCAGTCTTCCCCATGATTGTGGAGCCTACTGAAACAGACAAAGGGACCTTTTTAAATGCGTAAGAAGCCTTTGCAGGTGATTTTTGTTAATTATTCTAATTTACTGAGATAATGACTTTGTGTTTTCATTGGCTGTAAGCCATCATTATCAACATTAACAGAAATAAACACTTGAAATAGATCACTCTGTAATGACTCTGTATAATATATGAGTTTCACTTTTTGGATTGAAGAACTGAAATAAATTAACTTTTTGATGATATTCTAATTTTGTGAGAAGCACCTGTATGTTTGATGCATCTCATTAGCTAAGCTCAACCTCTTCCTTGCTTCACCTCAATTTGAGCCATAAATTGTGATATTTCATTTTGGTGCATTTTATGACTCCTTTTTGTCACACTTTTCTCATAACAATTTTTTTTATAACTGAGGGAAATTAACAAAATCTTATTTGTTGTACTCAAGTTTTGACAGAAACATCTGATAAAGTGTTGACTTATTTTTCTGAGTTAAACTCTTCCTTTTGGCCCTCTATATATTTGAGTTTGACAGCCCTGATGTAGATGGATGATGATGTGGCAAGAAGGGGCAGAGGGGCAGAGCCTCCTGGCTCTCAGCTTCGCTCTCCACTGCTCACAGGAGACAGCAGTTACTTCACAAATGTAACTGATAGAAAAGATGTCACGTAAGAGGGGGTCAGGGGAGCGATGTGCTGCAGGAGGGGGAAGATTAGCCAGGGGAGTGGTGTGCTGCAGGGAGAGGAGGATTATGCAGGGGAGTGATGTAATGCAGGAGGAGAGGATTAGGCAGGGAGCGCTGTGCTTAAGCGGGGGAGCGATGTGCTGCAGGAAGAGCAATATTAGGCAGGGTAGTGATGTAATGCAGGAGGAGAGGATTAGGCAGGGAGGGATGTGTTGCCGGGGGGAGGGGAGTAATATGCTGCAGAAGAAGGAGGATTAGGCAGGGGAGTGATATAATGCAGGAGGAGGAGAATTAGGCGGGGATGGAGAGATGTGCTGCAGGAAGGTGAGAAGATTAGGCAGGGGTGCGATGTGCTGCAGAAAGGGGAGGGGATTAGGCAGGGGTGCAATGTGCTGCAGAAAGGGGAGGTGATTAGGCAGGGGTGCGATGTGCTGCAGGAAGGGGAGGGGATTACGCAGGGGTGCAATGTGCTGCAGGAGCGGGAGGCTTAGGCAGGGGAGCGATGTGCTGCAGGAAGAGGTGGCTTATGCAGGGGAGTGATGTAATGCAAGAGGAGGGGATTAGGCAGGGAGTGCTGTGCTTAAGCGGGGGAACGATGTGCTGCAGGAAGAGCAATATTAGGCAGCGGAGTGATGTAATGCAGGAGGAGAGGACTAGGCAGGGAGAGATGTGTTGCCGGAGGGAGGGGAGTAATATGCTGCAGAAGAAGGAGGATTAGGCAGGGGAGTGATATAATGCAGGAGGGGGAGAATTAGGCGGGGATGGAGAGATGTGCTGCAGGAAGGTGAGGGGATTAGGCAGGGGTGCGATGTGCTGCAGAAAGGGGAGGGGATTAGGCAGGGGTGCAATGTGCTGCAGAATGGTGAGGGGATTAGGCAGGGGTGCGATGTGCTGCAGGAAGGGGAGGGGATTAGGCAGGGGTGCAATGTGCTGCAGGAGGGGGAGGCTTAGGCAGGGGAGCGATGTGCTGCAAGAAAAGGAGGATTAGGCAGGGGACTGATGAAATGCAGGAGAGAGGGGATTAGGCAGGAAGCGATGTGCTACAGGAGAGGGAGAATTAGGCAGGGTAGCAATGTGATGCAGGAGGAGGATTAAGCAGTTAGAGATGTGCTACAGAAATAACCAGTATATAGAGGTTGTTCCCTTTCAATAAATGAATGTCCCTAGCTGCAGGTCATTTAATTAAAAAAAAGAGGTTCCACCATCTCAGAGCTGCAGCAGCTCAGTGCGCTCAGCTGGGCAGTCCGTCTGATTACATTTGTTGGCTGCGGCAGTATTGAGGTGATGTCAGTGCCATACACAATCCCAGGAATGGGTCAGGACAGCACAGTTTGATTCTTTATACCTGCAGCCAGGGTCATTCATTTATTGAAATATCCCCTTAAAGCTGACGTACTACACCTCAAGAAATGTACTCCAGTCAAAAGATGGAGTCAATTTCAGTCCTATTTTACACCACTTTTCCAGCCTAATTTGTAATAAGTTTTCAGGTAAAGCTAAGCCACAAGCGGTCCAGATAAGCTCTGTTCACTATTTAAGAAGTTAAAAGAGTGGGTGTAAAAAGGTCAGAGTTTTCAAATGTAAGTTGTGCAGGAATTTACTGAGATTCAAACAGTTGTGCAACACATTTCCGGAGAAAACTGCTTGATGAAAAATGTTCCTTGAATAATATAACATTTCAGGTTAGTGGAAAAAGATTTTATTATGGGACGTTGATCCAGGGAACTAGTCTGATTGCCATATGTGGAGTCGGGAAGGAATTTTTCCCCTAATATGGGGCAATTAGCATCTGCCTCATGGGGTTTTTGCCTTCCTCTGGATCAACACATTAGCTTTTAGGTTGAACTTGACAGACTTGTGTCTTTCAACCTTAAAAATATGAAACTGTCCCTGTATTGAGGTTCAAGGGTGAAGCCCAGGGTTCATTTGGAACCATCAGAAATGGCGTGTTTTGCGCCCAGTCTGTCCAAGGAAGCCTGTTTGAGCCAACGGGCCTCAGAAATATCCTAACATTTAAGAAAGTAGCAATAGTTAAGGTGGCTGAACCATTCTAGCCTTAAGTTTGCCCCTCCAGTCAGCATCTACTATGTAGATGCAATCAAGGTCCTGTAATAAGTCTTTATCGCTGTACAGGGCTGTAAGAGTGAAGGTCAGAGTTCCTTTGGAACCTGTAGGATAGACTGGCTTTTGCCAAGCCTTTCCAAAGAATCTTTTTTGAGCCATAGGCCTCAGACAGGTCCTAACAAGAAAGTGGCATTACATAGGTTTTTCTTTAGTTAGGATTGATTCAACTACTCAAGCCTCAAGCGCACTCCTCCAGCCAGCAGCTACTCTGTAGATGCAACCCTTGGCCTATGGTAAGTATCTATCCCTGTACAGGGGTGTAATGGTAAAAACCAGGGTTCCCTTGGGATTTGCAGAATGGAGTAGCTTGCGCCAAGTCAGTCCGAGGAAGTCTGTTTGAGCCAACAGCCTTAAACAGATCCCAGTATTTAGGAAAAAAAAAGCTTTAGTTAGAGTTGAATCAACCACTATAGCCTCAAGCTCGCTCCTCCGGCCAGCAGCTACTCTGTAGATGCAGCCCTGGGCCTATGGTAAGTATCTATCCCTGTACAGGGGTGTAATGGTAAAGGCCAGGGTTCCCTTGGGATCTGCAGAATGGAGTAGCTTGCGCCAAGTCTGTCCGAGAAAGCCTTTTTGAGCTGATGGATTTAAACAAATTTCAACATTTAGGAAAAAAGCATTAATGTATTTCAGTTAGAGTTAATTCAGTTACTCTAGCATAAAGATCCTAATTCACTTTGTCTAAAGGAAGTTAGTTGGCAAATTTTTATTGTGTGAGCAATGAGGTTATGAAACTCTCTACCACATGAACTTGAAATACTTAATTTTCTAAAAAAAATTCAAGGAGGGTATGAGTGTGCCTTTCTTGAATAATATAAAATTTCAGGTTATCCATACTAGATTTTGTTATGGGATGTTGATCCTGGGAACTAGTCTGATTGCCATATGTGGAGTCGGGAAGGAATTTTTCCCCTAATATGGGGCAATTAGCATCTGCCTCATGGGGTTTTTGCCTTCCTCTGGATCAACACATTAGCTTTTAGGTTGAACTTGATGGACTTGTGTCTTTCAACCTTAAAAATATGAAACTGTCCCTGTATTGAGGTTCAAGGGTGAAGCCCAGGGTTCATTTGGAACCATCAGAAATGGCGTGTTTTGCGCCCAGTCTGTCCAAGGAAGCCTGTTTGAGCCAACGGGCCTCAGAAATATCCTAACATTTAAGAAAGTAGCAATAGTTAGGGTGGCTGAACCATTCTAGCCTTAAGTTTGCCCCTCCAGTCAGCATCTACTATGTAGATGCAATCAAAGTCCTGTAATAAGTCTTTATCGCTGTACAGGGCTGTAAGAGTGAAGGTCAGAGTTCCTTTGGAACCTGTAGGATAGACTGGCTTTTGCCAAGCATTTCCAAAGAAGCTTTTTTGAGCCATAGGCCTCAGACAGGTCCTAACAAGAAAGTGGCATTACATAGGTTTTTCTTTAGTTAGGATTGATTCAACTACTCAAGCCTCAAGCGCACTCCTCCGGCCAGCAGCTACTCTGTAGATGCAACCCTTGGCCTATGGTAAGTATCTATCCCTGTACAGGGGTGTAATGGTAAAAACCAGGGTTCCCTTGGGATCTGCAGAATGGAGTAGCTTGCGCCAAGTCAGTCCGAGGAAGTCTGTTTGAGCCAACAGCCTTAAACAGATCCCAGTATTTAGGAAAAAAAAAGCTTTAGTTAGAGTTGAATCAACCACTATAGCCTCAAGCTCGCTCCTCCGGCCAGCAGCTACTCTGTAGATGCAGCCCTGGGCCTATGGTAAGTATCTATCCCTGTACAGGGGTGTAATGGTAAAGTCCAGGGTTCCCTTGGGATCTGCAGAATGGAGTATCTTGCGCCAAGTCTGTCCGAGAAAGCCTTTTTGAGCTGATGGATTTAAACAAATTTCAACATTTAGGAAAAAAGCATTAATCTATTTCAGTTAGAGTTAATTCAATTACTCTAGCATAAAGATCCTAATTCACTTTGTCTAAAGGAAGTTAGTTGGCAAATTTTTATTGTGTGAGCAATGAGGTTATGAAACTCTCTACCACATGAACTTGAAATACTTAATTTTCTAAAAAAAATTCAAGGAGGGTATGTGTGTGCCTTTCTTGAATAATATAAAATTTCAGGTTATCCGTACTAGATTTTGTTATGGGATGTTGATCCTGGGAACTAGTCTGATTGCCATATGTGGAGTCGGGAAGGAATTTTTCCCCTAATATGGGGCAATTAGCATCTGCCTCATGGGGTTTTTGCCTTCCTCTGGATCAACACATTAGCTTTTAGGTTGAACTTGATGGACTTGTGTCTTTCAACCTTAAAAATATGAAACTGTCCCTGTATTGAGGTTCAAGGGTGAAGCCCAGGGTTCATTTGGAACCGTCAGAAATGGCGTGTTTTGCGCCCAGTCTGTCCAAGGAAGCCTGTTTGAGCCAACGGGCCTCAGAAATATCCTAACATTTAAGAAAGTAGCTATAGTTAGGGTGGCTGAACCATTCTAGCCTTAAGTTTGCCCCTCCAGTCAGCATCTACTATGTAGATGCAATCAAGGTCCTGTAATAAGTCTTTATCGCTGTACAGGGCTGTAAGAGTGAAGGTCAGAGTTCCTTTGGAACCTGTAGGATAGACTGGCTTTTGCCAAGCCTTTCCAAAGAAGCTTTTTTGAGCCATAGGCCTCAGACAGGTCCTAACAAGAAAGTGGCATTACATAGGTTTTTCTTTAGTTAGGATTGATTCAACTACTCTAGCCTCAAGCTCGCTCCTCCGGCCAGCAGCTACTCTGTAGATGCAGCCCTGGGCCTATGGTAAGTATCTATCCCTGTACAGGGGTGTAATGGTAAAGGCCAGGGTTCCCTTGGGATCTGCAGAATGGAGTAGCTTGCGCCAAGTCTGTCCGAGGAAGTCTTTTTGAGCCAATGGCCTTAGACAGAACCCATCATTTAGTAATAAAAAAGCTTTAGTTAGAGTTATAGCCTCAAGCTCGCTCCTCTGGCCAGCAGCTACTCTGTAGATGCAACCCTGAGCATGTGGTAAGTCTCCATTCCTGTAAAGGGGTGTAATGGTAAAGATCAGGGTTCCTTTTGACCTGCTTATGCCAAGTCTGTCAAAGGAAGCCTTTTTGAGCTGATGGCTCTAAACAGATCCTAATGTTTAGGAAAAAAGCTTATGTGTATTTCAGTTAGATTAAAAGTAAAGCCAACAAAAGAGAATTTAACTTTCCCCAAAAAATCAATTATTAATATAGCATTTACCTGCCCAGATCTCAGAACTAATGCACTATTAGGATGTAGCAATCCCATATAATTTTGTGTGCAGTTTTAATACTATGTAATCACCCCCCTCCATTAATTGGTAATATGTGAGTGGTTGTCGCATCAGTATTTTGCACCTGTGTTGCTGTCATCGTTATTATATGGTATGATTAGTACTGAGACCTAGGCAGGTAAACACTGTTGCCCTTTTTTCCTGTGTTAATTCTTGAATTTTGGTGGGAATTTAAATTTGTCTTTGCTTTTAATGTTAGTGTAGGGACTCGCAAGTATGAGGACCCTTGACGCGGGTTGCGAGCTTGTGTATTTTGGCCAAAATATTTACTAATACCTCATATATATCATATATATTTTTTGCACGTTATTTTTATTCAGGGTGCAGCCAGACCCATCAATGTTGGCCTTGTAAACTAGGGTGTCTGTCTTCATGGGGTGCACTTAAAAAGTGCTCGGCAGCCCACCTAATCTAATAGTTTCGGCTTCACTAATAGGCTGTAAGCCAGACATTGTGCACTACCTGTGTGTGACCAGTGCCCTATACAAGGCTTATTTGTGTGCAGTTTTAATACTGAGCAATCACCCCCTCCATGAATTGGTAGGTTGTGAGTGGTTGTCTCATCAATATTTTGCACCTGTGTTGCTGACTTCTTCATTATATGGGTTTGCTGCATCCTTGTAATTATTGTTGCTGTATTTGCTGTGTTAATTCTTGAATTTTGGTGGGAACTTTAATTCCTTGTTTTTGTGACTTTGCTTTTAATGTTAGTGTAGGGACTCGCAAGTATGAGGACCCTTGAGCAGGTTGCGAGCTTGTATATTTTGGCCAAAATATCGACCAATACCTCATATATATCATATATATTTTTTACATGCTATTTTTATTCAGGGTGCAGCCAAGCCCATCTACAGGTGCATCTCACAAAATTAGAATATCACCAGAAAAGTTAATTTATTTCATTTCTTCAGTACAAAAAGTGAAACTCTTATATTATGTAGAGCCATTACAAACAGAGTGATCTATTTCAAGTGTTTATTTCTGTTAATGTTGATGATTATGGCTTACAGCCAATGAAAACTCAAAAGTCATTATTTCAATTAATTAGAATACCTTATAACAACAGCTTGAAAAATGTTTTTAAAATCCAAAATGTTATCCTACTGAAATGTATGTTCAATAAATGCCCTCAATACTTGGTCGGGGATCCTTTTACATCAATTACTGCATCAATGCGGCAATGTGGCATGGAGGCGATCAGCCTGTGACACTGCTGAGGGGTTATGGAAGCCCAGGTGGCTTTGATAGAAGCCTTCAGCTCGTCTGCATTGTTGGGTCTGGTGTCTCTCATTTTCCTCTTGACAATACCCCATAGATTCTTTATGGGGTTAAGGTCAGGTGAGTTTGCTGCCAATCAAGCACAGTGATACTGTTGTGTTTAAACCAGGTATTAGTACTTTTGTCAGTGTGGACAGGGGCCAAGTCCTGCTGGAAAATGAAATTTCCATCTCAAAAAAAGCTTGGCGTAGCTAAGGTTTTGGTTCAGGGGGCCGAAACTTCTGAGTGGGCCTCTAACCAGGTAACCCTGATTACAACTATAGCGGCGCACCCAGATAGTGGATGTAGGAAAACCTCAGCAGATGACCGCGCTGTTACTAAAAATAATCTCTATACAAAGACCAGCACTGATATTACCGCCATATGGTGACATATATTGATTGATGCCAGTCCTGCAGAACATATAAGAGATCACAGCTCAGTTTTATATAGTACCTTACAGCTGACGTTCTTTCTGATTAAATTGTTCACTTTTCCCGTCTTTTCCATCTGGCCCAGACCGACACGACTACTTCTCCAGCCAGGGCTAAGAGTCTCAGGTATGCAGAGATCACAACAAAGACACATTTGACTCCTTACATTTCAGGCACTGACCAGATCTATCCCCAACCTGCACAAACTTCTCGTCCTGCCGATACCCCAATACTGAGCCTCTGCTGCAAAATGTGTCCCTATTACTGCACCTACTGTGTGCCCTCTAGATGGTAAAACAAACCTCTTAAATAAAGTAATGCCGTGTGCAAGTGTCCTAGAAAACAGTGCCCACATTGTGCCCCCTAGAAAGTAATAGTGCCCCTTCGACAGTCACGATAACCTGAGTTCCCCTATAACAATAAGTGCCCACCTAAGATTTAATAATGTCCTGAGTCTCCCCCCATGTAGAGCTCCGCTCTAACCAGTATGATGTTCTCCTATTCACGATATAATTCCCCCTCACTGTATAGTACCCCCACAAAGTATACTGACCCCTTAGTAGCCCCCAAGCTGATGGCTCCAACACTGTATGATGGCCTCCACACTATACAAAGACCCCACATTATCTCCCACACTGTATGATGGCCCCCACACTGTTCAAAGAACCCACATTATCTCCCACACTGTATAAATAGCCTACATATAGTATAATGCACCAGATAATCCTCAATATAGTATAATGCACTCCCCATAGTCCTTCGTATAGTATAATGCGCCCCCATAGGCAGAGTCTGTAGTATAATGCCCCCCCATAGTATAATGCACCAGATAGTCCTCAATATAGTATAATGCACTCCCCATAGTCCTTCGTATAGTATAATGCGCCCCCATAGGCAGAGTCTGTAGTAAAATGCTCCCCCATTGACAGAGTCTGTAGTATAATGCTCCCCCCCATAGGCAAAATCTGTAGTATAATGCTCCCCCCCTTCTCATAGGCAGAGTCTGTAGTATAATGCCCCCCCCTCCTCATAGGCAGAATCTGTAGTATAATGCCCCCCCATCTCATAGGCAGAGTCTGTAGTATAATGTGCCCCCCCTCCTCATAGGCAGAGTCTGTAGTATAATGCCCCCCCATCTCATAGGCAGCGTCTGTAGTATAATGCCCCACCTATAGGCAGAGTCTGTAGTAAAATGCACCCCCCATAGGCAGAGTCTGTAGATTAATGCTCCCCCTCTTATAGGCAGAGTCTGTAGTACAATGTCCCCCCCCATAGGCAGAGTCTGTAGTATACTGCTCTCCCCTGCTCATAAACAGAGTCTGTAGTATAATGCCCCCCATAGGCAGAGTCTGTAGTATAATGCCCCCCCGTAGACAGAGTCTTTAGTATAATGCTCCCCCCTCCCCATAGACAGTCTGTAGTATAATGCCCCCCCTCCCCATAGGCAGAGTCTTTAGTATAATGCCCCCCCCCCTCTCTGTGGGCAGAGTCTTTAGGATAATGCTCCCCCATAGGCAGAGTCTGTAGTATAATGCACCTCCCCCTTCCCATAGGCAGAGTCTGTAATATAATGCCGCCCCCCTCCCGGCAAAAAATAAATAAACAGTACTCATCTCTCCTCCTGGTTCCCTCACTGCTCAGAGCACCCAGCCCGCACACATCTTCAGCACAGCGGGCCGGGCACCAAGTGATGATGTCAGAGATGTCAGTCACAGAAGGGACTAATGGGAGAGAGATCCGCGCTCCCTCTCATCAGTAAACTTGCGGCGGTGACGGGCGGTGGGGCCCGATGCTGGCACCAGGGGCATGCCAGATACAGTTACACTGGCGTAGCCCTGGATGGGCCCCCTAAGAGTGAGGGGCCCGGGGCCACCGCCCCCTTTGCCCCCCTGGTAGCTATGATACTGTGGCGGAGGGAAGCATGAAGTGCTCTAAAATTTCCTGGTAGACGGCTGCGCTGACTTTAGTGTTGAAAAACACAGTGGATCTAGACCAGCAGATGACACGGCTCCCCAAACCATCACTGATTGTGGAAACTTCACACTAGACCTCAAGCAGCTTGGATTGTGGCCTCTCCACTCTTCTTCCAGACTCTGGGACCTTGATTTCAAATGAAAATTGGAACTCTGGGACCTTGTGGAGTGTGTCAATGACTGCCTTCTGGACATCTGTCAAGTCAGCAGTCTTCACCATGATTGTGGAGCCTACTGAAACAGACTAAGGGGCCTTTTTAAATGCTTAGGAAGTCTTTGCAGGTGTTTTTTGTTAATTATTTTAATTTACTGAGTTAATGACTTTTGTGTTTTCATTGGCTGTAAGCCATAATCATCAACATTAACAGAAATAAACACTAGAAATAGATTACTGTGTTTGTAATGACTCTATATAATATATGAGGTTCACTTTTTGCATTGAAGAACTGAAATAAATTAACTTTTTGATGATATTCTAATTTTGTGAGATGCACCTATATGTTATGGCCTTGTAAATTAGAGTGTCTATCTTCATGGGGTGCACTTAAATAGTGCTGGGCAGCCCGTGTTCTGGCCTCATCTGCGAATTTAGCTATCCAGGGAATCTAGTCACTTTATGTGTATATCAGTTCTGACATTATGTTGCTTGCATTTGAATCCTGTCTATTTTTTATTGTTTGATAACTGCACTGTCTGCTAGTGATTTAATGTATTTGCTCTAGTTTCAATTTGCAATGCATTATGGGAAAGTTCCAAGAGCATTGTGAGACAGTTCTTGTTGCATTGTGGTCCTGTTCTTGTCACAGTTTGGGCAGCGACCATTATTTCCTCTTCTCTTCTGATCGAGAAGTTCCCTTATCACTCATCTTGTAAAGTGGCACAGAGCGGTAGTCGTGACTGAACGTCGGTCTGATTTCGCTCTGGCACTTTACAGACAATGGGTGTCCCAGTCCCAGTGTGCTCTAGGGTGTGGGGTGCAGCACACTCTCTTGTAGGCCGCAGGCCTCCACTGCCTTCAGGCTTCTGTCCTCAGAAGCCGCCGCACACAATTTAGGGGACACAAAGTTCTTTGTAACAGTCAAACATATACTTGACAGTTCAAGTTCATCAGGTGGGTACAGATGGGATAAGGCACAGCAATTCACATTATCCTCCTTCTTAGCATAACTCCTCTTCAGCCCTGTTGCTAGCTCATCCTGTATTTCTCGTCCACCTCTGCAGTGCACCCGGGACTGGCCTTCAACTTCCATCTATGCAGGTCCCTGCCCATCTTCCTTTGTACTTCAGAGCACACAAAGTGTCCGGCAGCTCCTATGCCAGAACTTAGGCTCTGGACCTGACTGGAGCGACTGCTCTGGATCCCAGTAATGCCTCCCACTGCCTGGAACAAGTGACACATGCTGCCCCTAGCAGCCCACCGCACCTGAACTTGACCTTCACTATGCACTTCACTAACTCTCACTGAACTCACACTATTCTGACTCCATGACTAAGCTGCAAGCATAGGGCGCTGTGAGACACCGTTTCTAGGCTGTCTCTTTACCGTACTCACACATAGTGATGTCTTCAGATAGTTTAACTCGACTGCAAGAAGCACATTGTTGAAGATTCAGAAGAAGATTTATTTTCTAGCAGAATACTCGATGATGTGCAAATGTACAGCAGGTAAAAAGACTTTTTTAGAAACGGGCTGGAAGCACATAAGCTTCTAACATGGCTGAAGATGGTGAATGAGGAAGAAGAATGGAGAAGAAGGGAGGGGTTACTGATGTGTCACCCTGGCCTGGATGCCACAAAATGTAATAAAGCTGTGTCTGAGAGCAAGGGGGAGGTTCTCTATTCAGGGGAACATTAGCATGCAGTACCTCCTGTCTCAGGCCAGTAGGGGGAGCAGGCTGCCCCTATAAAAGCTGGTGCTGGGGGCAGGGTTAGAAAGAACGGGATGGCCTGTCTCAGCACTGAGACGTGTCCCAGAGTGGAGCAGGGACAGAAAGTTGATTGCACCTAAGAGGAAGTGTGGCAGTAGGAGAGCCACCAGCCAGAGACGAGAGGCGAAGAGAGCCTGTCTTGGCAAATCAGAGACTGACCTTACCAGACTTTGGTGTCTGAGGCTGGAAGGATTCCACATCCCCCAGCAGAGAACCAGTCCGCAAGGAACTGTATATTCCTTGGCCTAAGAAGCCTGGAGGCCCTGCCACAACCGAAGGGACCAGTAAAGCCGTACAAGGCTGGGAGCAGAAAGGAACCCACGTCGCAGGCCATACAGGCGAGAATACATGGAAAGCTCGGAAACGTGGGCTGTTACCCTATCAGGAGGAGATAGCCAGAAGGAGCGCAGAAAGCACGGTAGGCCTACACCCTCACCCTGACCAGGGCCAATTTCCCCGTTGCTCTCAGACATCCAGGTCCCCCTCCTAGCTGGGACTGCTTATGGGTCAATTTACCTGTTCTAGTAAAGACCCTGGACTGCAACCTGTTGTCTGTGTGCTCCTTGCTTCTCCAGCACTATCAGCACTGGGACCCTCACTACCATCACTCCCACCATCCATTATACTGCCCTGGGGACGCACTCTTCCCGTGGGGAGTCACACTACCCTAGCTGCACACCTCATCAGCCCCAGCGGTCTGCATGCAGCGGCGGTTCCTAATAACCGCAATCCACGGGTGGCATAGTCGGACATTATCAGCAGAACGTAGCAGACTACCATTGGCCTGACCACCCTGAGCCATGGAACCGGGTCGCCACTACTACTCCCATCGTCCCCCCTATTGCCCGGATCCGAGTGCCCCACAGCCCAGGGGGCGAGTCAGCTTTGGCGTAGTCGGCAGGATTTCGTGCCCGCAACCACCGGGTACTGCGTGCCTGAAAAAGACTTTTGTAACTTACCTGTGGCGAAGTTTCCCGCCGTCCGGTGTCGTTTCCCGCCATCCGGAGCCGATTCCCGCCATCAGACGCCATCTTGGACCGTTTCCTGCCGTCTTCTGCCGTCTTCCCGCCATCCGCAGCTGTTTCCCGCCATCGGACGCCATCTTCAGGACGCCGCGCGGGAAGAAGAGGGGCGTGGACGTCAAAACCGCCCGAGATCCGAAGCTCCGCCCCACGCACCGACGCTGCGCAAGGTCCTGGAAGGGAGAGAGAGCGACGCTGACGTCATCAGGACGCGACGCCAGGTCCTCGTCCATAGCAGCAGCAGCGGAGCCGCGGCCTACAGTAGAGGATCGTCGGAAGGTAGGCCACTCTTGACTAGGGGGGAGGAAGATGTCGGACACAGAGGCGCCCACTACCACCAACGCAGCTGCAGCAGCGGTGATGCCCTATTCCCTGCCCTACATCCCTGGAGCGGCCTGGCTGCCCAAATATTCAGGGGAGCCCCATGCCCTAACTGACTTCAAGGAAAGGCTATACAGTTTTTTCCAGGTTTACCCCCTGACAGAGGAACAGAAGGTCAGCATACTAACAAGGCAGTTAACTGGCGCAGCCCAAAGGGAGGTAAAATCATGGCCCACTGAGGAGAAAAGGACTGTGAAGGGTATTCTGTCCCGGCTGCGGGGTACCTTTGACACACGTACCTCCGCTGAAATTAAAATGAGGTTCTATGGATGTAAGCAGCGGGCACAGGACAGCATCAGAGACTATGCCCTAAATCTGCAGGAAGCCTTGAGGGCTATTCAACAAACTGACCCTGGCAGTGTGCAGGAAACGGATAAGCTGCTAACAGAACAATTCATAGAAGGTCTGCTGTCTAGCGCCCACAGGGCCCAACTGAGCCTCATGTTCTTTCAGAACCCCGATTTGACCTTTGCCCAATTTAAGGACAGGGCCATAAGGGTGCTCCGTGAATCTGAAACCAGTGGCGCTATAAACCCCCGGCGCCCTGCTCTCACCAACCACCAGGAGGCGGCGCCCTCCTCTATGGATCCCGTGGGGGCTGATACACAGGCCCTGAACCAAGCCCCGTCGAAAGACCTGCACCACCAAGTCCAGGAGCGTCGCGGCGTTGACCAGGACCGTCCAGGCGTTGCAAGTGGACCTGTCAAGACCCATCGAGCTGGCTTCAAGTCCGGAGGATGTCCCGTGGCGTCGACAGAGGAGGATCCCGTCATTCCGAGGGAGGCCCACAGACCGCTACGCAGAGGATGGACAGCCCATTTGCCGTCGATGCAATCAGCCCGGACACATTTCCAGGTACTGTAATTTAAACGGGTCCAACCTGGGGCAGAGGGCCAACCCCCAGACATAAGATCACCAGGCCCTTACAATTGGCGTAATAAGTACGTTGGGGGGCGCCCGGTTTTACCCGTGGTGCTGGACGGTATCCCCATGAGCGCCTTGCTGGATACTGGGTCACAAGTAACCACTATCCCTTATGTACTTTTTAAGCAGTATTGGACTGATGCTGATATCACACGGTATCCAGACAGTAACTTGAGCATCATCGCCAGTAATGGCTTACCCGTGCCGCAGATGGGGTTCAAGGAGATGACCATTAAAATTGGTAAAGTTGAACTACCGGCACAGGGAGTGATTATTGTGGACATTGACCGTCGTGAAAGTCACCCTAAAATAACTGTGGGTACTAACGTAATTGAAAATTGTCTTTCAGAGGTAATTGTGATCTTACAACAGGTGGCGGTGAATGCTAGTTCCAGCCAACAGAGAGTCCTCAACAAGGAAATAAAAGCCCTGATGAGACGGCAGCAGGTAGAACTGTCTGGTGGTGAGATCGGTAGCGTAAGAATGAGTGACCCATTCCCCATTTCCATGCCTCCCAAAAGTGAAATGATGATCTGGTGTCGGACTGCAATTGGGTTGAGAGGTAGAGACTACCAAGCCATGGTAGAACCCGTGTACTCAGACAGCAGGCCCACCATTTTGACAGCCCGGGGGGTGGTTGATGTCCGTCATGGGAGGGTGCCCATCCGCATCCTCAACATTGGGGAGACGGAAGTACACTTACCCAGGTACGCTACACTCGCCAAACTGTTTGTCGTCGAACACAAAGCTATCAGGGCCGTGGAACCCTTGCCTCCATCTCCACAGGCGGAGGGTAATGGCTCCCAGAAACAAAAGGAGGACTGGTGCCAGAAACTCCATGTGGGTGCTGACTCCACTCCCCTGCACCAAAAACAAGGAGTCTACCGGGTGGTACAGGAGTACGAGAGAGTCTTTAGTAAGCACCCGCTGGACTTCGGCAGAGTAAAGGGGATAGAACACCACATCCCCACAGGGAGCCACCCACCAATAAAAGAGAGACACAGGCCTGTACCCCCTGCACACTACCAGAACGCAAAGGGCATGCTAAGAGAGATGAAAGAAGCTGGGGTCATTAGAGACAGCTGTAGCCCCTGGGCAGCCCCCTTGGTTCTGGTCAAAAAGAAAGACGGCACCATGAGAATGTGCGTCGACTATAGACAAATCAACCGTATCACCCACAAAGACGCATATCCGATGCCTACAATAGAGGAGTCTTTAGCCGCACTAAAATCAGCTAACTTCTTTTCTACTTTGGACCTTACTAGCGGGTACTGGCAGGTTCCTGTGGCAGAGGCTGACAAGGAGAAGACCGCCTTCACCACCCCGATGGGACTGAGTGAGTTCAACTGTATGCCTTTCGGGCTCTGCAACGCACCAGGGACCTTCCAGCGGCTGATGGAATGCTGTCTAGGGCACCGAAACTTCGAGACGGTCCTCCTTTACCTGGACGACTTGATCGTCTATTCGAAAACCTACGAGGACCATCTAAAGCACCTGGCCGAGGTGTTCGAAGCCCTGGCAGGCTACGGCCTGAAGGTGAAACCATCGAAGTGTCACCTGCTGAAACCAAAGGTCCAGTACCTAGGGCACGTGGTAAGTGCGGAAGGAGTAGCCCCCGACCCTGACAAGGTCACGACAATCAAGAACTGGCCAAGCCCCTCGAACATCAAGGAGGTGAGACAGTTTCTCGGGTTGGTAGGCTACTACCGAAGGTTCATCCCCGGGTCCACTAAGATGGCAGCTCCTATGCAGGACCTCCTAATCGGACAGTCTAATCCAGAAGTCAAAATCCACCCTTCAAGTGGGATAAACCGGAAGAGGAGTCCTTCCGCCGGTTGAAGATGGCCCTCACGGGGCATGAGATCCTGGCCTACCCTGATTATGGCCAGCCTTTTATTCTCCACACGGACGCCAGTAATGTGGGACTGGGAGCTGTACTGTCCCAAAACCAACAGGGCAGAGAACGGGTGATCGCATACGCCAGCCGGAAGCTGAGGCCCACCGAGAGGAACCCAGAGAATTACAGCTCCTTCAAGCTAGAATTCTTGGCGGTGGTGTGGGCCGTGACGGAACGCTTCAAGCATTACCTGGCCTCCGCAAAGTTCACCGTGTACACGGACAACAACCCGTTGACACACCTGGACAATGCAAGACTGGGTGCCCTAGAACAGCGGTGGATGGCCCGTCTCTCCAACTATGACTTCGTGATCAAGTACCGGGCCGGCAAAACCAATGCCAATGCTGACGCCCTATCGAGGATGCCTCACTTACCTGAAGGTGACGAAGACCCAGAAGAGCTGGAGGAGGTAGAACTCCCCGCGTTTCACCGGTATGGAGCCGCTCAATACTCCCACCGTGTGAAGGAGGAGGATCTGACAACCGTGATGATAAATCCCCTACCTCACCACAGCTGGGCCGAGACCCAAGATAGTGACGCTGCCATCCGCCTGGTGAAAGATCTGCTGACCCAGGAAGACGCCCGCATGGATCCGGATGCTCCAGAGGAAGCCAAGCAGCTGTGGAAGGAGAAGAGCAAGCTGTTCCTCTACGAAGGCAAGTTGTGCAGAAGGATTGTCAACCACCGGACGCACGAGCTGACCTGGCAAGTCGTGGTCCCAAGGCGAGATGCAGCTATGGTCCTGGGGGCTTACCATGACAGAGCGGGGCACTTCGGTTGGAAGAAACTGGAGTTCCTGCTAAGAGGAAGGTTCTTTTGGGTCGGCATGAGAGGAGCTGTAGAAAAGTGGTGCAGAGACTGTGGCCCTTGTCACCTGAGGAGGAAGGACCGCACCAGCCAGAAGACACCCTTGAGGCCCATCGTCACCACGCAGCCTCTTGAGCTGGTAGCTCTGGACCACGTCAAATTGGCTCCAAGCCGGTCTGGATACATCTATGCCCTGACAATCGTGGACCACTATTCCCGTTTTCTAGTGGTGGTCCCGGTAAAGGACTTGACAGCCCAAACAGCGGCCAGAGCCTTCCAGCAATATTTCTGCCATCCACACGGGTATCCGGAACAGGTCCTGACAGACCAGGGTCCAGCGTTCGAGGCTGAAATCTTCCAGGAGTTCTGCAACCTCTATGGCTGTAAGAAGATTCGTACAATGCCTTACCACCCCCAAACTAACGGGATGTGTGAGAAGATGAACAATATAGTCATTGATCTCCTGAAGACGTTGCCCCTGGAGGAACGCAGCCTGTAGCCAGAAAAACTGCCAGACCTGATAGACTTATACAATGACATCCCGGTGAATGCTACCAACTGCACCTCGGCTTACCTGATGCGAGCTAGACCAGGTAAGCTGCCCGTAGACCTGGAGATGGGAGTCCTAATACCTGAGGACACCTCTCCGGATGCGGACTGGGATATGGAAAGGCAACTGCAGTACAAGAAGGTACAGGAGAGTGTGGAGAAGAGCCTGGCCCAGGTGAGAGAAAGGCAAGAAAAACTCTTCAACCAACACGCCCCTGCTGGTCCCCTAGAACCTGGTGAGCAAGTCCTGAAGCGGAAGAGAAGGCTACATAAGTTGGACGACCAGTGGGAAAGGAAACCCTACACCGTGACAACCCAAAGGTGTGCGTAATCACCAAGGACGGAGGAGAAACCACTAGTGTCGTCTCCAGAGACCACCTCAAAAGATGCCCCGAGCAACTCCGTAGTGCAGAAGAGGATCAGAGTGACCTTGAACCCGCAGAGGACAAGGAAGAAATGATCAGCACCGTTCTCGGAGAGTTCCCTCAGTCCTGGACTCGCATAAATGATGCCATAGTGGTACCCATCCTGCATTTCCTGCAACCGGCCCAGCAACAGCCAACACCAGAGCCGGAAGGTGAAGAGGAGCAAGCGGTTCCAGAGGCAGAAGAGCCTGTACCAGCAGCCCAGGAGAGTCAACCCTCTGCTGACAGTGAGCCTGCCATGCCTGCGGTAAGCCAAAGGACCCGCAGACAGCTGCCTGCCCTACCTGTACACCCAGCTGGTAGCTGTACCCCTAACGCTAGTGGGGAAAGCCAGGTTGGTCCACCACCAGACAGTGGGTTAAGGAGGTCAACCAGGAGCACAAAGGGGCTGATACCCGCTCGCTGGAGAATATAGAGTGTACTAAAATTGTAAATAACCTTGTTGCCAAATGTTGAAATGTTTGCCAAAGTTACCTGCATGTTTATTAATAGTGTGTTTCAGTTTCTTGCAGCTACCGTAAGGACTCAAAGGTTATGGACTTTTTATAACCAGGACCTTGTATGGACTGCATTCGGAGCCTAACCCAGGAATGAACTAAGACTGTAAAGGACTTGGGGTAGGACAGACCCCCACCTGGTTAAGGCTCCCCGTTGTATTGGTGATATGGACACCCGGTCACAGGCCACACTGTGACCTTAAGAACTCAATTTGTGCGTCGTCTGTCTATTAATGTTTTATGGTTATGCATATTGTCTTTGTTTATTGTTTAGTCCCGGAGTACTAAATTTCACTAGGGGGGAATGTGTCACCCTGGCCTGGATGCCACAAAATGTAATAAAGCTGTGTCTGAGAGCAAGGGGGAGGTTCTCTAGTCAGGGGAACATTAGCATGCAGTACCTCCTGTCTCAGGCCAGTAGGGGGAGCAGGCTGCCCCTATAAAAGCTGGTGCTGGGGGCAGGGTTAGAAAGAACGGGATGGCCTGTCTCAGCACTGAGACGTGTCCCAGAGTGGAGCAGGGACAGAAAGTTGATTGCACCTAAGAGGAAGTGTGGCAGTAGGAGAGCCACCAGCCAGAGACGAGAGGCGAAGAGAGCCTGTCTTGGCAAATCAGAGACTGACCTTACCAGACTTTGGTGTCTGAGGCTGGAAGGATTCCACATCCCCCAGCAGAGAACCAGTCCGCAAGGGACTGTATATTCCTTGGCCTAAGAAGCCTGGAGGCCCTGCCACAACCGAAGGGACCAGTAAAGCCGTACAAGGCTGGGAGCAGAAAGGAACCCACGTCGCAGGCCATAGAGGCGAGAATACACGGAAAGCTCGGAAACGTGGGCTGTTACCCTATCAGGAGGAGATAGCCAGAAGGAGCGCAGAAAGCACGGTAGGCCTACACCCTCACCCTGACCAGGGCCAATTTCCCCGTTGCTCTCAGACATCCAGGTCCCCCTCCTAGCCGGGACTGTTTATGGGTCAATTTACCTGTTCTAGTAAAGACCCTGGACTGCAACCTGTTGTCTGTGTGCTCCTTGCTTCTCCAGCACTATCAGCACTGGGACCCTCACTACCATCACTCCCACCATCCACTATACTGCCCTGGGGCCGCACTCTTCCCGTGGGGAGTCACACTATCCTAGCTGCACACCTCATCAGCCCCAGCGGTCTGCATGCAGCGGCGGTTCCTAATAACCGCAAATCCACGGGTGGCGTAGTCGGACATAAACATCAGCACATAACGGACTACCACTGGCCTGACCACCCTGAGCCACAGAACCGGGTTGCCACTACTACTCCCATCGTTCCCCTACTGCCCGGATCCGAGTGCCCCACGGCCCAGGGGGCGAGTCACTGACATCACAGCTACATCTGAGAGAGACAGGGAGAGACAAAGGACAAACTTATAAGAAAGGAAAATGACGCGCCCCCTGGGACATATTCCTTTTTGAGGGGAATACCCGGCACCGGATCAGATGGGGGGTTGTAGTCTCCGAGCGGCTGTGACCCGGCCCCCGTGCCCAGGGCGTCAAGCTCAGTGTTATGTGGCAGTCCTACAGATGTTATTAAGAGTTCTTTTGTGTCGACTACGCCACCCATTGTGATGCGGTCACTGTGGCCGCCGCTGCAGCAGGGTCCGCTGAGGCTGATGGTGCAGGTGCAGCTTGAGATGGTATAACCCCCAACGGGTGGGGTATAGCCTCAGGGGGAACAGGTGCAGAGGATGGGGGTTGTGGTGGTGCAGTGCAGACGGCAGTGAAGACAGAGTCGGGTTGTGCAGTTAAGGGTGTTTACTTACTGCAGATGTTGTACTGGTCACTCCAGCTCCGAGTGACCACCCGAGCCGTGCTGCGTCCACCAGGTCCTGGATCCAGCCAACCCCCAAACAAGTCCGGAGCGTGGCCCTGAGCTCTCCTTCTGTCCCGTTCACTGGCCGTCCCCACCAGTGATCCACCTAGGTCCAGCTCCCTCGGGCCTTCTGTTGGGACACCCTTGGCCTTGGGTTCCCTGACCCTTCATGTGGTGTGCCTTCGGGGTGGATGTGGTGGGTGACCGTGGCAAACGCTGCCCACGGTCTCCGGTCTCTGGCTGGGGAATGTTTTTGCCCCCACCAGCTTGGGTTCCGGTACCCTGATGCCGACTCTTCACCCGGGGTTTTAATTTGGGATCTTAGAGTCCTGTTCTTCTGTGCCTCTGGGTCTCTCTCTCTCCTCTCTCACTCTGGGTCTTTCCTTCTCCTCTGCTCCTGACTTGTTCTCTGCATCTGACCCTGTTCTTAGTTGGTGCCCACCTTATATACACCCTCTATGTGTGAGCTCAGGTGACCAGCACCCAATGAGCTCCTATCTTTACCCAGGCTGCTCCCCCTATCTGCCCCTACACTAATTGGGATGTACCACCCCCCTCCCACTCCAGCCAGGAACAGACTCGGTCGTACCTGCACATTTCTAAGTGGGAGTACCGTCGGTCTGCTCCTCGGAAATGGGATGTGTGTAGTGCATGCAGCCTACCGAGCTCAGATCCACACTCCTTCCTTACCCGGGAGTGGAATATCACACCTCTGGCTTGAGGTGCAATACCCCTGTAGCAGCCGAATCCTCAGGGTGCTACAAAAACCTAACTGCATAGCAACAAAACAGCAACTTAATGATAGTGCAATATGGTCTGTAAGATTCCCAAATCATGGGACATGGCGCACACTATCAGGAAGTGCCCCTCTTTTTATTAACACTAGTGCCCATCCACTGCACTAGTTCTATCAATAACTATTTCCTATCTCATATACTAAACCTATTATCCTTATCCTATGTGTTATGCAATTCAAAAATTCTATAAACAAATTAGGAAATCCCAGAATTATAATAGAAACCCTAAAATACAAATGTTATTAAATCTCATTAAAAGCGGGACATATATCACCTTAAGTGAAAACAAATTAGTCACACCCCTAATGATAGACCCTTATTCAGACTGCGGGAAGAGGCACTTCTCAATCAGAGGCAGGCCACACCCATTGAGTACTATATACAGTGGGTACGGAAAGCATTCAGACCCCTTTACATTTTTCACTCTTTGTTTCATTGCAGCCATTTGGTAAATTCTAAAAAGTTCATTTTTTTTCTCATTAAAGTACACTGTGCACCCCATCTTGACTGAAAAAAAACAGAAATGTAGAAATTTTTGCAAATTTATTAAAAAAGGAAAACTGAAATATCACATGGTCATAAGTATTCAGACCCTTTGCTCATATTTAAGTCACATAGTTACATAGTTACATAGTTTATAAGGCCAAAAAAAACAAGCGTCCATCCAGTTCAGCCTATTTCTTGTGCACTGCAGCTATTCCGCAGCCTTGATCCAGGGGAAGGCAAAAAAAACCATGCGGTATAGGCCAATTTACATCATTGAGGAAAAATTCACTTCCCGACTCCAATCTGGCAGTCAGATTAAATCCCTGGATTAATTAACTATCACTAAGCATAAGATGTAATTTTATTGTTCTCAAGAAAGGCGTCCAGGCCTCTCTTGAACTCATTAAGTGAGTTGGACATCACCACTTCCTCTCCCAGAGAATTCCAGAGTCTCACGGCTCTGACCGTAAAGAATCCCCTTCTATGCTGGTGCAGGAACCTCCTTTCCTCCAGACGCATAGTGTGCCCCCTCGTCTTTGTCACCATCCTTGGTATAAACAGGTCATGGGAGAGATCTCTGTACTGCCCCCTGATGTATTTATACATGTTTATGAGGTCTCCCCTAAGCCTTCTCTTTTCCAACGTAAATAGGCCTAATTTGGACAACCTCTCTGGGTATTCTAGTCCCTCCATTCCCTTTATTACCTTAGTCGCCCTCCTTTGTACCCTCTCTAGCTCCAATATGTCTTTCCTGAACACCGGAGCCCAGAACTGTGCACAATATTCTAAGTGCGGCCTTACCAGCGCTTTATACAGAGGAAGAACAATGTTCTCATCATATGCCCCTATTCCTCTTCTGATGCATGCCATGACTCTATTTGCCTTCGCAGCTGCTGCCTGACACTGGGCACTCCAATTTAATTTGCTGTTAACCAAGACGCCCAGGTCCTTCTCCATGTCAGATTTCCCCAACGGTTTCCCATTTAATATGTATGGGTGACTGCTGTTTTTCTTTCCCATGTGCATGACCTTACATTTATTGGCATTGAACCCCATTTGCCGTTTTTTGGCCCAACTCCCCAATTTATCTAAATCCTCCTGTAGCTGTGCCCTATCCTCATCTGTATTAACTACGTTACAAAGTTTAGTATCATCTGCAAATATTGCTATTTTACTATGCAACCCTTCCACTAGATCATTAATAAATATATTAAATAATATAGGGCCCAAGACAGACCCTTGAGGCACCCCGCTAGTCGAGACGCAGTTATAAAAGGAATCCAATTTGTCCGCATTAATCAACTGCAGGGCATCTTGATTGGCAAATAGATTGATCACTTTGGGGTACCAAGTGTTCAGCAACTTTTCTTCTGTCTTGGCACAAGCCAAGGATACGCTGTTCCTCAGGGATTCACATTCTACAGGACCCCTGGACCCGACAAAGAATAAAGCACTTTATCATATTAAACCTGACAGGGCACACCTGTGAGGTGAAGACCATTTCCGGTGACTACCTCTAGAAGCTCATCAAGAGAACGCCAAGAGTGTGCAAAGCAGTCATCAAAGCAAAAGGGGGCTACTCTGAAGAACCTAGAATATAAGACATATTTTCAGTTGTTTCACACTTTTTTGTTAAGTATATAATTCCACATGTGTTAATTCATAGTTTTGATGCCTTCAGTGTGAATGTACAATTCTCATAGTCATGAAAATACAGAAAAATGAGAAGGTGTGTCCAAACTTTTGGTCTGTACTGTATATATCCACCCATATACAGTATACATATATATACACACATATACAGTATACATATATACACACCCATATACAGTATACATATACACACACACATACAGCATACATATATATACACACTTATACAGTATACATATATATACACACACATACAGCATACATATATATACACACATATACAGTATACATATATATACACACATATACAGTATACATATATACACACATATACAGTATACATATATATACACACATATACAGTATACATATACACACACATATACAGTATACATATATACACACATATACAGTATACATATATAGACACACATATACAGTATACATATATACACACATATACCAGTATACATATATACACACATATACAGTATACATATATACACACATATACCAGTATACATATACACACACATATACAGTATATATATACACACATATACAGTATACATATATATACACACATATACAGTATACATATATACACACCCATATACAGTATACATATACACACACATATACAGTATACATATATACACACATATACAGTATACATATATACACACATATACCAGTATACATATATATACACCCATATACAGTATATATATACACACATATACAGTATACATATATATACACACACATACAGCATACATATATATACACACTTATACAGTATACATATATATACACACACATACAGCATACATATATATACACACATATACAGTATACATATATATACACACACATATACAGTATACATATATATACACACTTATACAGTATACATATATACACACATATACAGTATACATATATACACATATACAGTATACATATATACAGCCATATACAGTATACATATATATATGCATACAGTATGCATATACACATATACAGTATACATATATATATATACATACATATAGAGTATCTATAATATAACGCTACAAGCGTCCCTCTGTCTGAAGCCTTTATAGTCTGCGCTAGTGCGACACGCCTGCACAGTCTGGCTCCAGACTGAAGAACGCATGGAGCCGTTACAGGTAAGAGGAGTGTATGGTGCTGGAGATCACGGTATGCGTATACACTGAACACATACCGCGATCTCTGGCGCCATACTTACATACTTACCTGACCGGGATGAGCGCTACCGCGGCGCCTCTGTTCGGTCCAGAGTCCGGGGGAAGAGGGAAGCGTTGAAATTGGCGCATGCGCATAGCGCTATCTGGTGCCATTTTACTGAAGATACATTTGCAATGTGTCTTCAGCAAAATGGAGCCGGACAGCGTGGTATGAGCACACGCGTACTTCGGCGCCGCACTCCTCCCCCAGCCTCCAGCAGAACGGGAAACAGCACTGGAGCACAGGGAAGAAAGGTGAGTATAAGTGTTTCTTTTCTTGTATGTGTGTGCAGCATGATAGGGATGAGGGGTGCCATACATACCAGGATTGGGGGGTGAGGGGTGCCATACATACCAGGATTGGGGGGTGAGAGGACCATACATACCAGGATTGGCGGGTGAGGGGACTATCCATACCAGGATTGGGGGGTGAGGGGTGCCATGCATACCAGAATTGGGGGTGAGGGGACCATGCATAACAGGATTGGGGATGAGGGGTGCCATGCATACCGGGATTGGGGGTGAGGGGTGCCATGCATATCAGGATAGGGATGAGGGGTGCCATGCATACCAGGAATGGGGATGAGGGGTACCATGCATACCAGGATTGGGGATGTGAGGTGGTACCATAGATACCAGGATAGGGATGAGGGGGTACCATGCATAACAGGATTGGGGATGAGGGGTGCCATGCATACCAGGATTGGGGGTGAGGGGTACCATGTATACCAGAATTGGGGGGTGAGGGGACCATGCATACCAGGATTGGGGGTGAGGGGTGCCATGTATACCAGAATTGGGGGAGGGGAACATGCATACCAGGATTGGGGATGAGTGGTGCCATGCATACCAGGATTGGGGAATGAGGGGACCATGCATTCCAGGATTGGGGGTGAGGGGTGCCATGCATACCAGGATTGGGAAATGAGGGGTGCCAAGTATACCAGAATTGGGGGTGAGGGGTGCCATGCATACAAGGATTGGGGGGTGAGGGGTGCCATGTATACCAGGATTGGGAGGTGAGGTGACCATGCATACCAGGATTGGGGAATGAGGTGTGCCATGTATACCAGGATTGGGGAATGAGGGGTGCCATGCATACCAGGATTCGGGGGTGAGGGGACCATGCACACCAGGATTGGGGGGTGAGGGGTGCCATGCATACCAGGATTGGGGGGTGAGGGGACCATACATACCATGATTGGGGGGTGAGGGGAGCCATGCATACCAGGATTGGGGAATGAGGGATGCCATGTATACCAGGATTGGGGGGTGAGGTGACCATGCATACCAGGATTGGGGAATGAGGTGTGCCATGTATACCAGGATTGGGGAATGAGGGGTGCCATGCATACCAGGATTCGGGGGTGAGGGGACCATGCATACCAGGATTAGGGGGTGAGGGGACCATGCATACCAGGATTAGGGGGTGAGGGGACCATGCATACCAGGATTAGGGGGTAAGGGGACCATGCATACCAGGATTAGGGGGTGAGGGGTGCCATGCATACCACAATAGGATGGGGGCAGCACAAATACCAGGATGGGAGACCATATACCAATAAAAATGCTCGCCACCCGGGCGTAGAACGGGTTCAATAGCTAGTACATATATACACGCATATATACAGTAATACAGCATATACATACACATATATACTGTATATACACACACACACACACACACATATATACAGTAATACAGCATATACATACACATATATACTGTATATACACACACACACATATATATATATATCTGGCGACAGGGCCCCGCTGCGTCCTCTGTGTCTCTGTACAGATATAAGTGTAACACGTACTGGATCCAGCACAGGTGACAGTCTGCCATAGAGCTGACGTGCAGTACATACACTGTGTTATGGGGGCGCTCACCTGTGCGGACCCCGCGCTCCGGCCGCTACTTCTCTGCTCATATAAGGTCTCTCTTTCTGCCATTAAATAATTCGGTTGTCATGGCAGTGGAGGCGGGGCGTTGGTAGGGGGCGTGTCTGGTATAGGGCAGATTGGGGCGGGGCTGTCATGCAGTGCTTGTCTCATCGCTGTAATTTCCTGCTGATGCCACCTGGTGGACAGCATTGGTCAGTACGCGCTGAGAATGCTCACATGGTGGGGGAGGGGCAGCTTATATATGTATATACACAGTCACAATGCAGTTAGGGTTATGTTCACACAGTGTTTTTTTAAACGTTTTTTTCCACATTATAAAACTCAGTGTTGTCAGGAAAAGCATTGCCTGTATTTTTGATGTATGCCTCATACAAAATACATTTTTGAAGATTTTTTTTAATCTTCCATCCTATACTCGGGCACTGGCTGTATATTGTTGAGGCCCCGGGACTTGCTTAGATCCGCTGGGTGGCATTGCCAGCTGCATTGCAGTAAATGGGTGACCTGAAATCCCACATTTATCCTGTGACCAGTTAGGGACTGTTTTTTCTTAAAGAAGGGGCTCATGTTATTAATCCCAGACAATCCATTAATGGAGTTTCCAGTAGTATAATAATGATGATTTATCCTGGGGATGGGTTATCAATATCCGATCGGTGGGCTCCGACACGCGGCACTGGCTCTACCCATCAGCTGATTGCAGCGCTCAGATGTAAATAGTGTGAAGATTGAACATCACTGCTCCATTCACTGTACTGCGGGTCCTGCAGATCAGCTAATATTCATGTAATAGGAGCTGATCTGCAGCACCAGGGAGCGGCCACTACACAGTGACCAGAGCTGTGATGTTCAGCTCCTCAACAATGTTTACATCTGACCTCGGCCAGAGTTTCAAACAACTGAGTAGTGGAGGAGCCACGTGCCGGACCCCCACAAATCTGATATTAATGAGCTAACCAGGGTATAGGCCATGAATATGTTTGTCCTGGAAATTCCCTTTAAGGCCCACCTGCACATACTATGTATATAATATATATATATATGGCAAAGAGTGGGAAGGGGTTAATAAAAGGCTCATAAAACGGACAAACAACACAAATATTGGTTCTATCTTTTACACATTTGGGGTAGCCCTTAAGAGGGCCGGAGAGAGAGAGAGAGAGAGAGAAAGAGAGAGAGAGAGAGAAGAGAGAGAGAAGAGAGAGAGAAGAGAGAGAGAAGAGAGAGAGAGAAGAGAGAGAGAGAAGAGAGAGAGAGAGAAGAGAGAGAGAAGAGAGAGGGGAGGGAGAGATACCGGGAGATACCAAGAGAGAGAAAAAAAGAGAGACCCAACCAGTGCAAAGCTAAGCCGGGCAGGCGGCAGCGGCTATTTATACCCACTGCTGATCTCTGATTGGTGGAAAATCTGGGTGTGGCTGCTCTCTGATTGGTGGAAAATCTGGGTGTGGCTGCTCTGTGATTCGTCAGCATTATGACCTCACAGTGGCGATGACTCATACCTCCTGGGTGGTTCTTCTGGGCGGTTCTGTTTTCTGACTGGTGGAAATTCTAATCAGCATTATGACCTCACAGTGGCCGTGACTCATGTTTCATGGACTGTTCTATCTGGGTGACCTGAAACATGCTGATCTCTGATTGGTGGAAATTCAAGTCATCTTCATGACATCACAATCAGCATGTTATTACTGCTGAGATGTTCAGTTTTTTCCTAAATTTCCTACGTTTTGTCCTAATTTATTAGCACATATATACCACTCATTCCTACAATCAAAGGGTCAGGAAACCCCTCTGAAATCAATATCCTACAATTTACCCCAACAGCAAAAAAACAACTATAAACAAAATACCAAAAGATATATCAGATTATTAATGAGCAAATAAAAGACACAATCACATAAAAAGAATCTTTAGAAAGGTGTAGAAAAAATGCTGTAAAGTAAGAACGCTTCAAAAATAGAAATGTTAATGATTTATTTAATCAATTAACAAAATACAAGTGAATGAACAAACAAAAAATCTAGATCCAATCAATATTTGGTGTGACCAACTTTTCACTTTAAGGCTGGGTGCCCACGTAGCATTTTTCAAGCGTTTATGCTGCAGAATTTCCGCAGCGTAAACGCTTGTTAAACGCTAGGTTATCGGCCCCCCATGGTCCCCAAGGGGATTCCGCATGTTCTATGCACATGCTGCGGATTTTTCCGCAGCGTTTATGCTGCGTACAAAAATCCGCAGTATGTCATTTAATTTTGCGGAAGCGCAGCGGAACTCCCGCCATTGACTTGCATTGAGACGCATAGAAACCGCGACTGTACATTTGTACAAGCGGCTTCTATGCGTCTCTATGTGCGGATGGTACCCAGTTCTGGAGGAGAGGAGACTCTCCTCCAGACCTGGGTACCATTGTACCTGTAAAAAAAGAATAAAATAAATAAAGTTTATACTCACCTTTCCAAAGGCTTCTCTCTGAATGCCGGCATCGCTTGAGGACCTGCGGCGACGTCACAGTCATGTGACCGCAGGCCCTTCACCGCTCTGTCTCGCGATATGCCGGCATCCAGGAAGCAGAGAGGAACGAGCGCTGCAGCCACGCCGGGGCCTCGGGGGTGAGTATAGCTTTATTTGTTTTCATTTTTATGGTTCACACTGTATAAATCCATGCTGTTTGCATGGATTTATACAGTGTGACCTAGTTGTCAAGCACTTTCCAAGTGATGCTATTGACGCGCCCCCTGGGCCGTGTTCAGTGGATACCTGGAGCCGGATCCGGATAGGGGTAGTAGTCCTTGTGGCGGTGACCCGGTCCGTGCCCAGGGTGTCAAACTCAGTGGCAGTCTATGGCAGTAGATGTTAGATCACTACGCCACCCGTTGATTTGCAGCTATGGAGCTGCCGCTGCAGGGCAGACCGCTGAGGCCGGTGGTAGGATTGTGCAGCATGGTAGTATAACCCCCAACGGGAGGGGTATGGCCTCAGGGCAGCCGACGTGGATGATGGGGGTAGCAGGAACCACTCGGAGACGGTACGGTGTAGTTTAGGGTCTTTACTGGTAACAAAGATAGACCCTCCCGGAGTACTGGCTAGCGATTGGGGCCTGGTCAGTCCTTGAGCAGATGGGATCTCCCCTGGCCAGGTGGAGTTGTAGGCCTCCCAAACTAACGATACTCTTCTGGCTACCTTGCTAGAGGCGGGTATAAGTAGCCCACGTCCCTGAGTGTACCGTGTGGTGCTCACCCGTATGGCCGGTGACTCGGGGCCTTCTAATGGCTTCCGCTCCACGATGGCGGTGCTGGTCCCACTCTTGTGACCGTGCCTTCAGGTTTCTGGGCCAGAGGATCTGCAATCCCCGGCCGGTCGGTTTCTGCTGCTGGGTAGAGATTAGTCCCCACAGCCTCGGACTCCGGGTCCGGTGATACTTCTTAGTCAGGGCGAGCTCTGCAGCTGCCAGCCCCTGACTCTTTGTAACACTGCTCCACAGAGCTCCTGTTGTTTCTTCCTATGCTGCTTCTCTGTCTCTACTTCTGTTCTTCTTCTACTCACTAACCCTGCCTCAGCCCCAGGTTTATATAGGGGAAGTTCTTCCCCTCCCAAGACTGGGCAGGAGGTGTGGCATGCACAGGATCCCTGACCAAAGGACCTCCCACCTGCTCTCAGACATAACATTACATTACTGTGGAAACCAGACCCCTGGGGTGCCACATTCCCCCCTAGTAAAATTTAGTACTCCGGGACTAAACATATTTTAGAAAAACATAACAATATATAACAATAACAATAAAGAAACACATAAAGGTGGTCACGGCATGTCCGCAACCGGGTGCAGTCTTTGAAGAAAAGCAAAGGTGTCCATTTCACCAAAACAGGGAGACGTAACCAGGTAGGGGCCTGTCCTGCCCCGAGTCCTTAACAGTCTTTAGTCCGTCCTGGGTTACGCTCCAACTATATACAAAGGATTCCCGGTAAATCCACCACAGACTCCTAAAAACAACTAGAAACACAAAATTACACACAAGCAACTATAGACAGGTAAACATTATAAAATAGCTTAAACATTTAGATCCTCCAACGTGCGGGTAACTGGCCTCTAGTGGCCCTAGTGGACCTACGGAGCTGACTGTCTGGCCCTGAACTACAGGGTGTAGGAGCTGTCAAGGGTAAACTGGGCAGCTGTCTATGGGCCCTTTGGCTCACTAGGGGTGTGGCAGGCTCACTATAAGCAGAGGGTTGATTTTCCGGGTCTGCTTGTGTAGAGTCTTCTGCCTCCTGGACCGGCTGTTCTTCCAGCTCTTCCTGTTGCTCCGTAGGTGCTTGGGATGCTGGTTGGAGGAAGGTGAGTACGGGTACCACAACTGCACCATTGACTTGAGTCCAAGACCGAGGGAAGTCCCCGAGCACAGTACTAACCATATCTTTCCTTTCCTCTACGGGTCGATGGTCTTCTTGTTCCTCTTCAGGGTTCCTCAGTTGTTCGGGACACTTCTTCAGGTGGTCCCGGGATACAATGGCTGTGGTTTCCCCTCCGTCTTTACTGATGGTACAGACCTTCGGGTTCTCGTGGCTTGAGGGCAGTACGGTATACGGGTCCTTCTCCCACTGGTCGTCCAACTTGTGGAGCCGTCTCTTCCTCTTCAAGACCTGCTCTCCGGGTACCAGGGGAACAGCGGGAGCATACTGGTTGTAAGTTTTCTCTTGTCTTTCCCTAGCCTGACAGAGACTTCGCTCCACGCTCTCCTGTACTCTCCGGTACTGCTGCTGCCTCTCTGTGTCCCAGTCTGCTTCTGGTGAAGTGTCCTCGGGTGTCAGGACTCCCATTTCCAGGTCAACAGGTAACTTACCAGGTCTCGCCCTCATTAGGTAAGCCGGGGTACAGTTGGTGGAACCTACCGGGATGTGGTTGTATAGGTCCACCAGATCGGGCAACTTCTCAGGCCACAGACTGCGTTCTTCCAGGGGCAACGTTTTTAGAAGATCCATTACCACCTGGTTCATTTTCTCACAAAGTCCATTAGTTTGCGGATGGTAGGGTGTCGTCCTTATCTTCCGGCAGCCATACAGATTGCAGAATTCCTGGAAGACCTCCGCTTCAAAGGCAGGTCCCTGGTCCGTCAGCACTTGGTCCGGGTACCCGTGTGGACGGCAGAAGTGCTGCTGGAAGGCTCTAGCTGCTGTTTGAGCCGTTAAGTCCTTGACGGGGACGACAATCAAGAACCGGGAGTAATGATCCACGATGGTTAACGCGTAGACGTAGCCACTTCTGCTTGGGGTCAGTTTTACATGATCCAAGGCTACCAGTTCCAACGGTTGCCGGGTGACGATGGACTGCAGGGGAGTCTTCTGGCTGGCACGGTCCTTCCTTCTCAGGTTGCACGGGCCACAGTCTCTGCACCACTTCTCGATGGTTCCCCTCATGCCTACCCAGTGGAACCGCCCGCGCAGCAGGAACTCCAGCTTCTTCCACCCGAAGTGTCCAGCTCCGTCGTGGTATGCCTCCATCACCATGGCTGCGTCTCTTCGTGGCACCACTACTTGCCAGAGTAGTTCATGCGTCCGGGAGTTAACCATTCTGCGGCACAACTTCCCCTTGTAAAGGAACAGTCGACTCTTCTCTGCCCACAGTTGTTTAGCTTCCTCCGGAGCGTCCGGTTCAAGGCGAGCCTCCGGCCGAGTCAGCATCTCCTTCACCAGTCGGACGGCAGGGTCGCTGTCTTGCGTTTCCGCCCAGTTGTAGTGAGGTAAGGGGTTCAACGTAGCAGCCTGCTTACTCCTTACCCGGTGGGAATACTGGATAGTCCCATGACGGTGGAACGCAGGGAGTTCAACTTCTTCCAGTCCCTCCGGATCTTCTCCTTCGTCCGGCAGGTTGGGCATCCTGGACAGGGCGTCCGCGTTGGTATTGGAGCGTCCTGCCCGGTACTTGATTGTGAACTCGTAGTTGGACAGACGGGCCATCCACCTCTGCTCCAGGGCACCGAGTCTTGCCGTGTCCAGGTGTGTCAACGGGTTGTTATCCGTGTACACGGTGAACCGGGAAGAAGCGAGGTAATGCTTAAAGCGCTCGGTGACTGCCCATACTACGGCCAGGAACTCTAGCTTAAATGAGCTGTAATTCTCGGGGTTCCTTTCGGTGGGTCGCAGTTTTCGGCTGGCGTAGGCGATTACTCGTTCTTTCCCCTGCTGGACCTGGGACAGTACGGCTCCTAGCCCGATGTTACTGGCGTCGGTGTAGAGGATAAAGGGCTGGCTATAATCCGGGTACGCCAGGATTTCATCCCCCGTGAGGGCCATCTTCAGCTGGCGGAAGGACTCTTCTTCCAGCTCCTCCCATTTGAAGGGCGGCTTCTGGTTCTTAGCCTTCCGGGACTGGCCTATCAGAAGGTCCTGCATAGGTGCTGCCTTTTTGGTGAAACCGGGAATAAACCTTCGGTAGTAGCCTACCAACCCGAGGAACTGCCGCACTTCTTTTACGCTGGAGGGGCTTGGCCATTCCTTAATTGCGGTGATCTTATCAGGGTCGGGAGCCACTCCGTCAGCGCTCACCACGTGTCCCAGGTACTGCACCTTTGGTTTCAGGAGGTGACACTTGGAGGGTTTCACCTTTAGGCCGTAACTCGCCAGAGCTTCGAACACCTCCGCCAGGTGTTTCAGGTGGTCCTCATAAGTCTTGGAATATACGATGACATCGTCCAGGTACAACAGGACCGTCTCAAAGTTTCTGTGGCCCAGACAGCACTCCATTAATCGTTGGAAGGTTCCTGGTGCGTTGCAGAGTCCGAACGGCATGCAGGTGAACTCGCTAAGTCCCATCGGGGTGGTGAATGCGGTCTTCTCCCGGTCCGCCTCTGCTACAGGAACCTGCCAGTACCCGCTAGTGAGATCCAAGGTAGAGAAGAAGTTAGCAGATCTTAAAGCAGCCAAAGACTCCTCTATCCTTGGTAAAGGGTACGCATCTTTGTGTGTGATACGGTTAATTTTCCGGTAATCTACACACATTCTCATAGTGTTGTCTTTCTTTTTGACTAAAACTAGTGGGGCTGCCCAGGGGCTACAGCTATCCCGGATTACCCCAGCCTCCTTCATGTCTCTAAGCATCCCCTTGGCGTGTTGGTAATGTGCAGGGGGTACGGGTCGATACCTCTCTTTTATGGGAGGATGATCTCCCGTGGGAATGTGGTGTTCTACCCCCTTGACTCGCCCAAAGTCTAACGGGTGTTTACTAAACACTCTCTCATACTCTTGAACCACCCGGTAGACTCCCTGTTTCTGGTGGGAGGGAGTGGAGTCAGTTCCCAAGTGTAGTTGCTGACACCAATCCTCCTTTACTTTCTTAGAGCCGTTACCTTCCTCCGGGTGAGATGGAGGCAAGGGTTCCACAGACTGTATAGAGTTTTGGTTGATGGTATATAATTTGGCTAGCGTGGCATACCGGGGTAGGTACACTTCCCTCTTCCCGATATTTATTATGCGAACGGGCACCCTCCCATGGCGTACATTGACCACCCCCCGTGCTGTCAAAATGGTGGGCCTACTGTCTGAGTAAACTGGTTCTACCATTGCCTGGTAATCTCTACCTCTCGGACCAATAGCTGCCCGGCACCAAATCATCATTTCACTTTTTGGGGGCATGGCAATAGGGAAAGGGTCACACATTCTTACGCTACCAATCTCACCGCCGGAGAGTTCCACCTGTTGCCGTCGCATCAGTGCCCGGATCTCTTTCTGGAGCACTCGCTGCTCGCCGGAGCTGGCGTTCTTGGCAACCTGTTGTAAAAGGAAAATCACCTCTGCAAGACAATTTTCAATTACATTAGTTCCTAGCGTTATCTTTGGGTGACTCTCATGCTTGTCAATATCTACAATGATCAGTCCCTGTGCTGCCAGTTCGACTCTACCGATTTTGATGGTCACCTCTTTAAATCCGATCTGTGGCACGGGCTGGCCATTGCTGGCGATGATACTCAAGTCGTCGTCAGGGTAGCGGGTAATATCCGAGTCATTCCAGTACTGCTTAAAGAGCACGTACGGGATGGTGGTGACCTGTGACCCGGTGTCCAGTAGGGCACTCATGGGAATGCCATCCAGTACCACAGGCAAGACTGGACGTCCTCCCACATATCTGTCGCGCCAGTTCGATGGGCCTGGTGATCTTTTTCCTGGGGGTTGGCCCTCTACCCCAGGTTGTGCCAGTTTAAAGGACAGTACCTTGCCATATGTCCGGGTTGATTGCAGCGGCGGCAGATGGGTCGTCCGTCCTCGCTGTATCGGTCACTGGGTCTTCCTCTGGCCGGTGGGGTCCTCCTTGGTCGACGCCACGGGATGTCCTCCGGTCCGGATGCCAGCTGGATCTTCCCTGGGGTGGAAACCTGTAAAGACTGCACAGTTCGGGTTAGCGCAGCAACGCTCTTAACTAGCTCTTGGACCTGATGGTGTAGGTCTGGAGCCGGGTCATTGTCCAAAGCCTGCGCATCAGCTCCCACAGGCCCTGCCGACAAGGGCGCCGCCTCCTGGTGGTAAGTGGTAGTAGGGCGCCTGTGGGTCACAACGCCACCCGGTGCCGGTTCTCGGAGCACCCGGATGGCTCTGTCCTTGAACTGTGCAAAGTCCAGATGAGGATCCTGTAAGGCTATGGCCCGCAACTGGGTTCGGTGGACATTGCAATATAGTCCCTCTATAAATTGTTCGGTCAACAGCCTGTCCTCGTTTCCCACGCTGTCAGGGTCGGTCTGCTTAATGGCCCTCAGGGCCTCTTGTAGGTTTAGTGCATAGTCCCTTATACTCTCATGTGCTCGCTGCTTGCACCCATAGAATCTAAGCTTAATCTCGGCTGAGGTGCGGGTATCAAAGGTGTCCCTCAGCCGGGTTAGTATCCCTGCGACAGTCCTCCTCCCAGGTGGCCAGGACTTTACCTCCCTTTGGGCTGCCCCGGTTAGTTGGGCCACCAGGATGCTCACTTTTTGCTCTTCTGTGAGGGGGTACACCTGGAAGAGGCTATCCAGCTTTTCTCTAAAGTCATGCAGGGTATGTGACTCCCCTGAGTACTGGGGTAGCCAAGCTGCTCCCGGGATATAGGGCATGGTGAAGGGCATAACTGCAGCAGCGGTGGCGCTGGCGGGGGTTGAGGCAGTGAAGCTCTCCTCCGTATCCGACATCCTTCTCCCCCCTAGTGGACCGTGGCCTACCTTGCGATGATCCTCTTCCGTAGGCCGCGGCTCCGCAGTGGATCGTCTGGGTTTTGGACCTTCCGTCGCGCTCCTGTGACGTCGGCGTCTGCTGGGCTCCTTCCAGGACCTTACGCAACGTCCGGACGTGAGGCAGGGCTTCAGTTCTCGCGGGCTTTTCGGAGTCCACGCCCCTCTTCTTCCCGCGCGGCGTCCTCAAGATGGCGTCCAACGGCGGGAAAACTCCACAGATGGCGGGAAGAAGGCTGAAGATGGCGCCGGATGGCGGGAATCTTCACGGATGGCGGGAAGAAGGCTGAAAATGGCGCCGGATGGCGGGAATCTTCACCACAGGTGAGTTTGAAAGTCTCTTTTTCAGGCACGCAGTACCCGGTGGTTACGGGCACGAGATCCTGCCGACTACGCCAAAGTTGACGCGCCCCCTGGGCCGTGTTCAGTGGATACCCGGAGCCGGATCCGGATAGGGGTAGTAGTCCTTGTGGCGGTGACCCGGTCCGTGCCCAGGGTGTCAAACTCAGTGGCAGTCTATGGCAGTAGATGTTAGATGACTACGCCACCCGTTGAATGCAGCTTTAGAGCTGCTGCTGCAGGGCAGACCGCTGAGGCCGGTGGTAGGATTGTGCAGCGTGGTAGTATAACCCCCAACGGGAGGGGTATGGCCTCAGGGCAGCCGACGTGGATGATGGGGGTAGCAGGAACCACTCGGAGACGGTACGGTGTAGTTTAGGGTCTTTACTGGTAACAAAGATAGACCCTCCCGGAGTACTGGCTAGCGATTGGGGCCTGGTCAGTCCTTGAGCAGATGGGATCTCCCCTGGCCAGGTGGAGTTGTAGGCCTCCCAAACTAACGATACTCTTCTGGCTACCTTGCTAGAGGCGGGTATAAGTAGCCCACGTCCCTGAGTGTACCGTGTGGTGCTCACCCGTATGGCCGGTGACTCAGGGCCTTCTAATGGCTTCCGCTCCACGATGGCGGTGCTGGTCCCACTCTTGTGACCGTGCCTTCAGGTTTCTGGGCCAGAGGATCTGCAATCCCCGGCCGGTCGGTTTCTGCTGCTGGGTAGAGATTAGTCCCCACAGCCTCGGACTCCGGGTCCGGTGATACTTCTTAGTCAGGGCGAGCTCTGCAGCTGCCAGCCCCTGACTCTTTGTAACACTGCTCCACAGAGCTCCTGTTGTTTCTTCCTATGCTGCTTCTCTGTCTCTACTTCTGTTCTTCTTCTACTCACTAACCCTGCCTCAGCCCCAGGTTTATATAGGGGAAGTTCTTCCCCTCCCAAGACTGGGCAGGAGGTGTGGCATGCACAGGATCCCTGACCAAAGGACCTCCCACCTGCTCTCAGACATAACATTACATTACTGTGGAAACCAGACCCCTGGGGTGCCACACTATCGCCTGGAAAGCGCTTGTCAATCTGCATGCGGAAACGCATGTGAATCCGCATGTGGATCCGCATGTATTCTGCAGGAAAAACGCATGCACAATCTGCATGCGTTTTTTCTGCCAGGGAGATGCAGAAATGCTGCAGAAATTTTCTGCTTCATTTCTGCATCGTGGGCACATAGCCTAAAACAGCATCAATTCTTCTAGGTACACCTGCGCAAAGTCTGGGATTTGTAATAATACAGTCAGGTGTCTGGTCATACACCATGGCAAGACTGAGCAAGAATACACAAGGGAGTTATACTACATCAGCAAGGACTCTAAGGCACAAATTTCAAAGCAGATTGAGGGTTCAAGATGTGTCATTCAAGCACTTGTGAAGAAGCACAAGAAACTGTGCAACGTCGAGGTCAGTAGATGCAGTGGTCGGCCAAGGAAACTTAGTGCAGCAGATGTATGACACATTATGGTTACTTTCCTTCAAAAGTGGAAGATGTCCAGCAGTGCCATTAGCTCAGGACTGGCAGCAACCAGTGGGACTCAGCTTCACTCATCTAATGTTCAGAGAAGACTGGCCAGAAGTGGTCTTCATAGCAGAATTGTGGTGAAAAAGCCATATCTTCCACATCAAAACAAGGCCAAGTGACTCTGACGCGCCCCTGGGCCTGAGTCGCGCAGCGTTGCGCACGCGGGAGCCTACCCGGAGCCGGATCCGATAGGGGTAGTAGTCTCGTGGCGGGGACCCGTTCCGTGCCCAGGGAGTCAAACTGAGCGGCAGTATTAGCAGTAGATGTTAGAATGTTCGACTACGCCACCCGTTGAATGCGGCTATGAGGCCGCCGCTGCAGGGCAGACCGCTGAGGCCGGTGGTACGATTGTGCAGCGTAGATGGTATAACCCCCAACGGGAGGGGTATGGCCTCAGGGCAGCCGACGTGAATGATGGGGGTAGCAGGAGAGCATGCAGGTAGCAGGAACCACTCAGAGACGGTGCGGTGTAGTTCAGGGTCTTTACTGGTGACAAAGGTAGACCCTCCCGGAGTACTGGCTAGTGGTCGGGGCCTGGTCAGTCCGTGAGCAGATGGGATCTCCCCTGGCCAGGCGGAGTTGTAGGCCTCCCCAACTAATTGTACTCTTCTGGCTACCTTGCTAGAGGCGGGTAAAAGTAGCCCACGTCCCTGAGTGTACCGTGTGGTGCTCACCCGTATGGCCGGTGACTCGGGGCCTTTTGGTAGCTTCCGTTCCACGACGGCGGTGCTGGTCCCACGCGTGTGACCGTGCCTTCGGGTTTCTGGGCCAGAGGACCTGAAATCCCCTGCTGGTCGGTTTCTGCTGCTGGGTAAGGATTAGTCCCCACAGCCTCGGACTCCGGGTCCGGTGATAATTCTTCAATCAGGGCGAGCTCTACAGTTTCCAGCCCCTGACTCCTTTTAGCACTGCTCCCACTGAGCTCCTGATCTTTCTTTCCTATAGCTGCTCCTCTCCAGACCAGACTATGTCTCTGTCTGGGACTCCTCTTCTTCTCTCTCTCTTCTCACTCTAACCCTGCCTCAGCCCCAGTTTTATATAGGGGAAGTTCTTCCCCTCCCAGGACTGGGCAGGAGGTGTGGCATGCATAGGATTCCTGACCAGGAGACCTCCCACTTGCTCACAGACGTAATATTGCTATTACTGTGGAAACCAGACCCCTGGGGTGCCACATTCCCCCCTAGTGAAATTTAGTACTCCGGGACTAAACATATTTTTGTAAACATAACAAGTTATAAACTGAAACAGTACAATAAAGAAAAACACATTAGGATGGTCACGGAGTGTCCGCAACCGGGTGCAGTTTTTAAAGAAAACAAGGGTGTCCATTTCACCAAAGGAACAGGGAGCCGTAACCAGGTAGGGGTCTGTCCTGCCCCGAGTCTTTAACAGTCTTTAGTCCGTTCCTGGGTTACGCTCCAAACATATGTACAAAGGATTTCGGATAATCCATAAACGACACCTATAAAATAACTAGAAATACATAATTATTTACAAGCAACGATAACCAGGTAAATACAAATAAAACAGTCTAAACACTTAGATCCTCCAACGTACGGGCAACTGGCCTCTAGTGACCCTAGTGGACCTACGGAGCTGACTGACTGGTCCTGAGCTACAGAGTGTAGGAGCTGTCAAAGGTAAACTGGGCAGCTGTCTACGGGCTCTTTGGCTCACTATGGGTACGGCAGGCTCACTATAAGCAGAGGGTTGATTCTCCTGGTCTGCTTGTGTGGGGTCTTCTACCTCCTGGACCGGCTGCTCTTCCAGCTCTACCTGTTTCTCCGTAGGCACTTGGGATGCTGGTTGGAGGAAGGTGAGGACGGGTACCACGACAGCGCCATTGACTTGAGTCCAAGACCGAGGGAAGTCTCCGAGTACAGTACGGACCGTCTCTTCCCTTTCCTCTGCGGGTCGAGGGTCTTCTTGTTCGTCTTCAGGGTTCCGTAGCTGTTCAGGACACTTCTTTAGGTGATCTCGGGATACAACGGCTGTGGTTTCTCCTCCGTCCTTACTGATTGTGCAGACTTTCGGGTTCTCATGGCTTGAGGGCAGTACGGTGTACGGGTCCTTCTCCCACTGGTCGTCCAACTTGTGGAGCCGTCTCTTCCTCTTCAAGACCTGCTCTCCAGGTACCAGGGGAACAGCGGGAGCATACTGGTTGTAAGTCTTCTCCTGTCTTTCTCTAGCTTGACAGAGACTTCGCTCCACGCTCTCCTGTACTTTCCGGTACTGCTGCTGCCTCTCTGTGTCCCAATCCGCTTCTGGTGAAGTGTCCTCGGGTGTCAGGACTCCCATTTCCAGATCAACAGGAAGCTTACCAGGTCTTGCTCTCATTAGGTAAGCCGGGGTACAGTTGGTAGAACCTACCGGGATGTGGTTGTATAGGTCCACCAGATCAGGCAGCTTCTCAGGCCACAGACTGCGTTCTTCCAGGGGCAATGTTTTCAGAAGATCTATCACCACCTGGTTCATTTTCTCGCAGAGTCCATTGGTTTGCGGATGATAGGGTGTTGTTCTTATCTTCCGGCAGCCATACAGAGTGCAGAACTCCTGGAAGACCTCCGCTTCAAAGGCAGGTCCCTGGTCCGTCAGCACCTGCTCTGGGTATCCGTGTGGACGGCAGAAGTGCTGCTGGAAGGCTCTAGCTGCTGTTTGAGCCGTTAAGTCCTTGACGGGGACGACAACCAAGAACCGGGAGTAGTGATCCACGATGGTTAACGCATAGACGTAGCCACTTCTGCTGGGGGTCAGTTTTACATGATCCAAGGCTACCAGTTCCAACGGCTGCTTGGTGACGATGGACTGCAGGGGAGTCTTCTGGCTGGCACGGTCCTTCCTTCTTAAGTTGCATGGGCCACAGTCTCTGCACCACCTCTCGATGGTTCCTCTCATGCCTACCCAGTGGAACCGCCCGCGCAGCAGGAACTCCAGCTTCTTCCATCCGAAGTGCCCAGCTCCGTTGTGGTATGCCTCCAGTACCATAGCCGCGTCTCTTCTTGGCACCACTACTTGCCAGACCAGTTCATGTTATGTTCTGCTACCAGAGCTAAGGAAAGAGAGGAGATCTGTCCCTACGATAGAACTCAGCTGAATCCCTACGATGTAACAGGGAACCTGATCCTGCGATCAGACCTGCTAAAGTCCTAAGCTAGTCTGAACGGAGACCTATAGATGTGGGGAAGGAATCCCTACAAGTACTAAGGACTGGGAGGAAAATGGGACACCTCCTAACAGAAATAGTAGCAGACAGACGAACAAACAAAATATATAGAACATAGAGGTCCGTAAACCAAGCAAACTAACAGAGTTAGATACAGAGCACAGGCTAGCTAGAAAGTAGTTATACAATGAAGTCCAGCAAAGCCAGAAGGGCGGAGCAGGATTAAATAGGCCAACAAGGTCATGTGACCAGCAAAGGAAAAAACCTAAGAGCAAGGTTCTAACAGTACCCCCCCTTCTAAGAGGATCCTCCGGATCCCCTAGGACCAGGCTTATCAGGAAATCTCCTGTGAAACGCTCTAATAAGTCTGGACGCGGAAACATCATCTGACCTCACCCAAGAGTTATCCTCGGGTCCGAAACCTTTCCAGGCCACAAGATACTGCAAACTACCTCTATACCGTCTAGAGTTAAGGATGCGAGAAATTTCATATTCCCCGTCCTCCACCACCGGAGGAACAGAGGCAGAGGCGTCACCATCCGACACAACAGCTTTTTTTAACAGAGAGACATGAAATACCGGATTAATTCTCCAGGAGGTAGGAACCTCCAACCTAACAGCAGATTGGTTGACAACCTGAAGCACCTTAAAGGGCCCTACAAACTTGGGACCCAATTTCTTAGAAGGAATCCTCAACCGCAGATTCCTAGAGGACAACCAAACCATGTCACCAACAGTGAACAAAACCTCCTGTCGTTTCCTATCAAAGTAGTCTTTAGATTTTCTGTTGGCCTCCTGAAGATTACCACGCACATCCGTCCAAACTCTCTCCAAATCACCGGAAAAATTCTCCTCCTCAGGCACGGCAGATCCCAACTTGGAGAACGACCCAAACGACGGATGTCTCCCAGAACAACAAAAAAAAGGCGAACATAGAGGTCCGTAAACCAAGCAAACTAACAGAGTTAGATACAGAGCACAGGCTAGCTAGAAAGTAGTTATACAATGAAGTCCAGCAAAGCCAGAAGGGCGGAGCAGGATTAAATAGGCCAACAAGGTCATGTGACCAGCAAAGGAAAAAACCTAAGAGCAAGGTTCTAACAGTTCATGCGTTCGGGAGTTAACCATTCTGCGGCACAGCTTCCCCCTGTAAAGGAACAGTCGACTCTTCTCAGCCCACAGTTGCTTGGTCTCCTCCGGAGCGTCTGGGTCAAGGCGGGCATCTGGCTGAGTCAGCATCTCCTTCACTAGTCGGACGGCGGGATCACTATCTTGCGTTTCCGCCCAGTTGTAATGAGGTAAGGGGTTGAACGTAGCGGATTGCTTACCCCTTACACGGTGGGAATACTGGATAGTCCCATGACGGTGAAACGCGGGGAGTTCAACTTCTTCCAGTTCCTCTGGATCTTCCCCTACGTCCGGTAGGTTTGGCATTCTGGACAAGGCATCCGCGTTGGTATTGGAGCGTCCTGCCCGGTATTTGATTGTGAACTCATAGTTGGACAAGCGGGCCATCCATCTCTGCTCCAGGGCACCAAGTCTTGCCGTATCCAGGTGTGTCAACGGGTTGTTATCCGTGTACACGGTGAACCGGGAAGAGGCGAGGTAGTGCCTAAAGCGTTCGGTGACTGCCCACACCACTGCCAGGAACTCTAGCTTGAATGAGCTGTAATTCTCAGGGTTTCTTTCGGTGGGTCGCAGTTTTCGGCTGGCGTAAGCAATTACCCGTTCTTTCCCCTGCTGGATCTGGGACAGTACGGCTCCTAGCCCGATGTTACTTGCGTCGGTGTAGAGGATAAAGGGCTGGCTGTAATCAGGGTACGCCAGGATTTCATCCCCCGTGAGGGCCATCTTCAGCTGGCGGAAGGACTCTTCTTCCAGCTTCTCCCATCTGAAGGGCGGCTTCTGGTTCTTGGCCTTCCTGGACTGGCCTATCAGGAGGTCCTGCATAGGAGCTGCCTTTTTGGTGAAACCGGGAATGAATCTTCGGTAGTAGCCTACCAACCCGAGGAACTGCCGCACTTCCTTTACGCTGGAGGGGCTTGGCCATTCCTTAATTGCGGTGATCTTATCAGGGTCGGGAGCCACTCCGTCAGCACTCACCACGTGTCCCAGGTACTGCACCTTTGGTTTCAGGAGGTGACACTTGGAGGGTTTCACCTTTAGGCCGTAGTTTGCCAGGGCTTCGAACACTTCCGCCAGGTGTTTCAGGTGGTCCTCGTAGGTCTTGGAATAGACGATGACATCGTCCAGGTATAACAGGACCGTCTCGAAGTTTCGGTGTCCCAGACAGCATTCCATCAACCGTTGGAAGGTTCCTGGTGCGTTGCAGAGTCTGAACGGCATGCAGGTAAACTCGCTAAGTCCCATCGGGGTGGTGAATGCGGTCTTCTCCCGGTCCGCCTCTGCTACAGGAACCTGCCAGTACCCGCTAGTGAGATCCAAAGTAGAGAAGAAATTAGCAGATTTTAAAGCAGCCAAAGACTCCTCTATCCTTGGTAAGGGGTACGCATCTTTGTGTGTGATACGGTTGATTTTCCGGTAATCTACACACATTCTCATGGTGTTGTCCTTCTTTTTAACCAAGACTAGTGGAGCTGCCCAGGGGCTACAGCTATCCCTGATTACTCCAGCCTCCTTCATGTCTCTAAGCATCCCCTTGGCGTGTTGGTAGTGTGCAGGGGGTACGGGTCGGTATCTCTCCTTTATGGGAGTATGGTCTCCCGTGGGGATGTGGTGTTCTACCCCCTTTACTCGCCCGAAGTCTAACGGGTGTTTACTAAACACTCTCTCGTACTCTTGAACCACCCGATAGACTCCCTGTTTCTGGTGTGAGGGAGTGGAATCAGTACCCAAATGTAGTTGCTGACACCAGTCCTCCATTGGTTTCTTAGAGCCGTTACCTTCCTCTGGGTGAGATGGAGGCAAGGGTTCCACGGACTGTACAGAATTTTGGTCGATGGTATACAATTTGGCTAGCGTGGCATACCGGGGCAGGTATACTTCCCTCTTCCCGATATTTATTATGCGAACGGGCACCCTCCCATGGCGTACATCAACCACCCCCCGTGCTGTCAAAATGGTGGGCCTACTGTCTGAGTAGACTGGTTCTACCATTGCCTGGTAATCTCTACCTCTCAGACCAATAGCTGCCCGGCACCAAATCATCATTTCACTTTTTGGGGGCATGGCAATAGGGAAAGGGTCACACATTCGCACGCTGCCAATCTCACCACCGGAGAGTTCCACCTGTTGCCGTCGCATCAGTGCCCGGATCTCTTTTTGGAGCACTCGCTGCTGGCCGGAGCTGGCGTTCTTGGCAACCTGCTGTAAAATGAAAATCACCTCTGCAAGACAATTTTCAATCACATTAGTTCCCAGAGTTATCTTTGGGTGGCTCTCGCGCTTGTCAATGTCTACAATGATCAGTCCCTGTGCTGCCAGTTCGACTCTGACGATTTTAATGGTCATCTCTTTAAATCCGATCTGTGGCACGGGCTGACCATTGCTGGCAATGATACTCAAGTCGTCGTCAGGGTAGCGGGTTATATCCGAGTCATTCCAGTACTGCTTGAAGAGCACGTACGGGATGGTGGTGACCTGTGACCCGGTGTCAAGTAGGGCACTCATAGGAATGCCATCCAGTACCACAGGCAAGACTGGACGTCCTCCCACATATTTGTCACGCCAGTTCGATGGGCCTGGTGATCTTATTCCTGGGGGTTGGCCCTCTACCCCAGGTTGTGCCAGTTTAAAGGACAGTACCTTGCCATATGTCCGGGTTGATTGCAGCGGCGGCAGATGGGTTGTCCGTCCTCGTTGTATCGGTCGCTGGGTCTTCCTCTGGCCGGTGGGGTCCTCCTTGGTCGACGCCACGGGATGTCCTCCGGTCCGGATGCCAGCTGGATCTTCCCTGGAGCAGAAACCTGTAAAGACTGCACAGTTCGGGTTAGCGCAGCAACGCTTTTAGCTAGCTCTTGGACCTGATGGTGCAAGTCTGGAGCCGGGTCATTGTTCAAAGCCTGCGCATCAGCTCCCACAGGCCCTGCCGACAAGGGCGCCGCCTCCTGGTGGTAGGCGGTAGTAGGGCGCCTGTGGGTCACAACGCCACCCGGTGCCGGTTCTCGGAGCACCCGGATGGCTCTGTCCTTGAACTGTGCAAAGTCCAGATGAGGATCCTGTAAGGCCATTGCCCGCAACTGGGTTCGGTGGGCATTGCAATATAGTCCCTCTATAAATTGTTCGGTCAACAGCCTGTCCTCGTTTCCCACGCCGTCAGGGTCGGTCTGCTTAATGGCTCTCAGGGCCTCTTGTAGGTTTAGTGCATAGTCCCTTATATTCTCATGTGCTCGCTGTTTGCACCCGTAGAATCTAAGCTTAATCTCGGCTGAGGTGCGGGTATCAAAGGTGTCCCTCAGCCGGGTTAATATCCCTGCGACAGTCCTCCTCCCAGGTGGCCAGGACTTTACCTCCCTTTGGGCTGCCCCGGTTAGTTGGGCCACCAGGATGCTCACTTTTTGCTCTTCTGTGAGGGGGTACACCTGGAATAGGCTATCCAGCTTTTCTCTAAAGTCATTCAGGGTATGTGACTCCCCTGAGTACTGGGGTAGCCAGGCTGCCCCCGGGATATAGGGCATGGTGAAAGGCATGACCGCCGCAGCGGTGGCGCTGGCGGTGGCTGTGGCAGTGAAGCTCTCCTCCGTATCCGACATCCTCCTCCCCCCTAGTGGACCGTGGCCTACCTTGCGATGATCCTCTTCCGTAGGCCGCGGCTCCGCAGTGGATCGTCAGGGTTGAGGACCTTCCGTCGCGCTCCTGTGACGTCGGCGTCTGCTGGGCTCCTTCCAGGACCTTACGCAACGTCCGGACGTGAGGCGGGGCTTCAGTTCTCGCGCGCTTTCAGAGTCCACGCCCCTCTTCTTCCCGCGCGGCGTCTTCAAGATGGCGTCCAACGGCGGGAAAACTCCACGGATGGCGGGAAGAAGGCAGAAGATGGTGCCGGATGGCGGGAAAACTTCACGGATGGCGGGAAGAAGGCAGAAGATGGCGCCGGATGACGGGAATCTTCACCACAGGTTAGTATGAAAGTCTCTTTTTCAGGCACGCAGTACCCGGTGGTTGCGGGCACGAAATCCTGCCGACTACGCCAAAGTTGACGCGCCCCTGGGCCTGAGTCGCGCAGCGTTGCGCACGCGGGAGCCTACCCGGAGCCGGATCCGATATGGGTAGTAGTCTCGTGGCGGGGACCCGGTCCGTGCCCAGGGAGTCAAACTGAGCGGCAGTATTAGCAGTAGATGTTAGAATGTTCGACTACGCCACCCGTTGAATGCGGCTATGAGGCCGCCGCTGCAGGGCAGACCGCTGAGGCCGGTGGTACGATTGTGCAGCGTAGATGGTATAACCCCCAACGGGAGGGGTATGGCCTCAGGGCAGCCGACGTGAATGATGGGGGTAGCAGGAGAGCATGCAGGTAGCAGGAACCACTCAGAGACGGTGCGGTGTAGTTCAGGGTCTTTACTGGTGACAAAGGTAGACCCTCCCGGAGTACTGGCTAGTGGTCGGGGCCTGGTCAGTCCGTGAGCAGATGGGATCTCCCCTGGCCAGGCGGAGTTGTAGGCCTCCCCAACTAATTGTACTCTTCTGGCTACCTTGCTAGAGGCGGGTAAAAGTAGCCCACGTCCCTGAGTGTACCGTGTGGTGCTCACCCATATGGCCGGTGACTCGGGGCCTTTTGGTAGCTTCCGTTCCACGACGGCGGTGCTGGTCCCACGCATGTGACCGTGCCTTCGGGTTTCTGGGCCAGAGGACCTGAAATCCCCTGCCGGTCGGTTTCTGCTGCTGGGTAAGGATTAGTCCCCACAGCCTCGGACTCCGGGTCCGGTGATAATTCTTCAATCAGGGCGAGCTCTACAGCTTCCAGCCCCTGACTCCTTTTAGCACTGCTCCCACTGAGCTCCTGATCTTTCTTTCCTATAGCTGCTCCTCTCCAGACCAGACTATGTCTCTGTCTGGGACTCCTCTTCTTCTCTCTCTCTTCTCACTCTAACCCTGCCTCAGCCCCAGTTTTATATAGGGGAAGTTCTTCCCCTCCCAGGACTGGGCAGGAGGTGTGGCATGCATAGGATTCCTGACCAGGAGACCTCCCACTTGCTCACAGACGTAATATTGCTATTACTGTGGAAACCAGACCCCTGGGGTGCCACAACTCAACTATGCATTAAAACAGAGGAACCAGGGTGTAGAAAATTGGCAGGATGTGCTCTGGATGGTTGAGTCAAAATATGAAAAATGTTGTTATTACAGAAGAGATTTTGTTCACTGAAGGGCTGGAGAGCAGAACAATAATGAGCGTCTGTGGGCAATAGTGATGCATAAGCACGGTGGAGGCTCCTGTAAGTTTGGGGCTGCATTTCAGCAAATGGAGGTGGAAATTGGGTCAGAATTATTGATTCCCTCAATGCTGAGATATAGAGGCAGATACTTAGCCATCATGCAATATCATCAGGGAGGTGTCTGATTGGATCCAAATGTTTTCTTCAGCAGAACAACAACCCCAAACATACAGCCAATGTCATTAAGAATTATCTTCAATGTAAAGAACAAGGAGTCCTGGAAATGATCTGGTGCCACCCAGTGGAGTAACTAGAGTCTGATAGGCCCCCACCGCCATGTTGGTCAGATGTATGGGCCCTTGTAGCGTTCTGGATCCTATAAAGAAATATGTGCTCTCTACCTATGTAGTAATGTCCCCCATCCTGGCTCCTTCTTGTAATAATCTCCCACATGCTGGGCCTTATGCTATAACATTTTCCCCCACCTGTGCCCCTGTCTGGTAATGTCCCCATTCTGGCATCATTTCCTTCATTCTGGTTTAATGTCCCCATCCTGGTATAGTGTCCCCATTCTGATATAATGTCCCCATTTTGGTATAATGTCTCTAACCTGGTATAATATTCCCCATGCTGGTGTAATGCTCCCAATTCTGCTATAATGTCCCCAAAGCTGGTATAATGCCCCACATCCTGGTATGGTATCTCCAATTCTGGCATAAGGTCCCCCATGCTGCTATAATATCCCCCATACTGGTATAATATTATCATTGTGATATAATGTCCCCCATCCTGGTGTAACATCATCATTGTGATATAATGTCCCCATTCTGATATAGTGTCACCCATCCGGGTATGGTGTACCCCATTCTGGTATAGTGTCCCTTATTCTGGTATAATGTCCCCAATTCTGTTATAATTTCCCCATTCTGATATAATGTCCCCATTCTGATATAATGTCCCCATTCCTGGTATATTGTACCCATTCTGATATATTGTCCCCATTCCTGGTATATTGTACCCATTCTGATATATTGTCCCCATCCTGGTTTAATGTCCCTCGCCCTGGTTTAATGTCCCCCATCCTGGTACAATGCACTCCATTCTGTTACAGTGTCTCACATTCTGGCATAATGACCTAATTCTGATATAATGTCCCCATTCTGGTATAATGTACCCATTCTGGCATAATGTCCTCCATCCTGGTACGGTATCTACTTAGCTGCCATCCTGGGGATGGGTTATCAATATCAGATCGGTGGACTCCGACACGCGGCACTGGCTCTACCCATCAGTTGTTTGCAACGCTCAGATGTAAATAGTTTGAAGATCTGAACATCACTGCTCCATTCACTGTACTGTGGGTCCTGCAAGTCAGCTAATATTCATGTAATAGGAGCTGATCTGCAGCACCAGGTAGCAGCCACTACACAGTGACCAGAGCTGTGATGTTCAGCTCCTCAACAATGTTTACATCTGACCTCTGCCGGAGTTTCAAACAACTGAGTAGTGGAGGTGCCACGTGCCGGACCCCCACAAATCTGATATTAACCCCTTCCTGATGTCAGGTGTAATAATATGTACCTGTGACCTGGGCCTATTGGACCAGGTGCGTATTATTATGCCTTGGCGATCGCACCCATACAGAGGCTGTGCTGGCGCGATCGCTGCCGGGTGTCAGCTGATTCTCACAGCCAACACCCGTTGCTTTGTGCCAGGAGTCGTGCCGCACCGCTCCCTCGAAATGTTGCGAACTAAGTCGATCGCAGCATTCCGGGAGCAGGGGGAGGTAAGCGCGACTCTCTTACCTTGAATCAAAAACCGCACTGTGAGCACGGGGTCCCGATCGTTGCTATGGTGACCCGATGTCGTCATGACAACATCCGGGTCACCAGAAAGTTACTTTGATCATGCGCAGTGCACAATCAAAATAACTTGTGCGTGTGTAGCGCTGACAGGCTGCATAGCATAGAGATGCCGCTGCTGCATCTCTATGCTGTACAAGCGATCGGCCTGCAAAAAATGAAAGTCCCATAGTGGGACAAAGTGTAAAAGTAAAAAAAGTGTAAGAAAGTGAAAAAAAAAAAAAAAAAAATATATATATATATATATATATATATATATATACACATAATCAAAATATTTTTTTTAAATGAAAAAATAATCTACAAAAAATAAAACATATACTGTACCATAAATAAAATTTGGGTAAACGGATAAATCCAACGTCCAGACTTCCTTCTTAAAAACTTGTCTTTATTAAATGCGTTCCATAAAAAAATTCACATTCCAGTTAAAATGCCAGGCATATCTGTTTTGCAATCCTGCAGCATATTAACCCTTTGTTTGTTCTCCACTATGTCATTAGCCCTGTTCAGCATCCACCTGGGATATTTCCTTTGCATTAGTCTCCCTGCAGCCTGCTCAGCATGATGTTCATAGCAGGAAGGGAGGGTCGAATTCCTCTTAAGGGTATGTGCACACTATCAGGATTTGAAGCAGAAATTTCCTGAGCATTTTTGCCTCTCCCTGGCAGAAAAAAGGAGATTTTTGTGTACTCACTGTAAAATCTCTTTCTCTTAGCCTCTAATTGGGGGACACAGGACCATGGGTGTTATGCTGCTGTCCACTAGGAGGCGACACTATGCATAATCTGAAAAAGATTAAGCGTGGCTCCTCCTCTGCAGTATACACCCCTGGACGGCATAAGCCTTCTCCAGTTTTGTGCAAAAGCATTAGGAGGAACGTAACATGGATAACATAACCATGCCTATAAGAAGGCAACTACAGTTATATGAAAAAGTTTGGGCACCCCTATTAATCTTAAGCTTAATGTTTTATAAAAATTGGTGTTTTTGCAACAGCTATTTCAGTTTGATATATGTAATAACTGTTGGACACAGTAATGTTTCTGCCTTGAAATGAGGTTTATTGTACTAACAGAAAATGTGCAATCTGCATTCAAACAAAATTTGACAGGTGCATAAGTATGGGCACCCTTATCATTTTCTTGTTTTAAATACTCCTACCTACTTTTTACTGACTTACTAAAGCCCTTTTTTTGGTTTTGTAACCTCATTGAGCTTTGAACTTCATAGGCAGGTGTATGCAATCATGAGAAAAGCTACTTAACCCCTTAAGCCCCGAGGGTGGTTTGCACGTTAATGACCAGGCCAATTTTTACAATTCTGACCACTGTCACTTTATGAGGTAATTACTCTGGAACGCTTCAACGGATCCCCCTGATTCTGAGACTGTTTTATCGTGACATATTGTACTTCATGATTGTGGTGAAATTTCTTCGATATCACTTGCGTTTATTTGTGAAAAAAACGGAAATTTGGCGAAAATTTTGAAAATTTTGCAATTTTCAAAATTTGAATTTTTGAGCCCTGAAATCAGAGAGATATGTCACACAAAAGAGTTAATAAATAACATTTCCCACATGTCTACTTTACATCAGCACAATTTTGGAACCCAAATTTTTTTTTGTTAGGGAGCTATAAGGGTTAAAAGTTCACCAGCGATTCCTCATTTTTCCAACAAAATTTACAAAACCATTTTTTTAGGGACCACATCACATTTGAAGTCACTTTGAGAGGTCTTTATGACAGAAAATACCCAAAAGTGACACCATTCTAAAAACTGCACCCCTCAAGGTGCTCAAAACCACATTCAAGAACTTTATTAACCCTTCAGGTGCTTCACAGGAATTTTTTGAATGTGGAAGAAAAAAATGAACATTTAACTTTTTTCACAAAAATGTTACTTTAGACCCAATTTTTTTATTTTCACAGGGGTAACAAGAAGAAATGGACCCCAAAAATTGTTGTGCAATTTCCCCTGGGCACGCAGATACCCAATATTTGGGGAAAAAACACTGTTTGCGCGCACGGCAGGGCTCGGAAGGGAAGGAGCGCCATTTGACTTTTTGATTGTAAAATTTGCTTGAATAATTAGCGGACACCATGTTGCGTTTGGAGAGCCCGTGTGTCCCCAAACATTGGAGCTCCCCCACAAGTGACCCCATTTTGGAAACTAGACCCCCCAAGGCACCTTTCTAGATGCATAGTGAGCACTTGGAACCCCCAGGTGCTTCACAAATTGATTCGTAAAAATGAAAAAGTGAAAAAAAAAACACTTTTTTATTTTTACGAATCAATTTGTGAAGCACCTAGGGGTTCCAAGTGCTCACTATGCATCTAGATAGGTGCCTTGGGGGGTCTAGTTTCCAAAATGGGGTCACTTGTGCGGGAGCTCCAATGTTTGGGCACACAGGGACTCTCTAAATGCAACATGGTATCCGCTAACAAATTGAATGGAAAATCGGCTCAAATTGTTAGCGGACACCACATTGCGTTTGGAGAGCCCCTCTGTGCCCAAACATTGGAGCTCCCCCACAAGTGACCCCATTTTGGAAACTAGACCCCCCAAGGCACCTTTCTAGATGCATAGTGAGCACTTGGAACCCCCAGGTGCTTCACAAATTGATTCGTAAAAATGAAAAAGTGAAAAAAAAAACACTTTTTCATTTTTACGAATCAATTTGTGAAGCACCTAGGGGTTCCAAGTGCTCACTATGCATCTAGATAGGTGCCTTGGGGGGTCTAGTTTCCAAAATGGGGTCACTTGTGGGGGAGCTCCAATGTTTGGGCACACAGGGACTCTCTAAATGCAACATGGTATCCGCTAACAAATTGAATGGAAAATCGGCTCAAATTGTTAGCGGACACCACATTGCGTTTGGAGAGCCCCTCTGTGCCCAAACTTTGGAGCTCCCCCACAAGTGACCCCATTTTGGAAACTAGACCCCCCAAGGCACCTTTCTAGATGCATAGTGAGCACTTGGAACCCCCAGGTGCTTCACAAATTGATTCGTAATAATGAAAAAGTGAAAAAAAAAACACTTTTTCATTTCTATGAATCAATTTGTGAAGCACCTGGGGTTCCAAGTGCTCACTATGCATCTAGATAGGTGCCTTGGGGGGTCTAGTTTCCAAAATGGGGTCACTTGTGGGGGAGCTCCAAAGTTTGGGCACAGAGGGGCTCTCCAAACGCAATGTGGTGTCCGCTAACAATTTGAGCCGATTTTCCATTCAATTTGTTAGCGGATACCATGTTGCATTTAGAGAGTCCCTGTGTGCCCAAACATTGGAGCTCCCCCACAAGTGACCCCATTTTGGAAACTAGACCCCCCCAAGGCACCTTTCTAGATGCATAGTGAGCACTTGGAACCCCAGGTGCTTCACAAATTGATTCATAAAAATGAAAAAGTGTTTTTTTTTTTTCACTTTTTCATTTTTACGAATCAATTTGTGAAGCACCTGGGGGTTCCAAGTGCTTACTATGCATCTAGATAGGTGCCTTGGGGGGTCTAGTTTCCAAAATGGGGTCACTTGTGGGGGAGCTCCAATGTTTGGGCACACAGGGGCTCTCCAAACGCAACATGGCGTCCGCTAACAATTTGAGCCGATTTTCCATTCAATTTGTTAGCGGACACCATGTCGCGTTTGGAGAGCCCGTGATGTGCCTAAACAGTGGAGCTCCCCCACAAGTGTCCCCATTTTGGAAACTATACCCCTCAAGGATTTTATTAAGGTGTATAGTGAACATTTTGAACCCAGAGGTACGGCACAGAATTTGTTTACATTAGGTTATCATATTGAATAAGTTGTCATTATTCTTGAGCGCAAGTGCTCGCTACTTGAGTTTGCATCGGGTACTCAGGTATGCACCATGTACAGCGTGTGCTTGAGTGACATGCTCGAGTCCCTGCTCCGCATGTTTCACGGTTATTAGGCACCCAAAAAAAAACATGCGGGGATCGCTCGTGCATGGCAGGCAATCCCCGTAAAGTTTTTTGGCCGCGAAGCATATGGGGCAGAGACTCGAGCATGTCACTCAAATACCCACGATACTCAATGCATACCAGAGCACCCGATGCAAACTCAAGTAGCGAGCACTTGCTCTCAACACTAGTCACCATATCGTCATCTTTTTTTCTTACTTTTGAAAAAAATCCCAACCCCAGCCCTAGCCCTAGCACAACCCTAGCCCTAGCACAACCCTAGCCCTAGCACAACCCTAGCCCCAGCACAACCCTAGCCCCAGCACAACCCTAGCCCCAGCACAACCCTAGCCCCAAACCCAGCCCTAACGCAAGAGTTTATTTTTGACGCCGTTCCTTGTGCGGTATAAGTGATTAGACGACTTTATTCTTCGGGTCGGTGTGATTACAGCAATGCCAGAATCATATGGGGTTTTTATGACTGACAGCTGTCACACACTAAAAGACGCATTTTTTGTAAAATCTAGTTTTTGCATCGCCATATTTTGAGAGCTATAATTTTTCCAGATTTTGGCAGACAGTCATGTGACGGCTCGTTTTTTGCGGGATGACTTGACGTTGTTATTGGTGCCATTTTCAGGCACGTGACATTTTTTGATCGCTTTCTATTCCGATTTTTGGGAGGCAGAATAAACAAAAACCAACAATTCAGGAATTGTTTTTTTTTTTTTTTATTATTCTGTTCCACGTGTGGTAAAATTGATGAGGTAGCTTTATTCTTCGGGTCAGTACGTTTACAGCGGTACCACATTTGTATAATTTTTCTATGTTTTGGCGCTTATACACAATAAAAGCTATTTTATAGAAAAAAATATTTTTTAGCATCGCTTTATTCTGAGAGCTGAAACTTTTTTATTTTTCGGCTGATGGAGCTGTATGGTGGCTTGTTTTTTGTGGGACGAGATGACGTTTTCAGCAGTATCATTTTTATTTATATGCGTCTTTTTGATCGCTTGTTATTCCACTTTTTGTTTGGCGGTATGGTGATAAAGCATTGTTTTTTGCTGCGTTTTTTTTTTTTTTTTTTTACCGTGTTCACTGAAGGGGTTAACTAGTGGGACAGTTTTATAGGTCAGGCTGTTCCGGACGCGGCGATACCAAATATGTGTACTTTTATTGTTTTTTTTTTTATTTTTTTTATAATAATATTTATTGATGGGTACATTATATTTTTATTTTTGGTGTATTATTTTTTTTATTTTTTTATAATATTTTTGCACTTTTTTTTTTTCCACTTTCAGACAGTTTGTACACCTTATTACTTTGTCCCACTCTGGGACTTTCACTTTTTTTTTTCTGATCGCCTGCATGGCATAGGAATGGAGCACCATCCCTATGCCATGCAGGCTGTCAGAAGTGCACAGTGTTAAGATTGCTTGGAGATGCACTGCGCATGTCCAAGCAATCTTCCTGCTCTCTGGTGACCCGGATGTTGTCATGACGACATCAGGTCGTCATGGCAACACCCGGGAAGCCGCTGCAGTCTGCGCTGGAAGCCGGAAGAGGAGGTGAGTATCGCCGATCACCTCCCCTTGCCCCCGCAATGCCGCGATCGATTTCGATCGACTTCGATTGCAGCATAGCGGGGGTTAATGTGCTGGGAGCGGTGCAGGACCGCTCCCTGCACATAGTACCGGGTGTCAGCTGTGACAATCAGCTGACACCCGGCGGCGATCGCGCCCGCACAGCCTGTGTGCGCGCGCGATCGCCATGACGTACTAATACGGGTCTGGCTCTTAAGTCCCAGGGCACAGACGCGTATTAGTACGTCAAATGTTATTAAGGGGTTAATATAATGGGCCCCACATAGCTTTCTCTTTAATGTAATGGGCCCCACATAGCTTTCTCTTTAATATAATGGGCCCCACATAGCTTTCTCTTTAACATAATGGGCCCCACATAGCTTTCTCTTTAACATAATGGGCCCCACATAGCTTTCTCTTTAATATAATTGGCCCCACATAGCTTTCTCTTTAATATAATTGGCCCCACATAGCTTTCCCTTTAATATAATGGGCCCCACATAGCTTTCCCTTTAATATAATGGGCCCCACATAGCTTTCCCTTTAATATAATGGGCCCCACATAGCTTTATCTTTAATATATTGGGCCCCACATAGCTTTCCCTTTAATATAATGGGCCCCACATAGCTTTCCCTTTAATATAACGGGCCCCACATAGCTTTCCCCTTAATATAATTGGCCCCACATAGCTTTCCCTTTAATATAATGGGCACCACATAGATTTTATTATTATATAATGGGCCCCACATATCCGTCCCTTTAATATTATGGACCCCACATAGATTTATTATAATATAATGGGCCCCACATAGATTTATTATAATATAATGGGCCCCACCTAACCCTCCAGTTTATACACTGCAGTCGCTCTCTTTCTTCTCTTCTTTACCTAGTCCAGTCTTTCGTGACGACTTCCCGCCATGATTCGTCTTTGCAGTTTGCTGTCCAGGTTTCGGTTGCTCCGCACTTTTCAGCAGATCACCGCACTCCTGAAAAACAAAAATGTTACAAATATAAGCGACTTAAATAAATAATGCCGCCCACTGTGCCACCAAATGCAAATATGTGCCACACTGTGCCCATGAGTATATCATTCACCGCAATGAAGTCTGCTCCACTGAGAATATAAATCAGTCACTAGCTTGTGCCCCCGTTATAAATAGTGTTGAGCGAGCACTAAAATGCTCGGGTGCTCGAAGCTCGGCCCGAGCTCGCCGTGATACTCGGGTGCTCGACCCGAGCAACGAGCCCATGTTAGTCTATGGGAGACCCGAGCATTTTTGCGGCGGCACCCCCGGCAGTCTGTAGAAAGCCTAAAAAGTGCCCAAAATGATAGTGACAGTGCTCAGATGACATGGGGACAGCATGGGGATCGCCCCAGGAAGCATTTATGACCCCCAGGTCACTGTTGTCAACTATGTGTTCAGAGGTATTAAGCCACTTTTACAGGCTCATAAGAAAACGTTCAAAAACGAAAGTGAAACTTTTTTCCTGTGAAATATGTTAAGGAACATCCTTTCCAGGGTAAAGACTTGTGTATAAGGTAAAATAAATAACCAAAAACAAAAATACTCCTCCACACCTTGGGCTATGTTCACAAGTAGCATTTTTTATGCGTTTTTGCACTTTTGTATTGCTTTCAACTGTGACAAATGCATTCACCGGGAAATGTCATTTTAACATTTTACAACCTTATCTGGCCATGTGCTGTGTGACACATGCATACAGTGCTGAAAAGACATGGGAACAGCATGGGGAAGCATCTCTGACTCCCAGGTCACTGCCTAAAAGTGTGCCCATCAGAAGTGATCCTTGCCGCATCAGAAGATGCAGACTTGCAGTGTTCAATTGTACCTCCCCCATTCCTTGCAATGCAAGCGCAAATATGCAGCCAACCACCCACCCACCCCCAGGCTGCAATACCATACTGCTAGCTTGCACTTGAAATGGGACCTTTTAGTTTTGAGGAGGCCGAAGCTGGCCACTACCTCATGGCTGCTTCGGCAGCGAGGTATCCATACTCAGTCCCCAGCCGCCCGGCGGCGGGGTGTCCATAGACGGTCCCCAGCCACCCCGATTTCTCCGCGGAACATCCCCACGCACTTTTCTTAGACTGGCCTGCTTTAGGGCAGCATTGGACGAGCCCACTAGAGAACCCGACTCCATCAGGGGAGGTGAGAGTGTCAAGGTGAGGAGCATGATGATGATAGAAGTTAGCATCTGCATTGTTTTGTTGGAATGCAAGCATAAGTGTGCAACCTGCCACCAACCCACCCCCAGGCTGCAATACCATACTGCTAGCTTGCGTGCACTTGAAATTGGGCCTTTTAGGCATGTGGAGGCCGAAGCTGGCCACTACCTCATGGCTGCTTCGGCAGCAAGGTATCCATACTCAGTCCCCAGCCGCCCGGCGGCTGGGTGTCCACGCTCGGTCCCCAGCCGCCAGGGGGCGGCCGGGTGTCCACACTCGGTCCCCAGCCGCCCCGCGGCCAGGTGTCCATAAACGGTCCCCAGCCGCCCCGATTTCACCGCGGAACATCCCCACACACTTTTCTTAGAATGGCCTGCTTTAGGGCAGCATTGGACGAGCCCACCAGAGAACCCGACTTCTCCGGTGGGCCCTGGCTTCTCTATCAGGGGAGTTGAGAGTGCCAAGGTGAGGAGCATGATGAGGATGATAGAAGTTAGCATCTGCTTTGTTTTCAAGGAATGCAAGCGCATGTATGTAGTAGCGGCTAGGCCTGAGGTGGTCAGCGTTTTGGTGCATATCCTACCTCCTCTGAGGATTGCTGGATGTTTTCCTGCTACTATCCAAGTTCTATGACTCTCGTTAAAACAAAGCTTCAAGTGATAAATGATGGATGAGGTAGTGGCAAAGGAGAAAGAGCAGGAGGAGCAGGGACCATTCACATCAATATCAGGCCAGTCAACCACATATGTCTTGTAGGATATGTTTCTGTAACAAAAGGAGCGGTTCGGCTACACAGTTATAGGGCATACAGTGAGTGCAATGCCTACCAAAACTTTTGAGGCACTCCAATGCCCCTTGGAAATGACATGGATGTCAGAGGGCCTTAACTAAACCTTTTTTTCCATTTATAGCAACTGGGTCTCCTGTGCACTGTTGGCCTAAGCAGTGAATGGAAGGCTTTCCAGAAATTATGAGGAACTGCAATGCCCCTTGGAAATGACATGGAGGTCAGAGGGCCTTAACTAAACCGTTTTTCCATTTATAGCAACTGGGTCTCCTTTACACTGTTGGCCTAAGCAGTGAATGGAAGGCTTTCCAAAAATTATGAGGAACTGCAATGCCCCTTGAAACAGACGTGGATTACAGCGTACTAAAAACCTTCTACCCATTATTGGGGAGTGTGTCTCCCTTAATTTTCACCTTTGCATTGAAAAGCAAAAGCTGACTAAAATTAGGAGGAAATGCAATGCCCGTTGGAAGAGTCGTGGAGATTAGAGGTAAGGTAATTAAAAACAACATTTCAATGCCCCTTGGAAGAGCTGTGGAGTTCAGAGTGGCTTAAGAAGACGCTTTTAATGCCCCTTTGAAGAGACGTGGAGGTCACAGTAGCTTAACAAGACAGTTTTAATGCCCCTTACAAGAGCCATACAGTACAGCATCTTAAAAACATTATTCCCATTATTGGGGAGTGGGTCTCCCATAGTATTTGCTTATGCCTTCCAAGCAAAAGCTTCCAAAAATTATGAGGAAATGCAATGCCCGTTCGAAGAGTCGTGGAGGTCCCAGTAGCTTAACAAGACGCTTTTAATGCCCCTCAGAAGAGACGTGGAGGACAGAGTGGTATAACAAGACGCTTTTAATGCCCCTTACAAGACACGTGGAGGTCAGAGTGGTATAACAAGACGCTTTTAATGCCCCTCAGAAGAGACGTGGAGGTCAGAGTGGTATAACAAGACGGTTTTAATGCCCCTTACAAGAGACGTGGAGGTCAGAGTGGTATAACAAGATGGTTTTCATGCCCCTCAGAAGAGACGTGGAGGTCAGAGTGGTATAACAAGACGGTTTTAATGCCCCTTACAAGACACGTGGAGGTCAGAGTGGTATAACAAGACGGTTTTAATGCCCCTTACAAGAGACGCTCATTATTCTGGCATTTGGCAAATATTAAAAATGATGGGAATCCTAATTGACCTAAAATGGGAAAGGTTTATTCTGATTTCATGTCAGATATTGAGAAAAACATGCAGATGTGTCTATTTATACAGTGTATGGAAACTTCTGATTTCAACTGTATATATATATATATATATATATATATATATATATAATATATACACGGCGAAGCTCACACAACACAACACCCACAGCAGAGGAACTGGCTGCACATACACCTGCTCCTGTCAGTGCTGTGAGCGCCCCTCATGTCGCTGCTGGCTCCGCCCCTCATATCGCTGCTGGCTCCGCCCCTCATGTCGCTGCTGGCTCCGCCCCTCATATCGCTGCTGGCTCCGTCCCTCATATCGCTGCTGGCTCCGCCCCTCACATCGCTGCTGGCTCCGCCTCTCATATCGCTGCTGGCTCTGCCCCTCATGTCGCTGTTGGCTCCGCCCATCAGCCGCTCACAGTCCTCAGCAATATGGAGACATCCGCACTGTCACTGTAGTCACACAAGGGTTGTCATGGAGATCTCAAGGGAAGGCAGGTGGGCGGGGCTTAGAGCAGGAAGTAGAAGCCGTGCAGTGTGATTGGCTCCTTACCTTCTGCCAGTAATGGAGCAGATATATGGCTCCTATATAATGGAGGGGGCTCAGGAGGGGTTCCCCACCCAAAAGGTCAGGGGATAAATAATACTGGACATGAGCGAGGGCAGGAGGACATTATTCTATATTGTAAGAAATCTGATTTCTTCTTTCCTCACAGTTTTTCCTGTGCAAGGCCACATGTATTGTGCGATAATCTGTGAATATGGGGGGATCTGCTCCTCACATCCACATCAATCCCCCCACGTCTGAGCTCTCCCTTACAGGGGTCTTCTGCTCTGCACATTGATGCCGTATCCATGGAGATGACATCATGGCCGGTACATGCGGATCTCCCCGATGGGACCCTCATGTATCTGGAGGACGAGGCACTGCTGCTCCTCGGGGAGAGGGGGCACAATTCCTGTACACATGATACAGGGGCTTCTGCCATCTCTGGGCTGAGAATAATGCTGGCAGCGCGCAGTCTACATGATGTGAGGATTACAAGTCTGCAGTCACAGAGAGTCACACAGATGACTGCAGGCCTTCAGCTTCACACCGGACAATCCCTTTAAATACATGTATATTGCTCTAAAAAGACTTTTACTATTTTGCTTCATGTAACATTTGCTCTGTTCGGCCTTTACCAGCTTTTTGTTTCCCAGCAGCACATTGATGGCTGCAGAATGAGTTAACTTGAGATTCAGTCAGTGAGCTCCTTATGATGTGGAGTTTCCAGCGCTTTTATTTCTGCGATGATTTATGACTGAATCAGAGATCAGCCCAACTTTCATGCTGGTCTGTGAACATAATCAGTATAATGACCCTACTGTACCCGACCTCAACTCCCAGTGTAAAGTATGATCCCCCAACTGCCCCACACCTCTCCATACTCCATAGAGTATAAGACTCTCGCCATGGTTCTCCACACAGTATAAGGCACTCGCCATGGTCCTCCACGCAGTATAATGCACTCCCTCGTGGTCCTCCACGCAGTATAATGCACTCCCTCGTGGTCCTCCACGCAGTATAATGCACTCCCTCGTGGTCCTCCACGCAGTATAATGCACTCCCTCGTGGTCCTCCACGCAGTATAATGCACTCCCACGTGGTCCTCCACACAGTACAATGCACTCCCCGTGGTCCTCCACACAGTATAATGCACTCCCCCATGGTCCTCCACACAGTACAATGCACTCCCCCATGGTCCTTCACACAATACAATGCACTCCCCCATGGTCCTCCACACAGTACAATGCACTCCCCCATGGTCCTCCACACAGTACAATGCACTCCCCCATGGTCCTCCACACAGTTCAATGCACTCCCCCATGGTCCTCCACACAGTACAATGCACTCCCCCATGGTCCTCCACACAGTACAATGCACTCCCCCATGGTCCTCCACACAGTATAATGTACTCCCCCATGGTCCTCCACACAGTATAATGCACTCCCCCATGGTCCTCCACACAGTATAATGCACTCCCCATGGTCCTCCACACAGTACAATGCACTCCCCCATGGTCCTCCACACAGTACAATGCACTCCCCCATGGTCCTCCACACAGTACAATGTACTCCCCCATGGTCCTCCACACAGTATAAGACACTCGCCATGGATCTCCACTCAGTATAATGCATTCCCCCATAGGGTAAAATGCAGCCCCCCCCACCCGTAGGGTAAAATGCAGCCCCAGTCCTCCAGTATTATCAGTACACACTGATTTATAAATAAATACATACTTACCTCTCCTCGTTCCCCGCTGCTTCAGTCTCTGCAGCTGATCACCTCAGCAGCTGCCAGCTCCACTGTCTGACACAGCGTGGCGCGTCATCATGCCGCTGCATCAGACGCAGAGGAGGAATGATGGGAGAGGGGGTGTCACATGATGCTCCTTCCTCCAGGTTTTCGTGGGCCCCGGGCGAAAGAGTCTCAGTGGCCCCTTTAACACATCCAACCATTCATGATACACAGATACTGCAGAGAAATTATAGATATAGATATAGTACAATGCCAAACATTTCACTGACTTCTTACATTTCATGAGTGATATCTATTGTAAATTCTACAATAGCTCAGAAACCGGTGAATCCTGACAGCGCACAGTGCAGACCGGACAGTATAGTCCTCCATACAGTGTTATGGCACCACTATGTCCTCCATACAATATTATGGGCACCACATAGTCCTCCATACAGTATTATGAGCCCCATATAATGCTCCATACAAAATGCTGGACCCCATATAATTCACCATAGAGAATACTGCCTGGTCCCCATGTAATGCCATATGCAGGCTGGACCCCATACAGAGGCCCCACAAGCCCGCTGCATCCCCCCCGGGGCCCCCACAAGCCTTCTGCATCCCCCCCCGGGACCCCACAAGCCTTCTGCATCCCCCCGGGGCCCCCACAAGCCTGCAGCACCCCCCCCAGAGGACCCAGAAGCCTGCAGCATCCCCCCCAGAGCCCCCACAAGCCCACAGCATCCCCCCCAGAGCACCCACAAGCCTGCAGCACCCCCCCCCCAGAGCACCCACAAGCCCACAGCATCCCTCCCAAGGCCCCACAAGCCCGCAGCATCCCACCCAGAGCACCCACAATCCCACAGTATCCCCCCAAGGGCCCCCACAAACCCACAGCATCCCCCCCAGGGCCCCAGAAGCCCACAGCATCCCCCCCAGGGCCCCCACAAGCCCACAGCATCCCCCCCAGGGCCCCACAAGCCCGCAGCATCCCCCCCAGAGCACCCACAAGCCCACAGCATCCTCCCCAGGGCCCCACAAGCCCGCAGCATCTCCCCCAGGGCTCCACAAGCTCGCAGTATCCCCCCCAGAGCCCCCACAAGACCGCAAAATCCCCCTTAGGGCCCCCACAAGCCCGCAACATCCCCCCCAGAGCCCTCACAAGCCCACAGCATCCCCTTAGGGCCCCCACAAGCACACATTATCCCTGCATTATTCCCCAGAGCCCCCTAAGATCTCCACAAGCATTAATTAACCCCAACAGACTGCCCTCCAGCATTAACCCCCCCAAATCCCTCACTCGCAAGTATCAAGCCCCCTCACCCCAAAAACAACAAGAAGAAAAGACATCAGACCAGCAATTAATAGAACAATCTCCTGTTTCTCAGCTTAGGATACTGACCTCCTCCTGCAGCTTCACCGGCAGCTCAGTCTCAGCTCATGCCCCGTCTTATGCTGCACATAACACATCTGCATCTCTGGCTGCTATGGGCATAAAAGGGGACAAACTTATGGTGTGGCACCCATGCTCCCCTGACCTCAACCCCATTGAGAACCTCTGGAGCATCATCAAAAGGAGTGTCTATGATGGCGGGAGGCAGTTCACATCTAAGCAACCGCTCTGGGAGGGTATTCTGTCCTCATGCAAAACAATTGAAGCAGAAACCATCCAAAACCTGACAAATTCAATGGACGAGAGAGTTCAGAAGCTCCTTTCGAACAAGGGGTCCTATGTGCAAATGTAACATCACCTGGAATAAAGTTTTGAGTTGAAAACTGTTTGATTTCAGTTTGTAATAACCTGCTAATGCCTATAATTTCAAAAATGACCATTTTTTTGTTCTTTATTAAAATGAAAAGGTTGAAAACTCTGCTGTGCATAATAATTTGGAACATGCATTTTGAGTGCAGTTTGAGTGTTTTATTTTTTTTTAAATATACTGTTATCATAGGCAGTTTGTACAAAAACCTTTCAATTGTACTCTAATAGTTATTTGACTGGAAAATTACAATGACTGCAATTCATATAGGTAATTTGGGAAAATCTGGGAAAATATTATTTGCATAATAATTTGGAACACAGTGTATATATCGTATGCTGTGTGGGGGGGACTTGTCTATATACCGTATGCTGTGTGGGGGGGACTTGTCTATATACCGTATGCTGTGTGGGGGGGGACTTGTCTATATATCGTGTGTGGGGGGGGGACTTGTCTATATACCGTATGCTGTGTGGGGGGGGGACTTGTCTATATATCGTGTGTGGGGGGGGGGACTTGTCTATATACCGTATGCTGTGTGTGGGGGACTTGTCTATATACCGTATGCTGTGTGTGGGGGACTTGTCTATATACCGTATGATGTGTGGGGGGGGACTTGTCTATATACTGTATGCTGTGTGGGGGGGGACTTGTCTATATACCGTATGCTGTGTGGGGGGGGACTTGTCTATATACCGTATGCTGTGTGTGGGGGACTTGTCTATATACCGTATGCTGTGTGTGGGGGACTTGTCTATATACCGTATGATGTGTGGGGGGGGACTTGTCTATATACTGTATGCTGTGTGGGGGGGGAATTGTCTATATACCGTATGCTGTGTGGGGGGGGACTTGTCTATATACTGTATGCTGTGCATGGGGGACTTGTCTATATACCTTATGCTGTGTGGTGGGGTACTTGTCTATATACTGTATACTGTGTATGGGGGACTTGTCTATATACCGTATGCTGTGTGTGGGGGACTTGTCTATATACCGTATGCTGTGTGGGGGGGACTTGTCTATATACTGTGTGCTGTGTGTGGGGGACTTGTCTATATACCGTATGCTGTGTGTGGGGGACTTGTCTATATACCGTATGCTGTGTGTAGGGGACTTGTCTATATACCGTATGCTGTGTGGGGGGGGACTTGTCTATATACAGTGTGCTGTGTGTGGGGACTTGTCTATATACCGTATGCTGTGTGTGGGGGACTTGTCTATATACCGTATGCTGTGTGGGGGGGGACTTGTCTATATACCGTATGCTGTGTGGGGGGGGACTTGTCTATATACTGTATGCAGTGCGGTGGGGTACTTGTCTATATACTGTATGCTGTGTATGGGGGACTTGTCTATATACCTTATGCTGTGTGGTGGGGTACTTCTCTATATACTGTATACTGTGTATGGGGGACTTGTCTATATACCGTATGCTGTGTGTGGGGGACTTGTATATATACCGTATGCTGTGTGTGGGGGACTTGTCTATATACCGTATGCTGTGTGGGGGGGACTTGTCTATATACTGTGTGCTGTGTGTGGGGGACTTGTCTATATACCGTATGCTGTGTGTGGGGGACTTGTCTATATACTGTATGCTGTGAGTGGGGGACTTGTCTATATACCGTATGCTGTGTGGGGGGACTTGTCTATATACTGTATGCTGCGTGTGGGGGACTTGTCTATATACTGTATGCTGTGTGGGGGGGTCTTGTCTATATACCGTATGCTGTGTGTGGGGGACTTGTCTATATACCGTATGCTGTGTGGGGGGGACTTGTCTATATACTGTGTGCTGTGTGTGGGGGACTTGTCTATATACCGTATGCTGTGTGTGGGGGACTTGTCTATATACCGTATGCTGTGTGGGGGACTTGTCTATATACCGTATGCTGTGTGGGGGACTTGTCTATATACTGTATGCTGTGTGTGGGGGACTTGTCTATATACCGTATGCTGTGTGTGGGGGACTTGTCTATATACCGTATGCTGTGTGGGGGGACTTGTCTATATACAGTGTGCTGTGTGTGGGGACTTGTCTATATACCGTATGCTGTGTGTGGGGGACTTGTCTATATACCGTATGCTGTGTATGGGGACTTGTCTATATACTGTATGCTGTGTGGTGGGGTACTTGTCTATATACTGTATGCTGTGTGTGGGGGACTTGTCTATATACCGTATGCTGTGTGTGGGGGACTTGTCTATATACCGTATGCTGTGTGTGGGGGACTTGTCTATATACCGTATGCTGTGTGGGGGGGACTTGTCTATATACTGTGTGCTGTGTGTGGGGGACTTGTCTATATACCGTATGCTGTGTGTGGGGGACTTGTCTATATACTGTATGCTGTGTGGTGGGGTACTTGTCTATATACTGTATGCTGTGTATGGGGGACTTGTCTATATACCGTATGCTGTGTGTGGGGGACTTATCTATATACCGTATGCTGTGTGTGGGGGACTTGTCTATATACTGTATGCTGTGTGTGGGGGACTTGTCTATATACCGTATGCTGTGTGTGGGGGACTTGTCTATATACCGTATGCTGTGTGTGGGGGACTTGTCTATATACCGTATGCTGTGTGGGGGGGACTTGTCTATATACTGTGTGCTGTGTGTGGGGGACTTGTCTATATACCGTATGCTGTGTGTGGGGGACTTGTCTATATACCGTATGCTGTGTGGGGTACTTGTCTATATACCGTATGCTGTGTGGGGGACTTGTCTATATACTGTATGCTGTGTGTGGGGGACTTGTCTATATACCGTATGCTGTGTGTGGGGGACTTGTCTATATACCGTATGCTGTGTGGGGGGGACTTGTCTATATACCGTATGCTGTGTGGGGGGGACTTGTCTATATACCGTATGCTGTGTGTGGGGGACTTGTCTATATACCGTATGCTGTGTATGGGGGACTTGTCTATATACTGTATGCTGTGTGGTGGGGTACTTGTCTATATACTGTATGCTGTGTATGGGGGACTTGTCTATATACCGTATGCTGTGTGTGGGGGACTTGTCTATATACCGTATGCTGTGTGTGGGGGACTTGTCTATATACTGTATGCTGTGTGTGGGGGACTTGTCTATATACTGTATGCTGTGTGTGGGGGACTTATCTATATACCGTATGCTGTGTGTGGGGGACTTGTCTATATACTGTATGCTGTGTGTGGGGGACTTGTCTATATACCGTATGCTGTGTGTGGGGGACTTGTCTATATACCGTATGCTGTGTGTGGGGGACTTGTCTATATACTGTATGCTGTGTGGGGGACTTGTCTATATACCGTATGCTGTGTGGGGGGGACTTGTCTATATACGGTATGCTGTGTGGGGGGGACTTGTCTATATACTGTGTGCTGTGTGTGGGGGACTTGTCTATATACCGTATGCTGTGTGTGGGGGACTTGTCTATATACCGTATGCTGTGTGGGGGACTTGTCTATATACCGTATGCTGTGTGGGGGACTTGTCTATATACTGTATGCTGTGTGTGGGGGACTTGTCTATATACCGTATGCTGTGTGTGGGGGACTTGTCTATATACCGTATGCTGTGTGGGGGGGACTTGTCTATATACAGTGTGCTGTGTGTGGGGACTTGTCTATATACCGTATGCTGTGTGTGGGGGACTTGTCTATATACCGTATGCTGTGTGTGGGGGACTTGTCTATATACTGTATGCTGTGTGTGGGGGACTTGTCTATATACCGTATGCTGTGTGTGGGGGACTTGTCTATATACCGTATGCTGTGTGTGGGGGACTTGTCTATATACTGTATGCTGTGTGGGGGACTTGTCTATATACCGTATGCTGTGTGGGGGACTTGTCTATATACTGTATGCTGTGTGTGGGGGACTTGTCTATATACCGCATGCTGTGTGTGGGGGACTTGTCTATATACCGTATGCTGTGTGGGGGACTTGACTATATACCGTATGCTGTGTGTGGGGGACTTGTCTATATATTGTATGCTGTGTGTGGGGGACTTGTCTATATACTGTATGCTGTGTGTGGGGGACTTGTCTATATACTGTATGCTGTGTGGGGGGGCCTTGTCTATATGTAGCACCCTGAGGACTCGGCTGCTACAGGGGTATTACACCTCAAGCCAGAGGTGCGGTATTCCACTCCCGGGTAAGGATGGAGTGTGGGACTGAGCTCAGATAGCTGCATACACTACATACATCCCATTTCCGGGGGACGGACCGACGGTACTCCCACCAGTATATGTGCAGGTACGACAGTGTCTGTCCCTGGCTGGAGTGGGAGGGGGGGTGGAACATCCCAGTAGTGTAGGGGCAGATAGGGGGAGCAGTTTGGGTAAAGCTAGGAGCTCATTGGGTGCTGGTCACCTGAGCTCACACATAGAGGGAGTATATAAGGTGGGCACCATCTTAGATCAGGGTCAGTCTTCTGTAGAGGGTCAGTCAGTCCTGAGAGAGGTCCAGGAGCGCCTGCAGAGAGAAGAGAGAGAGAAGAAGAGGAGGACCCAGAGGGGGAGAAGAAGGAACCCCAAGAACCCAGTATACAACCAGAAGGGTGAAGGGTTGGCACGCAAGGGAACCGGATCCCAAATTAGTGGAGGAGAGAAACAACCCTCAACTAAGAACCGGAGGCTGCGACATTACATGTGGAGCAGCCCCTCACCACGTCCACTAAGAAGGCACACCGAGCATAGGGTCAGGGAAGCCAAAGAAGGTTCACCCAATAGGAGACCCGAGGGAGCCGGACATAAGTGGACCCCTGGTGGGAACGGCCAGTAGAGAGGACAGTCAGAAAGGGAGCTCAGGACCACGCTCCAGAATTGCTTGGGGGTTGGCCGAGTCCAGGACCTGGTGGACGCAGCACGGCTCGGGCGGTCACTCAAGGCCAGAGTGACCAACAGAACAGCAGTAAGTAAAAACCCTGAACTGCACAGCCCGACTCTGAGTCTTCTTACCATCCACACTGCACCACCACAACCACCATCCTCTACACCTGACCCCCTGAGGCTATACCCCTCCCGTTGGGGGTTATACTACCACAGCTGCACGTATACCACCAGCCTCAGCGGACCCTGCTGCAGCGGCGGCCTTTTGACCGCAAATCAACGGGTGGCGTAGTCGACACTAAGAACAACTAATAACATCCGTAAAGACTGCCACACACTGAGTTTGACACCCTGGGCACGGACCGGGTCGCCGCCACTCGGAGACTACAACCCCCATCAGATCCGGCTCCGGGTAATCCCCAAAAACAGCACTGGCCCAGGGGGCGCGTCAACTTTGGCGTAGTCGGCAGGATAACGTGCCCGCAACCACCGGGTACTGCGTGCCTGAAGAAAAGTTCAAATTTACCTCAAGAAGAAGTCTCCCGCCGGTTCCAGAGGGTCCCCGCCATGGGACGCCATCACGGATCGTTTCCCGCCGGTTGCCCGCCATCTGCAGCTTTTTCCCGCCATCCACGGAGTTTCCCGCCACTGGGAGACGATTACCGCCATTTCCAGAAGATTTCCCGTCTTGGAAGAGCAGACGCCATTATGGGCGTGCCAGAGGGTGGCAAGAGGCCATCTCCCATCGTGGGCCAGGTCAAGGAATGGCGCCAAAAGCGGAAACCGCCCCCACTAACAGAGACTGTGATGATAGAAGTGTCCATCAGCGTGAGAGAACTGCCCCTGGAACTGACAATCACAAAGTTGCCCCGGGACCACCTTCAATGTGGGCGGAGACAGAACAAAAGAACGAAGATGGGTGCAGCCTGGGGGAGTCTGGAGAGAGCGCACCCGGAGACAAGAAGTCTGGAGGGGAGTCTGGAGGAGCCGTACCCGGAGATGGAGGGAGAGGCAGGCAGCACCGACCCAGTGGTCAGGAGCCTGTTGCAAGCGACAACCCCAGAAGGCCTGGTGGAGATCCTGGCACAGCTCCCCCGAGACCGGGAGCGTGCACAGACCGCACTGGAGGGCTTGGCTCAGAAGATGGCCCGAGTGCAGCGGGACGTACTGGCCGCATGGAGCAGAGAGATGGCCCAGCAGGCTGGAACCCGCCAGCGAAGCACGCCACCCGAGACGAGGAGACAGACCGCCTCTGAGGATGGTGCAGGAGGAGTGAAGGCCGGAGACGGCGCCGAAGAGGGAGCTGAACAGATGGAGGCAGGTAAAGGGGACGTCACTACCCCGAGCCGAGAAACCGCGTGCCTGCCCCAGCTCCCCGTCGCAGAGCCCGAAATTCCACCTGCCGTGCCTGTCGCTGCATCGTCACCGCTCCAGACAAGGCCTCAAGCAGAAGCCGCGGCCGCAACCCCTGTGACGTCACGCGCCTCAACTCTGAGCGCGGCAAAGCAGGAAACACCACCGGCCTGGTCGCAAGGTCTAGCACCCCCGGGCGCCGCAGTACCAACAGCGCCCTCTACCTCTACTGAGCCACCGGCCTGGTCGCTGGGCCAAGTAACCCCGGGCGCCGCCGTCTTCACGGTGCCCTTTACGTTCAGGGTACCCCAGGCCTGGTCGCAAGGCCTGGCGAATCCGGGCGCCGCTTCCACCACCGCGCCCTCAACATCTAGAGTGCCGCACCTGGGTGAAGACTTGTTTGCCCAGCACACTTGCCCGGATGGGCAGCCCTTTATATGGCCACCGGAGTACTACCAACTGGAACTCCAAAAAGCAAGGCCCCTGTGCGAGCCCCTGATTCCGGCTCCGAAGCCCGTTAAGAGGACCCCGCTCCCGCTGGAAGAAGCGCAGTTCGAGTGGGACCCCACCGGAGGAGACCTCATGGGGTTCACTCAGGAAACTCGGGCAGCCGCAGCGGAGCGTGTGGAGTGCTGCCGCCAGCAGTTGGCAGTCTTCGAGCAAGAACGGAGAGAGAGGCGGGTCCGTGAGCAGCGGCTGCAGGAACAGAGCGCAGGGCAGAAGAGCAGGACCAGGAGGAACCCCCGTGCAGCACATGGTCCCCGTGCCACCGGGACTGTGATTAAATTCCAAATGCAGCACGGGTGGGGCTTCATAAGAGATCACCACACCCCCGACGACGTCTTTGTGACCAGAAGAGACATGGAGTCCCATCTGCCGGAGGGACACAGAGGTCGTGACCTATATGTAGGGGATGAGGTCACGTTCACCCGGCACAAGTGTGCCAAAGGACCCTACGCCCTCCATGTACACCGGCTGACGGAGGAGGAGCTACGGTGTGAAGAGGAGCAAGAGGACCCGGACGGGTCTGAAAGAGGAGCAGGAGTACGCCGTCATTAAAGTACGGTAAAGAGACTGTACATAGTTACCCGTCAGGGTATAAGAACTGTTACTGCTGCTAGTTAAAATATAGTCCCCGTTGGGACCAGCAAATTGAACTGAAACCCGTGTGTCCCTATTCCCACTGACCGAGGACTGAGAGCGGTCATTCCTTTCCTAATACCTGGCCGAGGACTGAGAGCGGCCATATTTCCCCTTGTATATAGTTGCGCTTTTTAAGGCGCCCCCTACTGGTTTTATAGGAAAGCTGTGTTATTCTACAAGAGACTGTCGCACTTTACCCGGTCACAAGTTGCGCCGTGGCCGGAGGAACAAGAAAGTTTACAAGAATGTTTATTATGAAAAAGTTTTATGCTGCAGAAATATATATATAATGTTTTATATGTTTATGTTGTTATGAAAAAAAAAAAAAAATTGTATGTTCATGGATGTTTTATTCTCTTACAGCCCGAGGTCGTGCTGTGATTTACCAGGGGGGAATGTAGCACCCTGAGGACTCGGCTGCTACAGGGGTATTACACCTCAAGCCAGAGGTGCGGTATTCCACTCCCGGGTAAGGATGGAGTGTGGGACTGAGCTCAGATAGCTGCATACACTACATACATCCCATTTCCGGGGGACGGACCGACGGTACTCCCACCAGTATATGTGCAGGTACGACAGTGTCTGTCCCTGGCTGGAGTGGGAGGGGGGGTGGAACATCCCAGTAGTGTAGGGGCAGATAGGGGGAGCAGTTTGGGTAAGGCTAGGAGCTCATTGGGTGCTGGTCACCTGAGCTCACACATAGAGGGAGTATATAAGGTGGGCACCATCTTAGATCAGGGTCAGTCTTCTGTAGAGGGTCAGTCAGTCCTGAGAGAGGTCCAGGAGCGCCTGCAGAGAGAAGAGAGAGAGGAGAAGAGGAGGACCCAGAGGGGGAGAAGAAGGAACCCAAGAACCCAGTATACAACCAGAAGGGTGAAGGGTTGGCACGCAAGGGAACCGGATCCCAAATTAGTGGAGGAGAGAAACAACCCTCAACTAAGAACCGGAGGCTGCGACATTACATGTGGAGCAGCCCCTCACCACGTCCACTAAGAAGGCACACCGAGCATAGGGTCAGGGAAGCCAAAGAAGGTTCACCCAATAGGAGACCCGAGGGAGCCGGACATAAGTGGACCCCTGGTGGGAACGGCCAGTAGAGAGGACAGTCAGAAAGGGAGCTCAGGACCACGCTCCAGAATTGCTTGGGGGTTGGCCGAGTCCAGGACCTGGTGGACGCAGCACGGCTAGGGCGGTCACTCAAGGTCAGAGTGACCAACAGAACAGCAGTAAGTAAAAACCCTGAACTGCACAGCCCGACTCTGAGTCTTCTTACCATCCACACTGCACCACCACAACCACCATCCTCTACACCTGACCCCCTGAGGCTATACCCCTCCCGTTGGGGGTTATACTACCACAGCTGCACGTATACCACCAGCCTCAGCGGACCCTGCTGCAGCGGCGGCCTTTTGACCGCAAATCAACGGGTGGCGTAGTCGACACTAAGAACAACTAATAACATCCGTAAAGACTGCCACACACTGAGTTTGACACCCTGGGCACGGACCGGGTCGCCGCCACTCGGAGACTACAACCCCCATCAGATCCGGCTCCGGGTAATCCCCAAAAACAGCACTGGCCCAGGGGGCGCGTTATATATACTGTATGCTGTGTGTGGGGGACTTGTCTATATACCTTATGCTGTGTGTGGGGGACTTGTCTATATACCGTATGCTGTGTGTGGGGGACTTGTCTATATACCGTATGCTGTGTGTGGGGGACTTGTCTATATACCGTATGCTGTGTGGGGGGGACTTGTCTATATACCGTATGCTGTGTGTGGGGGACTTGTCTATATACCGTATGCTGTGTGTGGGGGACTTGTCTATATACTGTATGCTGTGTGTGGGGGACTTGTCTATATACCGTATGCTGTGTGGGGGGGACTTGTCTATATACCGTATGCTGTGTGTGTGACGGACTTGTCTATATACTGTATGCTGTGTGTGGGGGACTTGTCTATATACCGTATGCTGTGTATGGGGGACTTGTCTATATACTGTATGCTGTGTGGTGGGGTACTTGTCTATATACTGTATGCTGTGTATGGGGGACTTGTCTATATACCGTATGCTGTGTGTGGGGGACTTGTCTATATACTGTATGCTGTGTGTGGGGGACTTGTCTATATACTGTATGCTGTGTGTGGGGGACTTGTCTATATACCGTATGCTGTGTGTGGGGGACTTGTCTATATACTGTATGCTGTGTGGGGGACTTGTCTATATACCGTATGCTGTGTGGGGGACTTGTCTATATACCGTATGCTGTGTGTGGGGGACTTGTCTATATGCTGTATCCTGTGTATGGGGGATTTGTCTATATACCGTATGCTGTGTGTGGGGGACTTGTCTATATGCTGTATGCTGTGTATGGGGGACTTGTCTATATACTGTATGCTGTGTGTGGGGGACTTGTCTATATACTGTATGCTGTGTATGGGGGACTTGTCTATATACTGTATGCTGTGTGGGGGGACTTGTCTATATACCGTATGCTGTGTGTGGGGGACTTGTCTATATGCTGTATGCTGTGTATGGGGGACTTGTCTATATACTGTATGCTGTGTGGGGGGACTTGTCTATATACCGTATGCTGTGTGGGGGACTTGTCTATATACCGTATGCTGTGTGTGGGGGACTTGTCTATATGCTGTATGCTGTGTATGGGGGACTTGTCTATATACTGTATGCTGTGTGTGGGGGACTTGTCTATATACCGTATGCTGTGTGTGGGGGACTTGTCTATATACTGTATGCTGTGTGTGGGGGACTTGTCTATATACCGTATGCTGTGTGGGGGGGACTTGTCTATATACCGTATGCTGTGTGTGTGACGGACTTGTCTATATACCGTATGCTGTGTGTGGGGGACTTGTCTATATACCGTATGCTGTGTGTGGGGGACTTGTCTATATACCGTATGCTGTGTGGGGGGGACTTGTCTATATACCGTATGCTGTGTGTGGGGGACTTGTCTATATACCGTATGCTGTGTGTGGGGGACTTGTCTATATACTGTATGCTGTGTGTGGGGGACTTGTCTATATACCGTATGCTGTGTGGGGGGGACTTGTCTATATACCGTATGCTGTGTGTGTGACGGACTTGTCTATATACTGTATGCTGTGTGTGGGGGACTTGTCTATATACCGTATGCTGTGTATGGGGGACTTGTCTATATACTGTATGCTGTGTGGTGGGGTACTTGTCTATATACTGTATGCTGTGTATGGGGGACTTGTCTATATACCGTATGCTGTGTGTGGGGGACTTGTCTATATACTGTATGCTGTGTGTGGGGGACTTGTCTATATACTGTATGCTGTGTGTGGGGGACTTGTCTATATACCGTATGCTGTGTGTGGGGGACTTGTCTATATACTGTATGCTGTGTGGGGGACTTGTCTATATACCGTATGCTGTGTGGGGGACTTGTCTATATACCGTATGCTGTGTGTGGGGGACTTGTCTATATGCTGTATCCTGTGTATGGGGGACTTGTCTATATACCGTATGCTGTGTGTGGGGGACTTGTCTATATGCTGTATGCTGTGTATGGGGGACTTGTCTATATACTGTATGCTGTGTGTGGGGGACTTGTCTATATACTGTATGCTGTGTATGGGGGACTTGTCTATATACTGTATGCTGTGTGGGGGGACTTGTCTATATACCGTATGCTGTGTGTGGGGGACTTGTCTATATGCTGTATGCTGTGTATGGGGGACTTGTCTATATACTGTATGCTGTGTGGGGGGACTTGTCTATATACCGTATGCTGTGTGGGGGACTTGTCTATATACCGTATGCTGTGTGTGGGGGACTTGTCTATATGCTGTATGCTGTGTATGGGGGACTTGTCTATATACTGTATGCTGTGTGTGGGGGACTTGTCTATATACCGTATGCTGTGTGTGGGGGACTTGTCTATATACCGTATGCTGTGTATGGGGCACTTGTCTATATACTGTATGCTGTGTATGGGGGACTTGTCTATATACCTTATGCTGTGTGTGGGGGACTTGTCTATATACCGTATGCTGTGTGAGGGGGACTTGTCTATATACCGTATGCTGTGTGTGGGGGACTTGTCTATATACCGTATGCTGTGTGGGGGACTTGTCTATATACTGTATGCTGTCGGGGGGGGACTTGTCTATATACCGTATGCTGTGTGGGGGACTTGTCTATATACCGTATGCTGTGTGGGGGACTTGTCTATATACCGTATGCTGTGTGTGGGGGACTTGTCTATATACTGTATGCTGTGTGTGGGGGACTTGTCTATATACCTTATGCTGTGTGTGGGGGACTTGTCTATATACCGTATGCTGTGTGAGGGGGACTTGTCTATATACCGTATGCTGTGTGTGGGGGACTTGTCTATATACCGTATGCTGTGTATGGGGGACTTGTCTATATACCTTATGCTGTGTGTGGGGGACTTGTCTATATACCGTATGCTGTGTGTGGGGGACTTGTCTATATACTGTATGCTGTGTGTGGGGGACTTGTCTATATGCTGTATGCTGTGTATGGGGGACTTGTCTATATACCGTATGCTGTGTGTGGGGGACTTGTCTATATACCTTATGCTGTGTGTGGGGGACTTGTCTATATACCGTATGCTGTGTGTGGGGGACTTGTCTATATACTGTATGCTGTGTGTGGGGGACTTGTCTATATGCTGTATGCTGTGTATGGGGGACTTGTCTATATACCGTATGCTGTGTGTGGGGGACTTGTCTATATACTGTATGCTGTGTGTGGGGGACTTGTCTATATACCGTATGCTGTGTGTGGGGGACTTGTCTATATACCGTATGCTGTGTATGGGGGACTTGTCTATATACCTTATGCTGTGTGTGGGGGACTTGTCTATATACCGTATGCTGTGTGTGGGGGACTTGTCTATATACTGTATGCTGTGTGTGGGGGACTTGTCTATATACCGTATGCTGTGTGAGGGGGACTTGTCTATATACCGTATGCTGTGTGTGGGGGACTTGTCTATATACCTTATGCTGTGTGTGGGGGACTTGTCTATATACCGTATGCTGTGTGAGGGGGACTTGTCTATATACCGTATGCTGTGTGTGGGGACTTGTCTATATACTGTATGCTGTGTGTGGGGGACTTGTCTATATACCGTATGCTGTGTGTGGGGGACTTGTCTATATACCGTATGCTGTGTGGGGGGGACTTGTCTATATACCGTATGCTGTGTGGGGGGGACTTGTCTATATACCTTATGCTGTGTGGGGGGGCCTTGTCTATATACTGTGTGCTGTGTGTGGGGGACTTGTCTATATACCGTATGCTGTGTGTGGGGGACTTGTCTATATACCGTATGCTGTGTGTGGGGGACTTGTCTATATACCTTATGCTGTGTGGGGGGGCCTTGTCTATATACTGTGTGCTGTGTGTGGGGGACTTGTCTATATACCTTATGCTGTGTGGGGGGGACTTGTCTATATACCGTATGCTGTGTGGGGGGGACTTGTCTATATACCGTTTGCTGTGTGTGGGGGACTTGTCTATATACCGTATGCTGTGTGGGGGGGACTTGTCTATATACCGTATGCTGTGTGTGGGGGACTTGTCTATATACCGTATGCTGTGTGGGGGGGACTTGTCTATATACCGTATGCTGTGTGGGGGGGACTTGTCTATATACCGTATGCTGTGTGTGGGGGACTTGTCTATATACCGTATGCTGTGTGTGGGGGACTTGTCTACATACTGTATGCTGTGTGTGGGGGACTTGTCTATATACTGTATGCTGTGTGTGGGGGACTTGTCTATATACTGTATGCTGTGTGTGGGGGACTTGTCTATATACTGTATGCTGTGTGTGGGGGACTTGTCTATATACTGTATGCTGTGTGTGGGGGACTTGTCTATATACCGTATGCTGTGTGTGGGGGACTTGTCTATATACTGTATGCTGTGTATGGGGGACTTGTCTATATACCGTATGCTGTGTGGGGGGACTTGTCTATATACCGTTTGCTGTGTGTGGGGGACTTGTCTATATACCGTATGCTGTGTGTGGGGGACTTGTCTATATACCGTATGCTGTGTGGGTGGGCCTTGTCTATATACCTTATGCTGTGTGTGGGGGACTTGTCTATATACCGTATGCTGTGTGGGTGGGCCTTGTCTATATACTGTTAGAACCTTGCTGTTAGGTTTTTTTTCCTTTGCTGGTCACATGACCTTGTTGGCCTATTTAATCCTGCTCCGCCCTTCTGGCTTTGCTGGACTTCATTGTATATCTATTTTCTAGCTAGCCTGTGCTCTGTATCTAACTCTGTTAGTTTGCTTGGTCTACGGACCTCTATGTTCTATCTATTTTGTTTGTTTGTCTGTCTGCTACTATTTCTGTTAGGAGGTGTCCCATATTCCTCCCAGTCCTTAGTACTTGTAGGGATTCCCTCCTCACATCTATAGGTCTCCGTACAGACTAGATTAGGACTTTAGCAGGTCTGATCGCAGGATCAGGTTCCCTGTTACATCGTAGGGATTCAGCTGAGTCTTATAGTAGGGACAGATCTCCTCTCTTTCCTTAGCTTTGGTAGCAGAACATAACATATACCGTACGCTGTGTGTGGGGGACTTGTCTATATACCGTATGCTGTGTGTGGGGGACTTGTCTATATACCGTATGCTGTGTGTGTGGGACTTGTCTATATACTGTATGCTGTGTGTGGGGGACTTGTCTATATACTGTATGCTGTGTATGGGGGACTTGTCTATATACTGTATGCTGTGTGTGGGGGACTTGTCTATATACTGTATGCTGCGTGTGGGGGACTTGTCTATATACTGTATGCTGCGTGTGGGGGACTTGTCTATATACTGTATGCTGTGTGGGGGGGCCTTGTCTATATACTGTATGCTGTGTGGGGGGGCCTTGTCTATATACTGTATGCTGTGTGGGGGGGACTTGTCTATATACCGTATGCTGTGTGTGGGGGACTTGTCTATATGCTGTGTGGGGGGGCCTTGTCTATATACTGTATGCTGTGTGTGGGGGACTTGTCTATATACCTTATGCTGCGTGTGGGGGACTTGTCTATATACCGTATGCTGTGTGTGTGGGACTTGTCTATATACTGTATGCTGTGTGGGGGGCCTTGTCTATATACTGTATGCTGCGTGTGGGGGACTTGTCTATATACTGTATGCTGTGTGGGGGGGCCTTGTCTATATACTGTATGCTGTGTGGGGGGGCCTTGTCTATATACTGTATGCTGTGTGGGGGGGACTTGTCTATATACCTTATGCTGCGTGTGGGGGACTTGTCTATATACCTTATGCTGTGTGTGGGGGACTTGTCTATATACCGTATGCTGTGTGGGGGGGCCTTGTCTATATACCTTATGCTGTGTGTGGGGGACTTGTCTATATACTGTATGCTGTGTGTGGGGGACTTGTCTATATACTGTATGCTGTGTGTGGGGGACTTGTCTATATACTGTATGCTGTGTGTGGGGGACTTGGCTATATACTGTCTGCTGTGTGTGGGGGACTTGTCTATATACTGTATGCTGTGTGTGGGGGACTTGTCTATATACCTTATGCTGCGTGTGGGGGACTTGTCTATATACCGTATGCTGTGTGTGTGGGGGACTTGTCTATATACTGTATGCTGCGTGTGGGGGACTTGTCTATATACCGTATGCTGTGTGGGGGACTTGTCTATATACCGTATGCTGTGTGGGGGGGCCTTGTCTATATACCTTATGCTGTGTGGGGGGGACTTGTCTATATACTGTATGCTGTGTGTGGGGGACTTGTCTATATACCGTATGCTGTGTGTGGGGGACTTGTCTATATACTGTATGCTGTGTGGGGGGGACTTGTCTATATACCGTATGCTCCGTGGGGGGGACTTGTCTATATACCGTATGCTCCGTGGTGGGGACTTGTCTATATACCTTATGCTGTGTGTGGGGGACTTGTCTATATACCGTATGCTGTGTATGGGGTACTTGTCTATATACCGTATGCTGTGTGTGGGGGACTTGTCTATATACTGTATGCTGTGTGTGGGGGACTTGTCTATATACCGTATGCTGTGTGTGGGGGACTTGTCTATATACCGTATGCTGTGTGTGGGGGACTTGTCTATATACCGTATGCTGTGTGGGGGGGACTTGTCTATATACCGTATGCTGTGTGGGGGGGACTTGTCTATATACCGTATGCTGTGTGTGGGGTACTTGTCTATATACCGTATGCTGTGTGGGGGGGACTTGTCTATATACTGTATGCTGTGTGTGGGGGACTTGTCTATATACCGTATGCTGTGTGGGGGGACTTGTCTATATACCGTATGCTGTGTGGGGGGGACTTGTCTATATACCGTATGCTGTGTGTCGGGTACTTGTCTATATACCGTATGCTGTGTGGGGGGGACTTGTCTATATACCGTATGCTGTGTGGGGGGGACTTGTCTATATACCGTATGCTGTGTGGGGGGGACTTGTCTATATACCGTATGCTGTGTGTGGGGGTCTTGTCTATATACCGTATGCTGTGTGGGGGGGAGGGGGTGCTGGACTTGGTTCTCTTTGCTATATGTGGGGGAGGGAGACCTGGATAAATATGCTATACATGGAGGAGGGGAGCTTGGCTATATACTTTGTGTGGGGGAGCGGGGACCTGGCTATATACTTTGTGTGGGGGAGCGGGGACCTGGCTATATACTTTGTGTGGGGGAGCGGGAACCTGGCTATATACTTTGTGTGGGGGAGCGGGGACCTGGCTATATACTTTGTGTGGGGGAGCGGAGACCTGGCTATATACTTTGTGTGGGGGAGCGGGGACCTGGCTATATACTTTGTGTGGGGGAGCGGGGACCTGGCTATATACTTTGTGTGGGGGAGCGGGGACCTGGCTATATACTTTGTGTGGTAGAGCGGGGACCTTGGCTATATACTTTGTGTGGGGGAGCGGGGACCTTGGCTATATACTGTGTGTGGGGGAGCGGGGACCTGGCTATATACTGTGTGTGGGGGAGCGGGGACCTGGCTATATACTGTGTGTGGGGGAGCGGGGACCTGGCTATATACTGTGTGTGGGGGAGCGGGGACCTGGCTATATACTTTGTGTGGGGGAGCGGGGGCCTGGCTATATACTTTGTGTGGGGGAGCGGGGGCCTGGCTATATACTGTGTGTGGGGGAGCGGGGACCTTGGCTATATACTGTGTGTGGGGGAGCGGGGACCTTGTCTATATACTGTGTGTGGGGGAGCGGGGGCCTGGCTATATACTGTGTGTGGGGGAGCGGGGACCTGGCTATATACTTTGTGTGGGGGAGCGGGGGCCTGGCTATATACTGTGTGTGGGGGAGCGGGGACCTGGCTATATACTTTGTGTGGGGGAGCGGGGGCCTGGCTATATACTGTGTGTGGGGGAGCGGGGACCTGGCTATATGTGGTAGGTGTGGGGCAGTTGATGTTACGGGGGCAGCTTTATTGTGAATGTATATGTAGTGGGTACAATGTGGAGGACTCTTTATAGATCACAGACATCATATGTGCTGATCAGGAGCCTTTCTGTGAATGCGATGTGTCAGGTCAGAGCTGCACTATTGCTAGATGATCTTGTGGGTGAACGTCTCATTCAGACGTCTGTTTTTTTACATCCATGTTATTGACAGACATAATACGCACCTTTATCATCTATGGGGCAGTTCACATATCCATATATATATATATATATATATTTTTTTTTTATTTGCATATAGTAACAAACATTGATACAATTCGGATCGATCCCTTTGATGAAAATCAGTTTTGTTTTTTTTTGCTTTTTTTTTTAATGTACCAGAAAACTACAGATGTCTGAATGAGGCCTGAAGATCTGATCAAATGTGGCAGATTGTTCCTGGAGGATTTCCATAGAAAATCAGAGCAAATTAGCAAGAATCCGCAAGAAAATCCACAACAGCAAATTTGCACTACATGATTATGGTGCAGATCTTTCTGGGAATTCACTGTGGAAAACAGCAGCGTGTAAAATAAAAAGAAATAAACTTGCTGGGAGTTGTAGTCCCTCACCACATACTGCAGTGCTATTATGACGCAGTGATGGTTTAGTTACATGATCGGTGCCTGCACTGTCACTTGCTGGGAGTTGTAGTCCCTCACCACATACTGCAGTGCTATTATGACGCAGTGATGGTTTAGTTACATGATCGGTGCCTGCGCTGTCACTTGCTGGGAGTTGTAGTCCCTCACCACATACTGCAGTGCTATTATGACGCAGTGATGGTTTAGTTACATGATCGGTGCCTGCGCTGTCACTTGCTGGGAGTTGTAGTCCCTCACCACATACTGCTGTGCTATTATGACGCAGTGATGGTTTAGTTACATGATCGGTGCCTGCGCTGTCACTTGCTGGGAGTTGTAGTCCCTCACCACATACTGCTGTGCTATTATGACGCAGTGATGGTTTAGTTACATGATCGGTGCCTGCGCTGTCACTTGCTGGGAGTTGTAGTCCCTCACCACATACTGCAGTGCTATTATGACGCAGTGATGGTTTAGTTACATGACCGGTGCCTGCGCTGTCACTTGCTGGGAGTTGTAGTCCCTCACCAAATACTGCAGTGCTATTATGATGCAGTGATAGTTTAGTTACATGATCGGTGCCTGCGCTGTCACTTGCTGGGAGTTGTAGTCCCTCAACACATACGGCAGTGCTATTATGACGCAGTGATGGTGAACTGTGTATCTAATCCTCTCCTGTGTGATACTGTCTGCTGAGCCGTGTATCTAATCCTATCTTGTGTGATACTGTCTGATGAACTGTGTATCTAATCCTCTCTTGTGTGACACTGTCTGCTGAGCAGTGTATCTAATCCTGTCCTCTGTGATACTGTCAGCTGAGCTGTGTATCTAATCCTCTCCTGTGTGATACTGTGTGCTGAGCTGTGTATCTAATCCTGCCCTGTATGATACCATCTGCTGAGCTATGTATCTAATCCTGTCCTGTGTGATATTGTCTGCTGAGCCATGTATCTAATCCTCTCCTGTGTGATACTGTCTGCTGAGCTGTATCTCTAATCCTCTCCTGTGTGATACTGTCTGCTGAGCTGTGTATCTAATCCTACCCTGTGTGATACTGTCTGCTGAGCTGTGTATATAATCCTCTCCTGTGTGATACCGTCTGCTGAGCTGTGTATCTAATGCTATCCTGTGTGATACTGTCTGCTGAGCCGTGTATCTAATCCTCTCCTGTGTGATACTGTCTGCTGAGCTGTGTATATAATCCTCTCCTGTGTGATACTGTCTGCTGAGCCGTGTATCTAATCCTCTCCTGTGTGATACTGTCTGCTGAGCCGTGTATCTAATCCTCTCCTGTGTGATACTGTCTGCTGAGCTGTGTATCTAATCCTCTCCTGTGTGATACTGTCTGCTGAGCTATGTATCTAATCCCCTCCTGTGTGATACTGTCTGCTGAGCTGTGTATCTAATCCTCTCCTGTGTGATACTGTCTGCTGAGCTGTGTATCTAATCCTACCCTGTGTGATACTGTCTGCTGAGCTGTGTATCTAATCCTCTCCTGTGTGATACCGTCTGCTGAGCTGTGTATCTAATCCTCTTCTGTGTGATACTGTCTGCTGAGCTGTGTATCTAATCCTCTCCTGTGTGATACTGTCTGCTGAGCCATGTATCTAATCCTCTCCTGTGTGATACTGTGTGTTGAGCTGTGTATCTATATCAAAAAGGAATAGTCGGCACTCCGTATAGCTAGAGTGGTGCACGTGGAAAACAATGTCTATAGGAAAAGAAAATCCCGGCACTCACGTGTTGATAATCAGTTGATTTATTCCACAACTCACACAAGACGTTTCAGCCTGTCCAAGGCTTTTTTTAATTGAAAAAAGCCTTGGACAGGCTGAAACGTCTTGTGTGAGTTGTGGAATAAATCAACTGATAGAGCTGTGTATCTAATCCTCTCCTGTGTGATACTGTCTGCTGAGCTGTGTATCTAATCCTCTCCTGTGTGATACTGTCTGCTGAGCTGTGTATCTAATCCTCTCCTGTGTGATACTGTCTGATGAACTGTGTATCTAATCATCTCCTGTGTGATACTGTCAGCTGACCTGTGTATCTAATCCTCTCCTGTGTGATACTGTCTGCTGAGCTGTGTATCTAATCCTGTCCTGTGTGATACTGTCTGCTGAGCTGTGTATCTAATCCTCTCCTGTGTGATACTGTCTGCTGAGCTGTGACTCTAATCCTCTCCTGTGTGATACTGTCTGCTGAGCCGTGTATCTAATCCTCTCCTGTGTTATACTGTCTGCTGAGCTGTGTATCTAATCCTCTCCTGTGTGATACTGTCTGCTGAGCTGTGTATCTAATCCTCTCCTGTGTTATACTGTCTGCTGAGCTGTGTATCTAATCCTCTCCTGTGTGATACTGTCTGCTGAGCTGTGTATCTAATCCTATCCTGTGTGATACCATCTGCTGAGCTGTGACTCTAATCCTCTCCTGTGTGATACTGTCTGCTGAGCTGTGTATCTAATCCTATCCTGTGTGATACCATCTGCTGAGCAGTGCATCTAATCCCGGCCTGCGCGATACTGTTTGCTCAGCCGTGTATCTAATCCACTCATGTGTGATACTGTCTGCTGAGCTGTGTATCTAATCCTATGCTGTGTCATACTGTCTTCTGAGCTGTGTATCTGATCCACTCCTGTGTGATACTGTCTGATGAACTGTGTCTCTAATCCTCTCCTGTGAGATACTGTCTGCTGAGCCGTGTATCTAATCCTCTCCTGTGTGATACTGCCTGTTGAGCAGTGTATCTAATCCTATCATGTGTGATACTATCAGCTGAGCTCTGTATCTAATCCTCTCCTGTGAGATACTGTCTGATGAGCTGTGTATCTAATCCACTCCTGTGTGATACTGTCTGCTGAGCTGTGTATCTAATCCTCTCCAGTGTGATACTGTCAGCAGAGCTGTGTATCTAATCCTCTCCTGTGTGATACCGTCTGCTGAGCTATGTATCTAATCCTCTCCTGTGTGATACCGTCTGCTGAGCTGTGTATCTAATCCTATCCTGTGTGATACTGTCTGCTGACCATGTATCTAATCCTATCCTGTGTGATACTGTCTGCTGAGCCGTGTATCTAATCCTACTCTGTGTGATACTGTCTGCGGAGCCGTGTATCTAATCCTCTCCTGTGTGATACTGTCTGCTGAGCTATGTATCTAATCCTCTCCTGTGTGATACTGTCTGCTGAGCCATGTATCTAATCCTATCCTGTGTGATACTGTCTGCTGAGCCGTGTATCTAATCCTCTCCTGTGTGATACCGTCTGCTGAGCTGTGTATCTAATCCTCTCCTGTGTGATACTGTCTGCTGAGCCATGTATCTAATCCTCTCCTGTGTGATACTGTGTGTTGAGCTGTGTATGACGCGCCCCTGAGCCTGAGTCGCGCAGCGTTGCGCACGCGGGAGCCTACCCGGAGCCGGATCAGATGGGGGTAGTAGTCTCGTGGCGGTGACCCGGTCCGTGCCCAGGGAGTCAGACTAAGTGGCAGTCTATTAGCAGTAGATGGTGGATGACTACGCCACCCGTTGAATGCAGCTATGGAGCTGCCGCTGCAGGGCAGACCGCTGAGGCCGGTGGAAGGATGGTGCAGCGTGGATGGTATAACCCCCAACGGGAGGGGTATGGCCTCAGGGCAGCCGACGTGGATGATGGGGGTAGCAGGAACCACTCAGAGACGATGCGGTGTAGTTCAGGGTCTTTACTGGTGACAAAGATAGACCCTCCCGGAGTACTTGCTAGCAATCGGGGCCTGGTCAGTCCTTGAGCAGATGGGATCTCCCCTGGCCAGGCGGAGTTGTAGGCCTTCCCAACTAACTGTACTCTTCTGGCTACCTTGCTAGAGGCGGGTAAAAGTAGCCCACGTCCCTGAGTGTACCGTGTGGTGCTCACCCGTATGGCCGGTGACTCAGGGCCTTCTAATGGCTTCCGCTCCACGATGGCGGTGCTGGTCCCACGCGTGTGACCGTGCCTTTGGGTTTCTGGGCCAGAGGACCTGCAATCCCCTGCCGGTCGGTTTCTGCTGCTGGGTAGAGATTAGTCCCCACAGCCTCGGACTCCGGGTCCGGTAAGAAATCTTCTCAGTCAGGGCGAGCTCTGCAGCTGCCAGCCCCTGACTCCTTGTAACACTGCTCCCACAGAGCTCCTGATGTTCTGTTCCTATATTTGCTTCTTTTCTCTGTCTCTACTTCTTCTCTACTCACTAACCCTGCCTCAGCCCTAGGTTTATATAGGGGAAGTTCTTCCCCTCCCAGGACTGGGCAGGAGGTGTGGCATGCATAGGATTCCTGACCAAGAGACCTCCCACCTGCTCTCAGACGTAATATCTCTATCACTGTGGCAACCAGACCCCTGGGGTGTCACATTCCCCCCTAGTGAAATTTAGTACTCCGGGACTAAACATATTTTTAGAAAAACATAACAAGGTATAAACAATAATAATACAATAAGAAAAACACATAAAGATGGTTACGGCGTGTCCGCAACCGGGTGCAGTCTTTGAAGAAAAGCAAGGTGTCCATTTCACCAAAACAGGGAGACGTAACCAGGTAGGGGTCTGTCCTGCCCCGAGTCCTTAACAGTCTTTAGTCCGTCCTGGGTTACGCTCCAACTATGTACAAAGGATTCCCGGTAAATCCACCAAAGACTCCTATAAACAACTAGAAACACATAATTATACACAAGCAACAAGAAAAACAGGTAACCACAAATAAAACAATTTATACATTTCAAATCCTCCAACGTGCGGGTAACTGGCCTCTAGTGGCCCTAGTGGACCTACGGAGCTGACTGTCTAGCCCTGAACTACAGGGTGTAGGAGCTGTCAAGGGTAAACTGGGCAGCTGTCTACCGGCTCCTTGGCTCACTAGGGGTACGGCAGGCTCACTATAAGCAGAGGGTTGATCCTCCTGTTCTGCTTGTGTGGAGTCTTCTGCCTCCTGGACCGGCTGCTCTTCCAGCTCTACCTGTCGCTCCGTAGGTGCTTGGGATGCTGATTGGAGGAAGGTGAGTACGGGTACCACAACTGCGCCATTGACTTGAGTCCAAGACCGAGGGAAGTCTCCGAGCACAGTACTAACCATGTCTTCCCTTTCCTCTACGGGTCGAGGGTCTTCTTGTTCCTCTTCAGGGTTCCGTAGCTGTTCGGGACACTTCTTCAGGTGATCCCGGGATACAATGGTTGTGGTTTCACCTCCGTCTTTACTGATGGTACAGACCTTTGGGTTGTCGTGGCTTGAGGGCAGTACGGTGTACGGGTCCTTCTCCCACTGGTCGTCCAACTTGTGGAGCCGTCTTTTTCTCTTCAAGACCTGCTCTCCGGGTACCAGGGGAACAGCGGGAGCATACTGGTTGTAAGTTTTCTCTTGTCTTTCCCTAGCCTGACAGAGACTTCGCTCCACGCTCTCCTGTACTCTCCGGTACTGCTGCTGCCTCTCTGTGTCCCAGTCTGCTTCTGGTGAAGTGTCCTCGGGTGCCAGGACTCCCATTTCCAGGTCAACAGGTAACTTACCAGGTCTCGCCCTCATTAGGTAAGCCGGGGTACAGTTGGTGGAACCTACCGGGATGTGGTTGTATAGGTCCACCAGATCGGGCAGCTTCTCAGGCCACAGACCGCGTTCTTCCAGGGGCAACGTTTTTAGAAGATCCATTACCACCTGGTTCATTTTCTCACAAAGTCCATTAGTTTGCGGATGATAGGGTGTCGTCCTTATCTTCCGGCAGCCATACAGAGTGCAGAATTCTTGGAAGACCTCCGCTTCAAAGGCAGGTCCCTGGTCTGTCAACACTTGGTCCGGGTACCCGTGTGGACGGCAGAAATGCTGCTGGAAGGCTCTAGCTGCTGTTCGAGCTGTTAAGTCCTTGACGGGGACGACAACCAAGAACCGGGAGTAGTGATCCACGATGGTTAGTGCGTAGACGTAGCCACTTCTGCTTGGGGTCAGTTTTACATGATCCAAGGCTACCAGTTCCAACGGCTGCCGGGTGACGATGGACTGCAGGGGAGTCTTCTGGCTGGCACGGTCCTTCCTTCTTAGGTTGCACGGGCCACAGTCTCTGCACCACCTCTCGATGGTTCCCCTCATGCCTACCCAGTGGAACCGCTCGCGCAGCAGGAACTCCAGCTTCTTCCATCCGAAGTGTCCAGCCCCGTCATGGTATGCCTCCATCACCATGGCTGCGTCTCTTCGTGGCACCACTACTTGCCAGATTAGTTCATGCGTCCGGGAGTTAACCATTCTGCGGCACAACTTCCCCTTGTAAAGGAACAGTCTACTCTTTTCTGCCCACAGTTGCTTGGCTTCCTCCGGAGCGTCTGGGTCAAGGCGAGCCTCTGGCCGAGTCAGCATCTCCTTCACCAGCCGGACGGCAGGGTCACTGTCCTGCGTTTCCGCCCAGTTGTAGTGAGGTAAGGGGTTAAGCGTAGCGCCTTGCTTACTCCTTACCCGATGGGAATACTGGATAGTCCCATGACGGTGAAACGTGGGGAGTTCGACTTCTTCCAGTCCCTCTGGATCTTCTCCTACGTCCGGTAGGCTTGGCATCCTGGACAGGGCGTCCGCGTTGGTATTGGAGCGTCCTGCCCGGTATTTGATGGTGAACTCGTAGTTGGACAGGCGGGCCATCCATCTCTGCTCTAGGGCACCGAGTCTTGCCGTGTCCAGGTGTGTCAACGGGTTGTTATCCGTGTACACGACGAACCGGGAAGAAGCGAGGTAGTGCTTAAAGCGTTCGGTGACTGCCCACACCACTGCCAGGAACTCTAGCTTAAATGAGCTGTAATTCTCAGGGTTTCTTTCGGTGGGTCGCAGTTTTCGGCTGGCGTAAGCGATTACTCGCTCTTTCCCCTGCTGGATCTGGGACAGCACGGCTCCTAGCCCGATGTTACTTGCGTCGGTGTAGAGGATAAAGGGCTGGCTGTAATCCGGGTACGCCAGGATTTCATCCCCCGTGAGGGCCATCTTCAGCTGGCGGAAGGACTCTTCTTCCAACTTCTCCCATTTAAAGGGCGGCTTCTGGTTCTTGGCCTTCCGGGACTGGCCTATCAGGAGGTCTTGCATAGGAGCTGCCTTTTTGGTGAAACCGGGGATGAACCTGCGGTAGTAGCCTACCAACCCGAGGAACTGCCGCACTTCCTTTACACTGGAGGGACTTGGCCATTCCTTAATTGCGGTGATCTTATCAGGGTCGGGAGCCACTCCGTCAGCGCTCACCACGTGTCCCAGGTACTGCACCTTTGGTTTCAGGAGGTGACACTTGGAGGGTTTCACCTTTAGGCCGTAGCTTGCCAGAGCTTCGAACACTTCCGCCAGGTGTTTCAGGTGGTCCTCATAAGTCTTAGAATATACGATGACATCGTCCAGGTACAACAGGACCGTCTCGAAGTTTCTGTGGCCCAGACAGCACTCCATTAATCGTTGGAAGGTTCCTGGTGCGTTGCAGAGTCCGAACGGCATACAGGTAAACTCGCTAAGTCCCATCGGGGTGGTGAATGCGGTCTTCTCCCGGTCCGCCTCTGCTACAGGAACCTGCCAGTACCCACTAGTGAGATCCAAGGTAGAGAAGAAGTTAGCAGATCTTAAAGCAGCCAAAGACTCCTCTATCCTTGGTAAGGGGTACGCATCCTTGTGTGTGATACGGTTGATTTTCCGGTAATCTACACACATCCTCATGGTGTTGTCTTTCTTTTTGACTAAGACTAGTGGAGCTGCCCAGGGGCTACAGCTATCCCTGATCACCCCAGCCTCCTTCATGTCTCTAAGCATCCCCTTGGCGTGTTGGTAGTGTGCAGGGGGTACGGGTCGATACCTCTCTTTTATGGGAGGATGGTCTCCCGTGGGGATGTGGTGTTCTACCCCCTTGACTCGCCCGAAGTCTAACGGGTGTTTACTAAACACTCTCTCGTACTCTTGAACCACCCGATAGACTCCCTGTTTCTGGTGTGAGGGAGTGGAGTCAGTACCCAAATGTAGTTGCTGACACCAGTCCTCCATTGTTTTCTTAGAGCCGTTACCTTCCTCCGGGTGAGATGGAGGCAAGGGTTCCACAGATTGTATAGCATTTTGGTTAATGGTATATAATTTGGCTAGCGTGGCATACCGGGGCAGGTACACTTCCCTCTTCCCGATATTGATTATGCGAACGGGCACCCTCCCATGGCGTACATTAACCACCCCCCGTGCTGTCAAGATGGTGGGCCTACTGTCTGAGTAAACTGGTTCTACCATTGCCTGGTAATCTCTACCTCTCAGACCAATAGCTGCCCGGCACCAAATCATCATTTCACTTTTTGGGGGCATGGCAATAGGGAAAGGGTCACACATTCTCACGCTACCAATCTCACCGCCGGAGAGTTCCACCTGTTGCCGTCGCATCAGTGCCCGGATCTCTTTTTGGAGCACTCGCTGCTCGCCGGAGCTGGCGGTCTTGGCAACCTGCTGTAAAAGGAAAATCACCTCTGCAAGACAATTTTCAATTACATTAGTTCCTAGAGTTATCTTTGGGTGACTCTCGTGTTTGTCAAAGTCTACAATGATCAGTCCCTGTGCTGCCAGTTCAACTCTACCAATTTTAATGGTCACCTCTTTAAATCCGATCTGTGGCACGGGCTGACCATTGCTGGCGATGATACTCAAGTCGTCGTCAGGGTAGCGGGTAATATCCGAGTCATTCCAGTACTGCTTGAAGAGCACGTACGGGATGGTGGTGACCTGTGACCCGGTGTCCAGTAGGGCACTCATAGGAATGCCATCCAGTACCACAGGCAAGACTGGACGTCCTCCCACATATTTGTCGCGCCAGTTCGATGGGCCTGATGATCTTTTTCCTAGGGGTTGGCCCTCTACCCTAGGTTGTGCCAGTTTAAAGGACAGTACCTTGCCATATGTCCGGGTTGATTACAGCGGCGGCAGATGGGTCGTCCGTCCTCGTTGTATCGGTCGCTGGGTCTTCCTCTGGCCGGTGGGGTCCTCCTTGGTCGACGCCACGGGATGTCCTCCGGTCCGGATGCCAGCTGGAGCTTCCCTGGAGTGGAAACCTGTAAAGACTGCACAGTTCGGGTTAGCGCAGCAACGCTTTTAGCTAGCTCTTGGACCTGATGGTGCAGGTCTGGAGCCGAGTCATTGTTCAAAGCCTGCGCATCAGCTCCCACAGGCCCTGCCGACAAGGGCGCCGCCTCCTGGTGGTAAGTGGTAGTGGGGCGTCTGTGGGTCACAACGCCACCTGGTGCCGGTTCTCGGAGCACCCGGATGGCTCTGTCCTTGAACTGTGCAAATCCCAGATGAGGGTCCTGTAAGGCCATTGCCCGCAACTGGGTTCGGTGGGCATTGCAATATAAACCCTCTATAAATTGTTCAGTTAACAGCCTGTCCTCGTCTCCCACGCCGTCAGGGTCGGTCTGCTTAATGGCTCTCAGGGCTTCTTGTAGGTTTAATGCATAGTCCCTTATACTCTCATGTGCCCGCTGTTTGCACCAGTAGAATCTGAGCTTGATCTCGGCTGAGGTGCGGGTATCAAAGGTGTCCCTCAGCCGGGTTAGTATCCCTGCGACAGTCCTCCCCCCAGGTGGCCAGGACTTTACCTCCCTTTGGGCTGCCCCGGTTAATTGGGCCACCAGGATGCTTACTTTTTGCTCTTCTGTGAGGGGGTACACCTGGAAGAGGCTATCCAGTTTTTCTCCAAAGTCCTGCAGGGTATGTGACTCCCCTGAGTACTGGGGTAGCCAGGCTGCCCCCGGGATATAGGGCATGGTGAAAGGCATGACCGCAACAGCGGTGGCGCTGGCGGGGGTTGGAGCGGTGAAGCTCTCCTCCGTATCCGACATCCTTCTCCCCCCTAGTGGACCGTGGCCTACCTTGCGATGATCCTCTTCCGTAGGCCGCGGCTCCGCAGTGGATCGTCAGGGTTGAGGACCTTCCGTCGCGCTCCTGTGACGTCGGCGTCTGCTGGGCTCCTTCCAGGACCTTACGCAACGTCCGGACGTGAGGCGGGGCTTCAGTTCTCGCGCGCTTTCGGAGTCCACGCCCCTCTTCTTCCCGCGCGGCGTCTTCAAGATGGCGGCCAACGGCAGGAAAACTCCACAGATGGCGGGAAGAAGGCTGAAGATGGCGCCGGATGGCGGGAAAACCTCACGGATGGCGGGAAGAAGGCTGAAGATGGCGCCGGACGGCGGGAATCTTCACGGATGGCGGGAAGAAGGCTGAAGATGGCGCCGGATGGCGGGAAAACTTCACGGATGGTAAGTTTTAAAAGTCTCTTTTTCAGGCACGCAGTACCCGGTGGTTGCGGGCACGAAATCCTGCCGACAACGCCAAAAGTTGACGCGCCCCTGAGCCTGAGTCGCGCAGCGTTGCGCACGCGGGAGCCTTCCCGGAGCCGGATCAGATGGGGGTAGTAGTCTCGTGGCGGTGACCCGGTCCGTGCCCAGGGAGTCAGACTAAGTGGCAGTCTATTAGCAGTAGATGGTGGATGACTACGCCACCCGTTGAATGCAGCTATGGAGCTGCCGCTGCAGGGCAGACCGCTGAGGCCGGTGGAAGGATGGTGCAGCGTGGATGGTATAATCCCCAACGGGAGGGGTATGGCCTCAGGGCAGCCGACGTGGATGATGGGGGTAGCAGGAACCACTCAGAGACGATGCGGTGTAGTTCAGGGTCTTTACTGGTGACAAAGATAGACCCTCCCGGAGTACTTGCTAGCGATCGGGGCCTGGTCAGTCCTTGAGCAGATGGGATCTCCCCTGGCCAGGCGGAGTTGTAGGCCTCCCAACTAACTGTACTCTTCTGGCTACCTTGCTAGAGGCGGGTAAAAGTAGCCCACGTCCCTGAGTGTACCGTGTGGTGCTCACCCGTATGGCCGGTGACTCGGGGCCTTCTAATGGCTTCCGCTCCACGATGGCGGTGCTGGTCCCACGCGTGTGACCGTGCCTTCGGGTTTCTGGGCCAGAGGACCTGCAATCCCCTGCCGGTCGGTTTCTGCTGCTGGGTAGAGATTAGTCCCCACAGCCTCGGACTCCGGGTCCGGTAAGAAATCTTCTCAGTCAGGGCGAGCTCTGCAGCTGCCAGCCCCTGACTCCTTGTAACACTGCTCCCACAGAGCTCCTGATGTTCTGTTCCTATATTTGCTTCTTTTCTCTGTCTCTACTTCTTCTCTACTCACTAACCCTGCCTCAGCCCTAGGTTTATATAGGGGAAGTTCTTCCCCTCCCAGGACTGGGCAGGAGGTGTGGCATGCATATGACGCGCCCCTGGGCCTGTGTCGCGCTGCGTTGCGCACGCGGGAGCCTACCCGGAGCCGGATCAGTGGTGGGTTGTAGTCTCGTGGCGGTGACCCGGTCCGTGCCCAGGGAGTCAAACTAGACGGCAGTCTATTAGTAGTAAATAGTTGATGACTACGCCACCCGTTGAGTGCAGCCAAGAAGCTGCTGCTGCAGGGCAGACCGCTGAGGCCGGTGGTAGGATTGTGCAGCGTGATAGTATAACCCCCAACGGGAGGGGTATGGCCTCAGGGCAGCCGACGTGGATGATGGGGGTAGCAGGAACCACTCAGAGACGGTACGGTGTAGTTCAGGGTCTTTACTGGTAACAACGACAGACCCTCCCGGAGTACTTGCTAGCAAACGGGGCCTGGTCAGTCTTTGAGCAGATGGGATCTCCCCTGGCCAGGCGTAGTTGTAGGCCTCCCAAACTGACTGTACTCTTCTGGCTACCTTGCTAGAAGCTGATGTAAGTAGCCCACGTCCCTGAGTGTACCGTGTGGTGCTCACCCGTATGGCCGGTGACTCGGGGCCTTCTAATGGCTTCCGCTCCACGATGGCGGTGCTGGTCCCACGCGTGTGACCGTGCCTTCGGGCTTCTGGGCCAGAGGACCTGAAATCCCCTGCCTGACGGATTCTGCTGCTGGGTAGGAGTTAGTCCCCACAGCCTCGGACTCCGGGTCCGGTAAAGAATCTTCTTTGTCAGGGCGAGCTCTGCAGCTGCCAGCCCCTGACTCCTTGTAACTCTGCTGTTTCCTATGCTGCTTCTCTTCTCCACTCTCCTTGTCTGACTCACCCTGCCTCAGCCCTGGGTTTATACAGGGGAAGTTCTTCCCCTCCCAAGACTGGGCAGGAGGTGTGGCATGCACAGGATCCCTGACCAAAGGACCTCCCACCTGCTCTCAGACATAACATTACATTACTGTGGAAAACCAGACCCCTGGGGTGCCACACATAGGATTCCTGACCAAGAGACCCCCCACCTGCTCTCAGACATAATATCTCTATCACTGTGGCAACCAGACCCCTGGGGTGTCACATGTATCTAATCCTCTCCTGTGTGATACTGTCTGTTGAGCTGTGAATCTAATCCTCTCTTGTGTGATACTGTCTGCTGAGCTGTGTATCTAATCATATGCTGCGTATCTAATCCTCTCCTGTGTGATAATATCTGCTGAGCCGTGTATCTAATCCTCTCCTGTGTGATACTGTCTGCTGAGCCGTGTATCTAATCCTGTGTGATACTGTCTGCTGAGCTGTGTATCTAATCCTACACTGTGTGATACTGTCTGCTGAGCCATGTATCTAATCCTCTCCTGTGTGATACCGTCTGCTGAGCTCTGTATCTAATCCTCTCCTGTGCGATACTGTCTGATGAGCCGTGTATCTGATCCTCTCCTGTGTGATACTGTCTGCTGAGCCGTGTATCTAATCCTATGCTGTGTGATACTGTCTTCTGAGCTGTGTATCTAATCCTCTCCTGTGTGATACCGTCTGCTGAGCGTTTTTCTAATCCTCTCCTGTGTGAAACTGTGTGCTGAGCCGTGTATCTAATCCTATGCTGTGTGATACTGTCTGCTGAGCTGTGTATCTAATCCTCTCCTGTGTGATACTGTCTGCTGAGCTGTGTATCTAATCGTCTCCTGTGTGATACTGTCTGATGAGCTGTGTATCTAATCCTCTCCTGTGTGATACTGTCTGCTGAGCTGTGTATCTAATCCTCTAATGTGTGATACTGTCTGCTGAGCTGTGTATCTAATCCTCTCCTGTGTGATACTGTCTGATGAACTGTGTATCTAATCCCATCCTGTGTGATACTGTCTGATGAGCTGTGCATCTAATCCTCTCCTGTGTGATACTGTCTGCTGAGCTGTGTATCTAATCCTCTCCTGTGTGATACTGTCTGCTGAGCTGTGTATCTAATCCTCTAATGTGTGATACTGTCTGCTTAGCTGTGTATCTAATCGTCTCCTGTGTGATACTGTCTGATGAACTGTGTATCTAATCCTATCCTGTGTGATACTGTCAGCAGAGCTGTGTATCTAATCCTCTCCTGTGTGATACCGTCTGCTGAGCTATGTATCTAATCCTCTCCTGTGTGATACCGTCTGCTGAGCTGTGTATCTAATCCTATCCTGTGTGATACTGTCTGCTGAGCCATGTATCTAATCCTACTCTGTGTGATACTGTCTGCGGAGCCGTGTATCTAATCCTCTCCTGTGTGATACTGTCTGCTGAGCTATGTATCTAATCCTCTCCTGTGTGATACTGTCTGCTGAGCCATGTATCTAATCCTATCCTGTGTGATACTGTCTGCGGAGCCGTGTATCTAATCCTCTCCTGTGTGATACCGTCTGCTGAGCTGTGTATCTAATCCTCTCCTGTGTGATACTGTCTGCTGAGCCATGTATCTAATCCTCTCCTGTGTGATACTGTGTGTTGAGCTGTGTATCTAATCCTCTCCTGTGTGATACTGTCTGCTGAGCAGTGTATCTAATCCTCTCCTGTGTGATACTGTCTGCTGAGCTGTGTATCTAATCCTATCCTGTGTGATACTGTCTGCTGAGCTGTATATCTAATCCTCTCTTGTGTGATACTGTCTGCTGAGCCGTGTATCTAATCCTATGCTGTGTGATACTGTCTGCTGAGCTGTGTATCTAATCATATGCTGCGTATCTAATCCTCTCCTGTGTGATAATATCTGCTGAGCCGTGTATCTAATCCTGTGTGATACTGTCTGCTGAGCCGTGTATCTAATCCTGTGTGATACTGTCTGCTGAGCTGTGTATCTAATCCTACACTGTGTGATACTGTCTGCTGAGCCATGTATCTAATCCTCTCCTGTGTGATACCGTCTGCTGAGAAGTGTATCTAATCTTCTCCTGTGTGATACCGTCTGCTGAGCTCTGTATCTAATCCTCTCCTGTGTGATACTGTCTGCTGAGCTGTGTATCTGATCCTCTCCTGTGTGATACTGTCTTCTGAGCTGTGTATCTAATCCTCTCCTGTGTGATACTGTCTGCTGAGCCGTGTATCTAATCCTATGCTGTGTGATACTGTCTTCTGAGCTGTGTATCTAATCCTCTCCTGTGTGATACTGTCTGATGAGCTGTGTATCTAATCCTCTCCTGTGTGATACTGTCTGATGAGCTGTGCATCTAATCCTCTCCTGTGTGATACTGTCTGATGAACTCTGTATCTAATTCTATCCTGTGTGATACTGTCTGCTGAGCTGTGTATCTAATCCACTCCTGTGTGATACTGTCTGCTGAGCTGTGTATCTATTCCTCTCCTGTGTGATACTGTCTGCTGAGCCGTGTATCTAATCCTGTCCTGTGGGATACTGTCTGCTGAGCTGTGCATCTAATCCTATCCTGTGTGATACTATCTGCTGAGCAGTGTATCTAAGCCTCTCCTGTGTGATACCGTCTGCTGAGCAGTGTATCTAAGCCTCTCCTGTGTGATACCGGCTGCTGAGCTGTGTATCTAATCCTCTCCTGTGCGATACTGTCTGCTGAGCTGTGTATCTAATCCTCTCCTGTGTGATACTGTCTGCTGAGCCCTGTATCTAATCCTTTCCTGTGTGATACTGTGTGCTGAGCTGTGTATCTAATCCTCTCCTGTGTGATACTGTCTGCTGTGCTGTGTATCTAATCCTCTCCTGTGTGATACTGTCTGCTGAGCTGTGTATCTAATCCTATGCTGTGTGATACTGTCTGCTGAGCTGTGTATCTAATCCTATGCTGTGTGATACTGTCTGCTGAGCTGTGTATCTAATCCTCTCCTGTGTGATACTGTCTGATGAGCTGTGTATCTAATCCTCTCCTGTGTGATACTGTCTGATGAGCTGTGCATCTAATCCTCTCCTGTGTGATACTGTCTGCTGAGCTGTGTATCTAATCCCCTCCTGTGTGATACTGTCTGCTGAGCCGTGTATCTAATCCTATGCTGTGTGATACTGTCTGCTGAGCTGTGTATCTTAACCCACCCTGTGCGATACTGTCTGCTGAGCTGTGTATCTAATCCTCTCCTGTGTGATACTGTCTGATGAACTGTGTATCTAATCCTCTCCTGTGTGATACTGTCAGCTGAGCTGTGTATCTAATCCTCTCCTGTGTGATACTGTCTGCTGAGCTGTGTATCTAATCCTCTCCTGTGTGATACTGTCTGCTGAGCCGTGTATCTAATCCTTTCCTGTGTGATACTGTGTGCTGAGCTGTGTATCTAATCCTCTCCTGTGTGATACTGTCTGATGAGCTGTGTATCTAATCCTCTCCTGTGTGATACTGTCTGATGAACTGTGTATCTAATCCTCTTCTGTGTGATACTGTCTGATGAACCGTGTATCTAATCCTCTCCTGTGTGATACTGTCTGATGAACTGTGTATCTAATCATATCCTGTGTGATACTGTCTGCTGAGCTGTGTATCTTATCCCGCCCTGTGCGATACTGTCTGCTGAGCCGTGTATCTAATCCAGTCCTGTGTGATACTGTCTGCTGAGCTGTGTATCTAATCCTATGCTGTGTGATACTGTCTGCTGAGCTGTGTATCTAATCCTATGCTGTGTGATACTGTCTGCTGAGCTGTGTATCTAATCCTCTCCTGTGTGATACTGTCTGCTGAGCTGTGCATCTAATCCTATCCTGTGTGATACTATCTGCTGAGCAGTGTATCTAAGCCTCTCCTGTGTGATACTGTCTGCTGAGCAGTGTATCTAAGCCTCTCCTGTGTGATACCGGCTGCTGAGCTGTGTATCTAATCCTCTCCTGTGTGATACCGGCTGCTGAGCTGTGTATCTAATCCTCTCCTGTGCGATACTGTCTGCTGAGCTGTGTATCTAATCCTCTCCTGTGTGATACTGTCTGCTGAGCCGTGTTTCTAATCCTTTCCTGTGTGATACTTTGTGCTGAGCTGTGTATCTAATCCTCTCCTGTGTGATACTGTCTGATGAACTGTGTATCTAATCCTATCCTGTGTGATACTGTCAGCTGAGCTGTGTATCTAATCCTATGCTGTGTGATACTGTCTGCTGAGCTGTGTATCTAATCCTATGCTGTGTGATACTGTCTGCTGAGCTGTGTATCTAATCCTCTCCTGTGTGATACTGTCTGCTGTGCTGTGTATCTAATCCTCTCCTGTGTGATACTGTCTGCTGAGCTGTGTATCTTATCCCGCCCTGTGCGATACTGTCTGCTGAGCCGTGTATCTAATCCTCTCCTGTGTGATACTGTCTGCTGAGCTGTGTATCTAATCCTATGCTGTGTGATACTGTCAGCTGAGCTGTGTATCTAATCTTCTCCTGGCTGATACTGTCTGCTGAGCTGTGTATCTAATCATGTCCTGTGTGATACCGTCTGCTCAGCTACGTATCTAATCCTGTCCTGTGTGATACTGTCTGCTGAGCTATATATCTAATCCTGCCTGTGTGATACTGTCTGCTGAGCTGTGTATCTAATCCTCTCCTGTGTGATACTGTCTGCTGAGCTGTGTATCTAATCCTCTCCTGTGTGATACTGTCTGCTGAGCCGTGTATCTAATCCTTTCCTGTGTGATACTGTCTGATGAGCTGTGTATCTAATCCTCTCCTGTGTGATACTGTCTGCTGAGCTGTGTATCTATTCCTCTCCTGTGTGATACTGTCTGATAAGCTGTGTATCTAATCCTCTCCTGTGTGATACTGTCTGATGAACTGTGTATCTAAGCCTCTCCTGTGTGATACCGTCTGCTGAGCAGTGTATCTAAGCCTCTCCTGTGTGATACTGTCTGCTGAGCTGTGCATCTAATCCTATCCTGTGTGATACCATCTGCTGAGATGTGTATCTAATCCTCTCCTGTGCGATACTGTCTGCTGAGCCGTGTATCTTATCCCGCCCTGTGTGATACTGTCTGCTGAGCTGTGTATCTAATCCTCTCCTGTGTGATACTGTCTGATGAACTGTGTATCTAATCCTCTCCTGTGTGATACTGTCAGCTGAGCTGTGTATCTAATCCTCTCCTGTGTGATACTGTCTGCTGAGCTATGTATCTAATCCTGCCTATGTGATACTGTCTGCTGAGCTGTGTATCTAATCCTCTCCTGTGTGATACTGTCTGCTGAGCATTGTATCTAATCCTCTCCTGTGTGATACTGTCTGCTGAGCTGTGTATCTAATCCTCTCCTGTGTGATACTGTGTGCTGAGCTGTGTATCTAATCCTCTCCTGTGTGATACTGTCTGATGAGCTGTGTATCTAATCCTCTCCTGTGTGATACTGTCTGATGAACTGTGTATCTAATACTCTCCTGTGTGATACTGTCTGATGAACCGTGTATCCAATCCTCTCCTGTGTGATACTGTCTGCTGTGCTGTGTATCTAATCCTATCCTGTGTGATACTGTCTGCTGAGCTGTGTATCTTATCCATTCCTGTGTGATACTGTCTGCTGAGCTGTGTATCTAATCCTATCCTGTGTGATACTGTCTGCTGAGCTGTGTATCTAATCCTCTCCTGTGTGATACTGTCTGATGAACTGTATCTAATCCTATCCTGTGTGATTCTGTCTGCTGAGCTGTGTATCTAATCCTCTCCTGTGTGATACTGTCTGCTGAGCTGTGTATCTAATCCTGTCCTGTGTGATAGTCTGCTGAGCTGTGTATCTAATCCTCTCCTGTGTGATACTGTCTGCTGAGCTGTGTATCTAATCCTCTCCTGTGTGATGCTGTCTGCTGAGCTGTGTATCTAATCCTCTCCTGTGTGATACTGTCTGCTGAGCTATGTATCTAATCCTGTCCTGTGTGATACTGTCTGCTGAGCTATGTATCTAATCCTGTCCTGTGTGATACTGTCTGCTGAGCTATGTATCTAATCCTGTCCTGTGTGATACTGTCTGCTGAGCTATGTATCTAATCCTGTCCTGTGTGATACTGTCTGCTGAGCTATGTATCTAATCCTGTCCTGTGTGATACTGTCTGCTGAGCAGTGTATCTAAGCCTCTCCTGTGTGATACCGTCTGCTGAGCAGTGTATCTAAGCCTCTCCTGTGTGATACCGGCTACTGAGCTGTGTATCTAATCCTCTCCTGTGCGATACTCTCTGCTGAGCTGTGTATCTAATCCTATCCTGTGTGATACTGTCTGCTGAGCCGTGTTTCTAATCCTTTCCTGTGTGATACTTTGTGCTGAGCTGTGTATCTAATCCTCTCCTGTGTGATACTGTCTGATGAGCTGTGTATCTAATCCTCTCCTGTGTGATACTGTCTGCTGTGCTGTGTATCTAATCCTCTCCTGTGTGATACTGTCTGATGAACTGTGTATCTAATCCTATCCTCTGCGATACTATCTGCTGAGCCGTGTATCTAATCCACTCCTGTGTGATACTGTCTGCTGAGCTGTGTATCTAATCCTATGCTGTGTGATACTGTCAGCTGACCTGTGTATCTAATCCTCTCCTGTGTGATACTGTCTGCTGAGCTGTGTATCTAATCCTGTCCTGTGTGATACTGTCTGCTGAGCTGTGCATCTAATCCTATCCTGTGTAATACTGTCTGCTGAACTGTGTATCTAATCCTCTCCTGTGTGATACTGTCAGCTGAGCTGTGTATCTAATCCTCTCCTGTGTGATACTGTCTGCTGAGCTGTGCATCTAATCCTATCCTGTGTGATACTGTCTGCTGAGCTGTGTATCTAATCCTCTCCTGTGTGATACTGTCTGCTGAGCTGTGTATCTAATCCTCTCCTGTGTGATACTGTCTGCTGAGCTGTGTATCTAATCCTCTCCTGTGTGATACTGTCTGATGAGCTGTGTATCTAATCCTCTCCTGTGTGATACTGTTTGATGAGCTATGTATCTAATCCTATCCTGTGTGATACTTTCTGATGAACTGTGTATGTAATCCTCTCCTGTGTGATACTGTCTGCTGAGCTATGTATCTAATCCTATCCTGTGTGATACTTTCTGATGAACTGTGTATCTAATCCTCTCCTGTGTGATACTGTCTGCTGAGCTGTGTATCTAATCCTCTCATATGTGATACTGTCTGATGAACTGTGTATCTAATCCTCTCCTGTGTGATACTGTCTGCTGAGCTGTGTATCTAATCCTCTCATATGTGATACTGTCTGATGAACTGTGTATCTAATCCTTTCCTGTGTGATACTGTCTGCTGAGCTGTGTATCTAATCCTCTCCTGTGTGATACTGTCTGATGAACCGTGTATCTAATCCTCTCCTGTGTGATACTGTCTGCTGTGCTGTGTATCTAATCCTCTCCTGTGTGATACTGTCTGCTGTGCTGTGTATCTTATCCCGCCCTGTGTGATACTGTCTGCTGAGCTGTGTATCTAATCCCGCCCTGTGCGATACTGTCTGCTGAGCCGTGTATCTAATCCACTCCTGTGTGATACTGTCTGCTGAGCTGTGTATCTAATCCTATGCTGTGTGATACTGTCTGCTGAGCTATGTATCTAATCCTATGCTGTGTGATACTGTCTGCTGAGCTGTATATCTAATCCTCTCCTGTGTGATACTGTCTGATGAACTGTGTATCTAATCCTCTCCTGTGTGATACTGTCTGCTGAGCTGTGCATCTAATCCTATCCTGTGTAATACTGTCAGCTGAGCTGTATATCTAATCCTCTCCTGTGTGATACTGTCTGCTGAGCCGTGTATCTAATCCTCTCCTGTGTGATACTGTCTGATGAACTGTGTATCTAATCCTCTCCTGTGTGATACTGTCTGCTGAGCTGTGCATCTAATCCTCTCCTGTGTGATACTGTGTGTTGAGCTGTGTATCTAATCCTCTCCTGTGTGATACTGTCTGATGAACTATGTATCTAATCCTCTCCTGTGTGATACTGTGTGTTGAGCTGTGTATCTAATCCTCTCCTGTGTGATACTGTCTGCTGAGCTGTGTATCTAATCCCCTCCTGTGCGATACTGTCTGCTGAGCTGTGTATCTAAGCCTCTCCTGTGTGATACTGTCTGCTGAGCTGTGTATCTAATCCTCTCCTGTGTGATACTGTCTGCTGAGCTGTGTATCTAATCCTCTCCTGTGTGATACTGTCTGATGAGCTGCGTATCTAATCCTCTCCTGTGTGATACTGTCTGATGAACTGTGTATCTAATCCTCTCCTGTGTGATACTGTCTGCTGAGCTGTGTATCTAATCCTCTCCTGTGTGATACTGTCTGATGAGCTGCGTATCTAATCCTATCCTGTGTGATACTGTCTGCTGAGCTGTGTATCTAATCCACTCCTGTGTGATACTGTCTGCTGAGCTGTGTATCTAATCCTATGCTGTGTGATACTGTCTGCTGAGCTGTGTATCTAATCCTCTCCTGTGTGATACTGTCTGATGAGCTGTGTATCTAATCCTCTCCCTTGTGATACTGTCTGATAAACCGTGTATCTAATCCTCTCCTGTGTGATACTGTCTGCTGAGCTGTGTATCTAATCCTCTCCTGTGTGATACTGTCTGATGAACCGTGTATCTAATCCTCTCCTGTGTGATACTGTCTGCTGAGCTGTGTATCTAATCCTCTCCTGTGTGATACTGTCTGATGAACTGTGTATCTAATCCTCTCCTGTGTGATACTGTCTGATGAACCGTGTATCTAATCCTCTCCTGTGTGATACTGTCTGCTGTGCTGTGTATCTAATCCTCCCCTGTGCGATACTGTCTGCTGAGCCGTGTATCTAATCCACTCCTGTGTGATACTGTCTGCTGAGCTGTGTATCTAATCCTATGCTGTGTAATACTGTCTGCTGAGCTGTGTATCTAATCCTCTCCTGTGTGATACTGTCTGCTGAGCCATGTATCTAATCCTCTCCTGTGTGATACTGTCTGCTGAGCTGTGTATCTAATCCTGTCCTGTGTGATAGTCTGCTGAGCTGTGTATCTAATCCTATGCTGTGTAATACTGTCTGCTGAGCTGTGTATCTAATCCTCTCCTGTGTGATACTGTCTGCTGAGCCATGTATCTAATCCTATCCTGTGTGATGCTGTCTGCTGAGCTGTGTATCTAATCCTCTCTTGTGTGATACTGTCTGATGAGCTGTGTATCTAATCCTCTCCTGTGTGATACTGTCTGATGAGCTGTGTATCTAATCCTCTCCTGTGTGATACTGTCTGCTGAGCTGTGTATCTAATCCCGCCCTGTGCGATACTGTCTGCTGAGCCGTGTATCTAATCCACTCCTGTGTGATACTGTCTGCTGAGCTGTGTATCTAATCCTATGCTGTGTGATACTGTCTGCTGAGCTATGTATCTAATCCTATGCTGTGTGATACTGTCTGCTGAGCTGTATATCTAATCCTCTCCTGTGTGATACTGTCTGTGGAGCCGTGTATCTAATCCTATGCTGTGTGATACTGTCTGCTGAGCTGTGTATCTAATCCTCTCCTGTGTGATACTGTCAGCTGACCTGTGTATCTAATCCTCTCCTGTGTGATACTGTCTGCTGAGCTGTGCATCTAATCCTATCCTGTGTAATACTGTCAGCTGAGCTGTGTATCTAATCCTCTCCTGTGTGATACTGTTTGATGAGCTGTGTATCTAATCCTCTCCTGTGTGATACTGTTTGATGAGCTGTGTATCTAATCATCTCCTGTGTGATACTGTCTGATGAACTGTGTATCTAATCCTCTCCTGTGTGATACTGTCTGATGAGCTGTGTATCTAATCCTATCCTGTGTGATACTTTCTGATGAACTGTGTATCTAATCCTCTCCTGTGTGATACTGTCAGCTGACCTGTGTATCTAATCCTCTCCTGTGTGATACTGTCTGCTGAGCTGTGCATCTAATCCTCTCCTGTGTGATACTGTCTGCTGAGCTGTGTATCTAATCCTCTTCTGTGTGATACTGTCTGATGAACTGTGTATCTAATCCCCTCCTGTGCGATACTGTCTGCTGAGCCGTGTATCTAATCCACTCCTGTGTGATACTGTCTGCTGAGCTGTGTATCTAATCCTATGCTGTGTGATACTGTCTACTGAGCTATGTATCTAATAATCTCCTGTGTGATACTGTCTGATGAACTGTGTATCTAATCCTCTCATGTGTGATACTGTCAGCTGAGCTGTGTATCTAATCTTCTCCTGGCTGATACTGTCTGCTGAGATGTGTATCTAATCATGTCCTGTGTGATACCGTCTGCTCAGCTACGTATCTAATCCTGTCCTGTGTGATACTGTCTGCTGAGCTATGTATCTAATCCTATCCTGTGTGATACTATCTGCTGAGCAGTGTTTCTAATCCTCTCCTGTGTGATACTGTCTGCTGAGATGTGTATCTAATCCTATCCTGTGTGATACTGTCTGCTGAGCCGTGTATCTAATCCTCTCCTGTGTGATACTGTCTGCTGAGCTGTATATCTAATCCTCTCCTGTGTGATACTGTCTGCTGAGCTGTGTTTCTAATCCCCTCCTGTGCGATACTGTCTGCTGAGCTGTGTATCTAATCCTATGCTGTGTGATACTGTCTGCTGAGCTGTGTATCTAATCCTCTCCTGTGTGATACTGTCTGCTGAGCCGTGTATCTAATCCTATCCTCTGCGATACTATCTGCTGAGCCGTGTATCTAATCCACTCCTGTGTGATACTGTCTGCTGAGCTGTGTATCTAATCTTTTCCTGTGTGATACTGTGTGCTGAGCTGTGTATCTAATCCTCTCCTGTGTGATACTGTCTGCTGAGCCGTGTATCTAATCCTATCCTCTGCGATACTATCTGCTGAGCCGTGTATCTAATCCACTCCTGTGTGATACTGTCTGCTGAGCTGTGTATCTAATCCTCTTCTGTGTGATACTGTCTGCTGAACTGTGTATCTATTCCTCTCCTGTGTGATACTGTCTGCTGAGCCGTGTATCTAATCCTCTCCTGTGTGATACTGTGTGCTGAGCTGTGTATCTAATCCTCTCCTGGGTGATACTGTCTGCTGAGCTGTGTATCTAATCCTCTTCTGTGTGATACTGTCTGCTGAACTGTGTATCTATTCCTCTCCTGTGTGATACTGTCTGCTGAGCCGTGTATCTAATCCTCTCCTGTGTGATACTGTCTGCTGAGCTGTGTATCTAATCATATGCTGTGTGATACTGTCTACTGAGCTGTGTATCTAATCCTCTCCTGTGTGATACTGTGTGCTGAGCTGTGTATCTATCTATTCCTCTCTTGTGTGATAATGTCTGCTGAGCTATGTATCTAATCCTCTCCTGTGTGATACTGTCTGATGAGCTGTGTATCTAATCCTCTCCTGTGTGATACTGTCTGATGAACTGTGTATCTAATCCTATCCTGTGTGATACTGTCTGCTGAGCTCTGTATATAATCCCGCCCTGTGCGATACTGTCTGCTGAGCCGTGTATCTAATCCACTCCTGTGTGATACTGTCTGCTGAGCTATGTATCTAATCCTGTCCTGTGTGATACTGTCTGCTGAGCTGTGTATCTAATCCTCTCCTGTGTGATACCGTCTGCTGAGCAGTGTATCTAAGCCTCTCCTGTGTGATACCGGCTGCTGAGCAGTGTATCTAAGCCTCTCCTGTGTGATACTGTCTGCTGAGCCGTGTATCTAATCCACTCCTGTGTGATACTGTCTGCTGATCTGTGTTTCTAATCCTCTCCTGTGTGATACTGTCTGCTGAGCTGTGTATCTAATCCTCTCCTGTGTGATACTGTCTGCTGAGCCGTGTATCTAATCCTATGCTGTGTGATACTGTCTGCTGAGCTGTATATCTAATCCACTCCTGTGTGATACTGTCAGCTGAGCTGTGTATCTAATCCTCTCCTGTGTGATACCGTCTGCTGAGCTATGTATCTAATCCTGTCCTGTGTGATACTGTCTGCTGAGCTGTATCTCTAATCCTACCCTGTGTGATACTGTCTGCGGAGCTATGTATCTAATCCCCTCCTGTGTGATACTGTCTGTTGAGCAGTGTATCTAATCCTGTCCTGTGTGATACTGTCTGCTGAGCTGTATCTCTAATCCTACCCTGTGTGATACTGTCTGCGGAGCTATGTATCTAATCCCCTCCTGTGTGATACTGTCTGCTGAGCTGTGTATCTATTCCTATGCTGTGTGATACTGTCTGCTGAGCAGTGTATCTAATCTTACACTGCTCAGCAGACAGTATCACACAGTATATCTAAACCCCTCCTGTGTGATACACTTTGGTGAGCTGTGTATCTAATCCCGCCCTGTGCGATACTGTCTGCTGAGCTGTGTATCTAATCCTATGCTGTGTGATACTGTCTGCTGAGCTGTGTATCTAATCCTTTCCTGTGTGATACTGTGTGCTGAGCTGTGTATCTAATCCTCTCCTGTGTGATACTGTCTGCTAAGCCGTGTATCTAATCCTTTCCTGTGTGATACTGTGTGCTGAGCTGTGTATCTAATCCTCTCCTGTGTGTTGCTGTCTGCTGAGCCGTGTATCTAATCCTTTCCTGTGTGATACTGTGTGCTGAGCCATGTATCTAATACCACCCTGTGCGATACTATCTGCTGAGCAGTTTATCTAATCCTATCCTATGTGATACCGTCTGCTGAGCTATGTATCTAATCCTCTCCTGTGTGATACTGTCTGCTGAGCTGTGTATCTAATCCTATGCTGTGTGATGTGATACTGTCTGCTGAGTTGTGTATCTAATCTTATACTGTGTGATACTGTCTACTGATCTGTGTATCTAATCGTATCCTGTGTGATACTGTCTGCTGAGCTGTGTATCTAATCCTCTCCTGTGTGATACTGTCTGCTGAGCTGTGTATCTAATCCTCTCCTGTGTGATACTGTCTGCTGAGCCGTGTATCTAATCCTCTCCTGTGTGATACTGTCTGCTGAGCTGTGTATCTAATCCTCTCCTGTGTGATACTGTCTGCTGAGCTGTGCATCTAATCCTCTCCTGTGTGATACTGTCTGCTGAGCTGTGCATCTAATCCTCTCCTGTGTGATACTGTCTGCTGAGCCGTGTATCTAATCCTCTCCTGTGTGATACTGTCTGATGAGCTGTGTATCTAATCCTCTCCTGTGTGATACTGTCTGCTGAGCTGTGTATTTAATCCTCTCCTGTGTGATACTGTCTGCTGAGCTGTGCATCTAATCCTCTCCTGTGTGATACTGTCTGATGAGCTGTGTATCTAATCCTCTCCTGTGTGATACTGTCTGATGAGCTGTGTATCTAATCCTCTCCTGTGTGATACTGTCTGCTGAGCCGTGCATCTAATCCTGTCCTGTGTGATACTGTCTGCTGAGCTGTGTATCTAATCCTCTCCTGTGTGATACTGTCTGCTGAGCCGTGTATCTAATCCTATCCTGTGTGATACTGTCTGCTGAGCTGTGTATCTAATCCTCTCCTGTGTGATACTGTCTGCTGAGCTGTGTATCTAATCCTCTCCTGTGTGATACTGTCTGCTGAGCTGTGGATCTAATCCTATCCTGTGTGATACTGTCTGCTGAGCTGTGTATCTAATCCTCTCCTGTGTGATACTGTCTGCTGAGCCGTGTATCTAATCCTCTCCTGTGTGATGTGTGCTGAGCTGTGTATCTAATCCTCTCCTGTGTGATGCTGTCTGCTGAGCCGTGTATCTAATCCTCTCCTGTGTGATACTGTCTGCTGAGCAGTGTATCTAATCCTCTCCTGTGTGATACTGTCTGCTGAGCTGTGTATCTAATCCTCTCCTGTGTGATACTGTCTGCTGAGCTGTGTATCTAATCCTCTCCTGTGTGATACTGTCTGCTGAGTTGTGTATCAAATCCTACCCTGTGTGATACTGTCTGCTGAGCTGTGTATCTAATCCTCTCCTGTGTGATACTGTCTGCTGAGCTGTGTATCTAATCCTCTCCTGTGTGATACTGTCTGCTGAGCTGTGTATCTAATCCTCTCCTGTGTGATACTGTCTGCTGAGTCGTGTATCTAATCCTCTCCTGTGTGATATTGTCTGCTGAGCCGTGTATCTAATCCTATCCTGTGTGATACTGTCTGCTGAGCTGTGTATCTAATCCTATCCTGTGTGATACTGTCTGCTGAGTCTTGTATCTAATCCTCTCCTGTGTGATATTGTCTGCTGAGCCGTGTATCTAATCCTATGCTGTGTGATACTGTCTGCTGAGCCGTGTGTCTAATCCTCTCCTGTGTGATACTGTCTGCTGAGTCTTGTATCTAATCCTCTCCTGTGTGATATTGTCTGCTGAGCCGTGTATCTAATCCTATCCTGTGTGATACTGTCTGCTGAGCTGTGTATCTAATCCTATCCTGTGTGATACCATCTGCTGAACAGTGTATCTAATCCTATCCTGTGTGATACTGTCTGCTGAGCTGTATATCTAATCCTCTCCTGTGTGATACTGTCTGCTGAGCCGTGTATCTAATCCACTCCTGTGTGATACTGTCTGCTGAGCTGTGTATCTAATCCTATGCTGTGTGATACTGTCTGCTGAGCTGTGTATCTAATCCTCTCCTGTGTGATACTGTCTGATGAACTGTGTATCTAATCCTCTCATGTGTGATACTGTCTGCTGAGCAGTGTATCTAAGCCTCTCCTGTGTGATACCGTCTGCTGAGCAGTGTATCTAAGCCTCTCCTGTGTGATACCGGCTGCTGAGCTGTGTATCTAATCCTCTCCTGTGTGATACTGTCTGCTGAGCCATGTATCTAATCCTCTCCTGTGTGATACTGTCTGCTGAGCCGTGTATCTAATCCTCTCCTGTGTGATACTGTCTGATAAACTGTGTATCTAATCCTATCCTCTGCGATACTATCTGCTGAGCTGTGTATCTAATCCACTCCTGTGTGATACTGTCTGCTGATCTGTGTTTCTAATCCTGTGCTGTGTATCTAATCCTCTCCTGTGTGATACTGTCTGCTGAGCTGTGTATCTAATCCTCTCCTGTGTGATACTGTCTGCTGAGCTGTATATCTAATCCACTTCTGTGTGATACTGTGTGCTGAGCTGTGTATCTAATCCTCTCCTGTGTGATACTGTCAGCTGAGCTGTGTATCTAATCCTCTCCTGTGTGATACCGTCTGCTAAGCTATGTATCTAATCCTGTCCTGTGTGATACTGTCTGCTGAGCCGTGTATCTAATCCTACCCTGTGTGATACTGTCTGCGGAGCCGTGTATCTAATCCTCTCCTGTGTGATACTGTCTGCTGAGCTATGTATCTAATCCTCTCCTGTGTGATACTGTCTGCTGAGCCATGTATCTAATCCTTTCCTGTGTGATACTGTCTGCTGAGCTGTGCATCTAATCCTATCCATTGTGATACTGTCCGCTGAGCTGTGTATCTAATCCTCTCCTGTGTGATACTGTCTGCTGAGCTGTGTATCTAATCCCGCCCTGTGCGATACTGTCTGCTGAGCCGTGTATCTAATCCTATGCTGTGTGATACTGTCTGCTGAGCCGTGTATCTATTCCACTCCTGTGTGATACTGTCTGCTGAGCTGTGTATCTAATCCTATGCTGTGTGATACTGTCTGCTGAGCTGTGTATCTAATCCTATGCTGTGTGATACTGTCTGCTGAGCTGTGTATCTAATCCTATCCTGTGTGATACTGTCTGCTGAGCTGTATCTCTAATCCTGTCCTGTGTGATACTGTCTGCTAAGCCGTGTATCTAATCCTTTCCTGTGTGATACTGTGTGCTGAGCTGTGTATCTAATCCTCTCATGTGTGTTGCTGTCTGCTGAGCCGTGTATCTAATCCTTTCCTGTGTGATACTGTGTGCTGAGCCATGTATCTAATACCGCCCTGTGGGATACTGTCTGCTGAGCCGTGTATCTAATCCACTCCTGAGTGATACTGTCTGCTGAGCTGTGTATCTAATCCTATGCTGTGTGATACTGTCTGCTGAGCTATGTATCTAATCCTGTCCTGTGTGATACTGTCTGCTGAGCTTTGCATCTAATCTTATCCTGTGTGATACTATCTGCTGAGCAGTGTATCTAATCCTCTCCTGTGTGATACTATCTGCTGAGCTGTGTATCTAATCCTATCCTGTGTGATACTGTCTGCTGAGCTGTGTATCTAATCCTATGCTGTGTGATACTGTCTGCTGAGCTGTGTATCTACTCCTATGCTGTGTGATACTGTCTGCTGAGCTGTGTATCTAATCCTATGCTGTGTGATACTGTCTGCTGAGTTGTGTATCTAATCTTATACTGTGTGATACTGTCTACTGAGCTGTGTATCTAATCGTATCCTGTGTGATACTGTCTGCTGAGCTGTGTATCTAATCCTCTCCTGTGTGATACTGTCTGCTGAGTTGTGTATCTAATCCTCTCCTGTGTGATACTGTCTGCTGAGCTGAGCATCTAATCCTCTCCTGTGTGATACTGTCTGCTGAGCTGTGTATCTAATCCTCTCCTGTGTGATACTGTCTGCTGAGCTGTGTATCTAATCCTCTCCTGTGTGATACTGTCTGCTGAGCTGTGCATCTAATCCTCTCCTGTGTGATACTGTCTGATGAGCTGTGTATCTAATCCTCTCCTGTGTGATACTGTCTGATGAGCTGTGTATCTAATCCTCTCCTGTGTGATACTGTCTGATGAGCTGTGTATCTAATCCTCTCCTGTGTGATACTGTCTGATGAACTGTGTATCTAATCCTATCCTGTGTGATACTGTCTGCTGAGCCGTGTATCTAATCCCGCCCTGTGCGATACTGTCAGCTGAGCCATGTATCTAATCCTGTCCTGTGTGATACTGTCTGCTGAGCTTTGTATTTAATCCACTCCTGTGCGATACTGTCTGATGAACTGTGTATCTAATCCTCTCATGTGTGATACTGTCAGCTGAGCAGTGTATCTAATCCTCTCCTGTGTGATACTGTCTGCTGAGCTGTGTATTTAATCCTCTCCTGTGTGATACTGTCTGCTGAGCTGTGTATCTAATCTTCTCCTGTGTGATACTGTCTGCTGAGCTGTGTATCTAATCCTATGCTGTGTATCTAATCCTCTCCTGTGTGATAATGTCTGCTGAGCCATGTATCTAATCCTCTCCTGTGTGATACTGTCTGCTGAGCCGTGTATCTATTCCACTCCTGTGTGATACTGTCTGCTGAGCTGTGTATCTAATCATCTCCTGTGTGATACTGTGTGCTGAGCTGTGTATCTAATCCTCTCCTGTGTGATGCTGTCTGCTGAGCCGTGTATCTAATCCTCTCCTGTGTGATACTGTCTTCTGAGCTGTGTATCTAATCCTATGCTGTGTGATACTGTCTGCTGAGCTGTGTATCTAATCCTCTCCTGTGTGATACTGTCTGCTGAGCCGTGTATCTAATCCTCTCCTGTGTGATACTGTCTTCTGAGCTGTGTATCTAATCCTATGCTGTGTGATACTGTCTGCTGAGCTGTGTATCTAATCCTCTCCTGTGTGATACTGTCTGCTGAGCCGTGTATCTAATCCTGTGCTGTGTGATACTGTCTGCTGAGCTGTGTATCTAATCCTATGCTGTGTATCTAATCCTCTCCTGTGTGATACTGTCTGCTGAGCTGTGTATCTAATCCTATGCTGTGTGATACTGTGTGCTGAGCTGTATCTCTAATCCTATCCTGTGTGATACTTTCTGCTGAGCCGTGTATCTAATCCTCTCCTGTGTGATACTGTCTGCTGAGCTGTGCATCTAATCCTATCCATTGTGATACTGTCCGCTGAGCTGTGTATCTAATCCTCTCCTGTGTGATACTGTCTGATGAGCTGTGTATCTAATCCTCTCCTGTGTGATACTGTCTGCTGAGCCGTGTATCTAATCCTCTCCTGTGTGATACTGTCTGCTGAGCCGTGTATCTAATCCTCTCCTGTGTGATGTGTGCTGAGCTGTGTATCTAATCCTCTCCTGTGTGATACTGTCTGCTGAGCTGTGTATCTAATCCTCTCCTGTGTGATACTGTCTGCTGAGCTGTGTATCTAAGCCTCTCCTGTGTGATACTGTCTGCTGAGTTGTGTATCAAATCCTATGCTGTGTGATACTGTCTGCTGAGCTGTGTATCTAATCCTCTCCTGTGTGATACTGTCTGCTGAGTCGTGTATCTTATCCTGTGCTGTGTGATACTGTGTGCTGAGCTGTGTATCTAATCCTATGCTGTGTATCTAATCCTCTCCTGTGTGATCATGTCTACTGAGCCATGTATCTAATCCTCTCCTGTGTGATGCTGTCTGCTGAGCCGTGTATCTAATCCTCTTCTGTGTGATACTCTCTGCTGAGCTGTGTATCTAATCCTATCCTGTGTGATACTGTCTGCTGAGCCGTGTATCTAATCCTATCCTGTGTGATACTGTCTGCTGAGCTGTGTATCTAATCCTATCCTGTGTGATACTGTCTGCTGAGCTGTGTATCTAATCCTCTCCTGTGTGATACTGTCTGCTGAGCCGTGTATCTAATCCACTCCTGTGTGATACTGTCTGCTGAGCTGTGTATCTAATCCTATGCTGTGTGATACTGTCTGCTGAGCTGTGTATCTAATCCTCTCCTGTGTGATACTGTCTGATGAACTGTGTATCTAATCCTCTCATGTGTGATACTGTCAGCTGAGCTGTGTATCTAATCATGTCCTGTGTGATACCGTCTGCTGAGCTACATATCTAATCCTGTCCTGTGTGATACTGTCTGCTGAGCCGTGTATCTAATCCTATCCTGTGTGATACTATCTGCTGAGCAGTGTATCTAAGCCTCTCCTGTGTGATACCGTCTGCTGAGCAGTGTATCTAAGCCTCTCCTGTGTGATACCGGCTGCTGAGCCGTGTATCTAATCCCCTCCTGTGTGATACTGTCTGCTGAGCTGTGTATCTAATCCTCTCCTGTGTGATACTGTCTGCTGAGCTGTGTATCTAATCCACTCCTGTGTGATACTGTCTGCTGATCTGTGTTTCTAATCCTGTCCTGTGTGATACTGTCTGCTGAGCCGTGTATCTAATCATCTCCTGTGTGATACTGTCTGCTGAGCCGTGTATCTAATCCTACCCTGTGTGATACTGTCTGCTGAGCCATGTATCTAATCCTCTCCTGTGTGATACTGTCTGCTGAGCCATGTATCTAATCCTCTCCTGTGTGATACTGTCTGCTGAGCCGTGTATCTAATCCTCTCCTGTGTGATACTGTCTGCTGAGCCGTGTATCTAATCCTCTCCTGTGTGATACTGTGTGCTGAGCCATGTATTTAATCCAATGCTGTGTATCTAATCCTCTCCTGTGTGATACTGTCTGCTGAGCTGTGTATCTAATCCTCTCCTGTGTGGTACTGTCTGCTGAGCTGTGTATTTAATCCAATGCTGTGTATCTAATCCTCTCCTGTGTGATACTGTCTGCTGAGCTGTGTATCTAATCCTCTCCTGTGTGATACTGTCTGCTGAGCTGTGTATCTAATACTCTCCTGTGTGATACTGTCTGCTGAGCTGTATATCTAATCCTCTCCTGTGTGATACTGTCTGCTGAGCTGTGTATCTAATCCTATGCTGTGTATCTAATCCTCTCCTGTGTGATGTCTGCTGAGCCGTGTATCTAATCCTCTCCTGTGTGATATTCTCTGCTGAGCTGTGTATCTAATCCTACCCTGTGTGATACTGTCTGCTGAGCTGTGTGTCTAATCCTCTCCTGTGTGATACTGTCTGCTGAGCCGTGTATCTAATCCTCTCCTGTGTGATACTGTCTGCTGAGCTGTGTGTCTAATCCTCTCCTGTGTGATACTGTCTGCTGAGCCGTGTATCTAATCCTCTCCTGTGTGATACTGTCTGCTGAGCCGTGTATCTAATCCTATCCTGTGTGATACTGTCTGCTGAGCTGTGTATCTAATCCTATCCTGTGTGATACCATCTGCTGAGCAGTGTATCTAATCCTATCCTGTGTGATACTGTCTGCTGAGCTGTGTATCTAATCCTATCCTGTGTGATACCATCTGCTGAGCAGTGTATCTGATCCACTCCTGTGTGATACTGTCTGCTGAGCTGTATATCTAATCCTCTCCTGTGTGATACTGTCTGCTGAGCCGTGTATCTAATCCACTCCTGTGTGATACTGTCTGCTGAGCTGTGTATCTAATCTTATGCTGTGTGATACTGTCTGCTGAGCTGTGTATCTAATCCTCTCCTGTGTGATACTGTCTGCTGAGCTGTGTATCTAATCCTCTCCTGTGTGATACTGTCTGCTGAGCTGTGTATCTAATCCTCTCCTGTGTGATACTGTCTGATGAACTGTGTATCTAATCCTCGCATGTGTGATACTGTCAGCTGAGCTGTGTATCTAATCATGTCCTGTGTGATACCGTCTGCTGAGCTATATATCTAATCCTGTCCTGTGTGATACTGTCTGCTGAGCCGTGTATCTAATCCTATCCTGTGTGATACTATCTGCTGAGCAGTGTATCTAAGCCTCTCCTGTGTGATACCGTCTGCTGAGCAGTGTATCTAAGCCTCTCCTGTGTGATACCGGCTGCTGAGCTGTGTATCTAATCCTCTCCTGTGTGATACTGTCTGCTGAGCCGTGTATCTAATCCTCTCCTGTGTGATACTGTCTGATGAACTGTGTATCTAATCCTATCCTCTGCGATACTATCTGCTGAGCCGTGTATCTAATCCACTCCTGTGTGATACTGTCTGCTGAGCTGTGTATTTAATCCAATGCTGTGTATCTAATCCTCTCCTGTGTGATACTGTCTGCTGAGCTGTATATCTAATCCACTTCTGTGTGATACTGTCTGCTGAGCTGTGTATCTAATCCTATCCTGTGTGATACTGTGTGCTGAGCTGTGTATCTAATCCTCTCCTGTGTGATACTGTCAGCTGAGCTGTGTATCTAATCCTCTCCTGTGTGATACCGTCTGCTGAGCTATGTATCTAATCCTGTCCTGTGTGATACTGTCAGCTGAGCCATGTATCTAATCCTCTCCTGTGTGATACTGTCTGCGGAGCCGTGTATCTAATCCTCTCCTGTGTGATACTGTCTGCTGAGCTATGTATCTAATCCTCTCCTGTGTGATACTGTCTGCTGAGCCATGTATCTAATCCTTTCCTGTGTGATACTGTCTGCTGAGCCGTGTATCTATTCCTATGCTGTGTGATACTGTCTGCTGAGCAGTGTATCTAATCTTACACTGCTCAGCAGACAGTATCACACAGTATAAGATTAGATACACTGCTCAGCAGACAGTATCACACAGGATAGGATTAGATACATGGCTCAGCAGACAGTATCACACAGGAGAGGATTAGATACACTGCTCAGCAGACAGTATCACACAGTATATCTAATCCCCTCCTGTGTGATACTGTTTGGTGAGCTGTGTATCTAATCCCGCCTTGTGCGATACTGTCTGCTGAGCCGTGTATCTAATCCTCTCCTGTGTGATACTGTCTGCTGAGCTGTGTATCTATTCCACTCCTGTGTGATGCTGTCTGCTGAGCTGTGTATCTAATCCTATGCTGTGTGATACTGTCTGCTGAGCTGTATCTCTAATCCTGTCCTGTGTGATACTGTCTGCTGAGCTGTGTATCTAATCCTATGCTGTGTGATACTGTCTGCTGAGCTGTGTATCTAATCCTATGCTGTGTGATACTGTCTGCTGAGCTGTGTATCTAATCCACTCTTGTGTGTTGCTGTTTGCTGAGCTGTGTATCTAATCTTTTCCTGTGTGATACTGTGTGCTGAGCTGTGTATCTAATCCTATCCTGTGTGATACTGTCTGTTGAGCCGTGTATCTAATACCGCCCTGTGCGATACTGTCTGCTGAGCCGTGTATCTAATCCTCTCTTGTGTGTTGCTGTCTGCTGAGCTGTGTATCTAATCTTTTCCTGTGTGATACTGTGTGCTGAGCTGTGTATCTAATCCTATCCTGTGTGATACTGTCTGTTGAGCCGTGTATCTAATACCGCCCTGTGCGATACTGTCTGCTGAGCCGTGTATCTAATCCTGTCCTGTGTGATACTGTCTGCTGAGCTGTGTATCTAATCCTATGCTGTGTGATACTGTCTGCTCAGCTGTATCTCTAATCCTATCCTGTGTGATACTTTCTGCTGAGCTGTATCTCTAATCCTCTCCTGTGTGATACTTTCTGCTGAGCTGTATCTCTAATCCTATCCTGTGTGATACTGTCTGCTGAGCTGTGTATCTAATCCTCTCCTGTGTGATACTGTCTGCTGAGCTGTGCATCTAATCCTATCCATTGTGATACTGTCCGCTGAGCTGTGTATCTAATCCTCTCCTGTGTGATACTGTCTGATGAGCTGTGTATCTAATCCTCTCCTGTGTGATACTGTCTGCTGAGCTGTGTATCTAATCCTCTCCTGTGTGATACTGTCTGCTGAGCTGTGTATCTAATCCTCTCCTGTGTGATACTGTCCGCTGAGCTGTGTATCTAATCCTCTCCTGTGTGATACTGTCTGATGAGCTGTGTATCTAATCCTCTCCTGTGTGATACTGTCTGCTGAGCTGTGTATCTAATCCTCTCCTGTGCGATACTGTCTGCTGAGCCGTGTATCTAATCCTCTCCTGTGTGATACTGTCTGCTGAGCCATGTATCTAATCCTATCCTGTGTGATACTGTCTGCTGAGCTGTGTATCTAATCCTCTCCTGTGTGATACTGTCTGCTGAGTCTTGTATCTAATCCTCTCCTGTGTGATACTGTCTGCTGAGCCGTGTATCTAATCCTCTCCTGTGTGATACTGTCTGCTGAGCCATGTATCTAATCCTATCCTGTGTGATACTGTCTGCTGAGCTGTGTATCTAATCCTCTCCTGTGTGATACTGTCTGCTGAGCTATGTATCTAATCCTCTCCTGTGTGATACTGTCTGCTGAGCTGTATATCTAATCCTCTCCTGTGTGATACTGTCTGCTGAGCCGTGTATCTAATCCACTCCTGTGTGATACTGTCTGCTGAGCTGTGTATCTAATCCTATGCTGTGTGATACTGTCTGCTGAGCTGTGTATCTAATCCTCTCCTGTGTGATACTGTCTGATGAACTGTGTATCTAATCCTCTCATGTGTGATACTGTCAGCTGAGCTGTGTATCTAATCATGTCCTGTGTGATACCGTCTGCTGAGCTACATATCTAATCCTGTCCTGTGTGATACTGTCTGCTGAGCCGTGTATCTAATCCTATCCTGTGTGATACTATCTGCTGAGCAGTGTATCTAAGCCTCTCCTGTGTGATACCGTCTGCTGAGCAGTGTATCTAAGCCTCTCCTGTGTGATACCGGCTGCTGAGCTGTGTATCTAATCCTCTCCTGTGTGATACTGTCTGCTGAGCTGTGTATCTAATCCTCTCCTGTGTGATACTGTCTGCTGAGCTGTGTATTTAATCCTGTGCTGTGTATCTAATCCTCTCCTGTGTGATACTGTCTGCTGAGCTGTGTATCTAATCCTCTCCTGTGTGATACTGTCTGCTGAGCCGTGTATCTAATCCTCTCCTGTGTGATACTGTCTGCTGAGCCGTGTATCTAATCCTCTCCTGTGTGATACTGTCTGCTGAGCTGTGTATTTAATCCAATGCTGTGTATCTAATCCTCTCCTGTGTGATACTGTCTGCTGAGCTGTGTATCTAATCCTCTCCTGTGTGGTACTGTCTGCTGAGCTGTGTATTTAATCCAATGCTGTGTATCTAATCCTCTCCTGTGTGATACTGTCTGCTGAGCTGTGTATCTAATCCTCTCCTGTGTGATACTGTCTGCTGAGCTGTGTATCTAATCCTCTCCTGTGTGATACTGTCTGCTGAGCTGTGTATCTAATCCTCTCCTGTGTGATACTGTCTGCTGAGTCGTGTATCTTATCCTGTGCTGTGTGATACTGTCTGCTGAGCTGTGTATCTAATCCTATCCTGTGTGATACTGTCTGCTGAGCCGTGTATCTAATCCTATCCTGTGTGATACTGTCTGCTGAGCTGTGTATCTAATCCTATCCTGTGTGATACCATCTGCTGAGCAGTGTATCTAATCCTATCCTGTGTGATACCGTCTGCTGAGCTGTGTATCTAATCCTCTCCTGTGTGATACTGTCTGCTGAGCTGTGTATCTAATCCTCTCCTGTGTGATACTGTCTGCTGAGCTATGTATCTAATCCCCTCCTGTGTGATACTGTCTGCTGAGCTGTGTATCTAATCCTCTCCTGTGTGATACTGTCTGCTGAGCTGTATATCTAATCCTCTCCTGTGTGATACTGTCTGCTGAGCCGTGTATCTAATCCACTCCTGTGTGATACTGTCTGCTGAGCTGTGTATCTAATCCTATGCTGTGTGATACTGTCTGCTGAGCTGTGTATCTAATCCTCTCCTGTGTGATACTGTCTGATGAACTGTGTATCTAATCCTCTCATGTGTGATACTGTCTGCTGAGCTCTGTATCTAATCTTGTCCTGTGTGATACTGTCTGCTGAGCCGTGTATCTAATCCTATCCTGTGTGATACTATCTGCTGAGCAGTGTATCTAAGCCTCTCCTGTGTGATACCGTCTGCTGAGCAGTGTATCTAAGCCTCTCCTGTGTGATACCGGCTGCTGAGCTGTGTATCTAATCCTCTCCTGTGTGATACTGTCTGCTGAGCTGTGTATCTAATCCTCTCCTGTGTGATACTGTCTGCTGAGCCGTGTATCTAATCCTCTCCTGTGTGATACTGTCTGCTGAGCTGTGTATTTAATCCTGTGTATCTAATCCTGTGCTGTGTGATACTGTCTGCTGAGCTGTGTATCTAATCCTCTCCTGTGTGATGCTGTCTGCTGAGCCGTGTATCTAATCCTCTCCTGTGTGATACTCTCTGCTGAGCTGTGTATCTAATCCTATGCTGTGTGTCTAATCCTCTCCTGTGTGATACTGTCTGCTGAGTCTTGTATCTAATCCTCTCCTGTGTGATACTGTCTGCTGAGCCGTGTATCTAATCCTCTCCTGTGTGATACTGTCTGCTGAGCCATGTATCTAATCCTATCCTGTGTGATACTGTCTGCTGAGCTGTGTATCTAATCCTATCCTGTGTGATACTGTCTGCTGAGCTGTATATCTAATCCTCTCCTGTGTGATACTGTCTGCTGAGCCGTGTATCTAATCCACTCCTGTGTGATACTGTCTGCTGAGCCGTGTATCTAATCCTATGCTGTGTGATACTGTCTGCTGAGCTGTGTATCTAATCCTCTCCTGTGTGATACTGTCTGATGAACTGTGTATCTAATCCTCTCATGTGTGATACTGTCAGCTGAGCTGTGTATCTAATCATGTCCTGTGTGATACCGTCTGCTGAGCTACATATCTAATCCTGTCCTGTGTGATACTGTCTGCTGAGCTGTGTATTTAATCCTGTGCTGTGTATCTAATCCTCTCCTGTGTGATACTGTCTGCTGAGCTGTGTATCTAATCCTCTCCTGTGTGATACTGTCTGCTGAGCTGTGTATCTAATCCTCTCCTGTGTGATACTGTCTGCTGAGCTGTGTATCTAATCCTCTCCTGTGTGATACTGTCTGCTGAGCTGTGTATTTAATCCAATGCTGTGTATCTAATCCTCTCCTGTGTGATACTGTCTGCTGAGCTGTGTATCTAATCCTCTCCTGTGTGATACTGTCTGATGAGCTGTGTATCTAATCCTCTCCTGTGTGATACTGTCTGCTGAGCTGTATATCTAATCCACTTCTGTGTGATACTGTCTGCTGAGCTGTGTATCTAATCCTGTCCTGTGTGATACTGTCTGCTGAGCCGTGTATCTAATCCTATCCTGTGTGATACTGTGTGCTGAGCTGTGTATCTAATCCTCTCCTGTGTGATACTGTCTGCTGAGCTGTGTATCTAATCCTATCCTGTGTGATACTGTGTGCTGAGCAGTGTATCTAATCCTCTCCTGTGTGATACTGTCTGCTGAGCTGTGTATCTAATCCTATCCTGTGTGATACTGTGTGCTGAGCTGTGTATCTAATCCTATCCTGTGTGATACTGTCTGCTGAGCTGTATCTCTAATCCTACCCTGTGTGATACTGTCTGCGGAGCCGTGTATCTAATCCTCTCCTGTGTGATACTGTCTGCTGAGCCGTGTATCTAATCCTCTCCTGTGTGATACTGTCTGCTGAGCCATGTATCTAATCCTTTCCTGTGTGATACTGTCTGCTGAGCCGTGTATCTAATCCTCTCCTGTGTAATACTGTCTGATGAGCTGTGTATCTAATCCACTTCTGTGTGATACTGTCAGCTGAGCTGTGTATCTAATCCTCTCCTGTGTGATACCGTCTGCTGAGCTATGTATCTAATCCTGTCCTGTGTGATACTGTCTGCTGAGCCGTGTATCTAATCCTCTCCTGTGTGATACTGTCTGCTGAGCTATGTATCTAATCCTCTCCTGTGTGATACTGTCTGCTGAGCCATGTATCTAATCCTTTCCTGTGTGAAACTGTCTGCTGAGCCGTGTATCTATTCCTATGCTGTGTGATACTGTCTGCTGAGTGTATCTAATCTTACACTGCTCAGCAGACAGTATCACACAGTATAAGATTAGATACACAGCTCAGCAGACAGTATCACACAGGAGAGGATTAGATACACAGCTCAGCAGACAGTATCACACAGGATAGGATTAGATACATGGCTCAGCAGACAGTATCACACAGTATATCTAAACCCCTCCTGTGTGATACTGTTTGGTGAGCTGTGTATCTAATCCCGCCCTGTGCGATACTGTCTGCTGAGCCATGTATCTATTCCACTCCTGTGTGATGCTGTCTGCTGAGCTGTGTATCTAATCCTCTCCTGTGTGATACTGTCTGCTAAGCCGTGTATCTAATCCTTTCCTGTGTGATACTGTGTGCTGATCTGTGTATCTAATCCTGTCCTGTGTGATACTGTCTGATGAACTGTGTATCTAATCCTCTCCTGTGTGTTGCTGTCTGCTGAGCCGTGTATCTAATCCTCTCCTGTGTGATACTGTCTGATGAACTGTGTATCTAATCCTCTCCTGTGTGATACTGTCTGCTGAGCTATGTATCTAATCCTGTCCTGTGTGATACTGTCTGCTGGGCTGTGTATCTAATCCTATGCTGTGTGATACTGTCTGCTGGGCTGTGTATCTACTCCTATGCTGTGTGATACTGTCTGCTGAGCCGTGTATCTAATCCTCTCCTGTGTGATACTGTCTGCTGAGCTGTGTATCTAATCCTATGCTGTGTGATACTGTCTGCTGGGCTGTGTATCTACTCCTATGCTGTGTGATACTGTCTGCTGAGCTGTGTATCTAATCCTATGCTGTGTGATACTGTCTGCTGAGTTGTGTATCTAATCTTATACTGTGTGATACTGTCTACTGCGTTGTGTATCTAAACGTATCCTGTGTGATACTGTTTGCTGAGCCGTGTATCTAATCCTCTCCTGTGTGATACCGTGTGCTGAGCAGTGTATCTAATCCTCTCCTGTGTGATACTGTCAGTTGAGCTGTGTATCTAATCCTCTCCTGTGCGTTACTGTCTGCTGAGCTGTGTATCTAATCCTCTCCTGTGTGATACTGTCTGCTGAGCTGTGTATCTAATCCTGTCCTGTGTGATACTGTCTGCTGAGCTGTGTATCTAATCCTATGCTGTGTGATACTGTCTGCTGGGCTGTGTATCTACTCCTATGCTGTGTGATACTGTCTGCTGAGCTGTGTATCTAATCCTATGCTGTGTGATACTGTCTGCTGAGTTGTGTATCTAATCTTATACTGTGTGATACTGTCTACTGCGCTGTGTATCTAATCGTATCCTGTGTGATACTGTCTGCTGAGCCGTGTATCTAATCCTCTCCTGTGTGATACCGTGTGCTGAGCAGTGTATCTAATCCTCTCCTGTGTGATACTGTCTGCTGAGCTGTGTATCTAATCCTATCCTGTGTGATACTGTCTGCTGAGCCGTGTATCTAATCTTCTCCTGTGTGATACTATCTGCTGAGCTTTGTATCTAATCCTGTGCTGTGTGATACTGTCAGTTGAGTTGTGTATCTAATCCTTTCCTGTGTGATACTGTCTGCTGAGCTGTGTATCTAATCCTCTCCTGTGTGATACTGTCTGCTGAGCTGTGCATCTAATCCTCTCCTGTGTGATACTGTCTGCTGAGCTGTGCATCTAATCCTATCCATTGTGATGCTGTCTGCTGAGCTGTGTATCTAATCCTCTCCTGTGTGATACTGTCTGATGAGCTGTGTATCTAATCCTCTCCTGTGCGTTACTGTCTGCTGAGCTGTGTATCTAATCCTCTCCTGTGTGATACTGTCTGCTGAGCTGTGCATCTAATCCTTTCCTGTGTGATACTGTCTGCTGAGCTGTGTATCTAATCCTCTCCTGTGTGATACTGTCTGCTGAGCTGTGTATCTAATCCTTTCCTGTGTGATACTGTCTGCTGAGCTGTGTATCTAATCCTTTCCTGTGTGATACTGTCTGCTGAGCTGTGTATCTAATCCTCTCCTGTGTGATACTGTCTGCTGAGCTGTGTATCTAATCCTTTCCTGTGTGATACTGTCTGCTGAGCTGTGTATCTAATCCTCTCCTGTGTGATACTCTCTGCTGAGCTGTGTATCTAATCCTTTCCTGTGTGATACTGTCTGCTGAGCTGTGTATCTAATCCTCTCCTGTGTGATACTGTCTGCTGAGCTGTGTATCTAATCCTTTCCTGTGTGATACTGTCTGCTGAGCTGTGTATCTAATCCTTTCCTGTGTGATACTGTCTGCTGAGCTGTGCATCTAATCCTATAAATTGTGTTACTGTCTGCTGAGCTGTGTATCTAATCCTCTCCTGTGTGATACTGTCTGATGAGCTGTGTATCTAATCCTCTCCTGTGTGATACTGTCTGATGAACTGTGCATCTAATCCTCTCCTGTGTGATACTGTCTGATGAGCTGTGTATCTAATCCTCTCCTGTGTGATACTGTCTGATGAGCTGTGTATCTAATCCTCTCCTGTGTGATACTGTCTGCTGAGCTGTGTATCTAATCCTCTCCTGTGTGATACTGTCTGATGAGCTGTGTATCTAATCCTCTCCTGTGTGATACTGTCTGATGAACTGTGTATCTAATCCTATCCTGTGTGATACTGTCTGATGAGCTGTGTATCTAATACTCTCCTGTGTGATACTGTCTGATGAACTGTGTATTTAATCCTATCCTGTGTGATACTGTCTGCTGAGCCATGTATCTAATCCTGTCCTGTGTGATACTGTCTGCTGAGCTGTGTATCTAATCCTATGCTGTGTGATACTGTCTGCTGAGCTGTGTATCTAATCCTCTCGTGTGTGATACTGTCTGCTGAGCTGTGTATCTAATCCCGCCCTGTGCGATACTGTCAGCTGAGCCATGTATCTAATCCTGTCCTGTGCGATACTGTCTGCTGAGCTGTGTATCTAATCCTCTCCTGTGTGATACTGTCTGCTGAGCAGTGTATCTAATCCTCTCCTGTGTGATACTGTCTGCTGAGCCGTGTATCTAATCCTCTCCTGTGTGATACCATCTGCTGAGCTGTGTATCTAATCCCCTCCTGTGTGATACTGTCTGCTGAGCTGTGTATCTAATCCTCTCCTGTGCGTTACTGTCTGCTGAGCTGTGTATCTAATCCTCTCCTGTGTGATACTGTCTGCTGAGCTGTGCATCTAATCCTTTCCTGTGTGATACTGTCTGCTGAACTGTGTATCTAATCCTCTCCTGTGTGATACTGTCTGCTGAGCTGTGCATCTAATCCTATCCATTGTGTTACTGTCTGCTGAGCTGTGTATCTCATCCTCTCCTGTGTGATACCATCTGCTGAGCTGTGTATCTAATCCTCTCCTGTGTGATACTGTCTGATGAGCTGTGTATCTAATCCTCTCCTGTGTGATACTGTCTGATGAGCTGTGTATCTAATCCTCTCCTGTGTGATACTGTCTGATGAGCTGTGTATCTAATCCTATCCATTGTGATACTGTCAGCTGAGCCATGTATCTAATCCTGTCCTGTGCGATACTGTCTGCTGAGCTGTGTATCTAATCTTATGCTGTGTGATACTGTCTGATGAGCTGTGTATCTAATCCTATCCATTGTGATACTGTCAGCTGAGCCATGTATCTAATCCTCTCCTGTGTGATACTGTCTGCTGAGCTGTGTATCTAATCCTCTCCTGTGTGATACTGTCTGATGAGCTGTGTATCTAATCCTCTCCTGTGTGATACTGTCTGATGAACTGTGTATCTAATCCTATCCTGTGTGATTCTGTCTGCTGAGCTGTGTATCTAATCCCGCCCTGTGCGATACTGTCAGCTGAGCCATGTATCTAATCCTGTCCTGTGCGATACTGTCTGCTGAGCTGTGTATCTAATCCTCTCCTGTGTGATACCAGCTGCTGAACCGTGAATCTAAACCTATGCTGTGTGATACTGTCTGCTGAGCTGTGTATCTAATCCTCTCCTGTGTGATACTGTCTGCTGAGCCGTGTATCTAATCCTATCCTGTGTGATACTGTCTGCTGAGCTGTGGATCTAATCCTATCCTGTGTGATACTGTCTGCTGAGCCGTGTATCTAATCCTCTCCTGTGTGATACTGTGTGCTGAGCTGTGTATCTAATCCTCTCCTGTGTGATGCTGTCTGCTGAGCCGTGCATCTAATCCTCTCCTGTGTGATACTGTCTGCTGAGCTGTGTATCTAATCCTCTCCTGTGATACTGTCTGCTGAGCCGTGTATCTAATCCTCTCCTTTGTGATACTGTCTTCTGAGCTGTGTATCTAATCCTATGCTGTGTGATACTGTCTGCTGAGCTGTGTATCTAATCCTCTCCTGTGTGATACTGTCTGCTGAGCCGTGTATCTAATCCTGTGCTGTGTGATACTGTCTGCTGAGCTGTGTATCTAATCCTCTCCTGTGTGATACTGTCTGCTGAGCCGTGTATCTAATCCTATGCTGTGTGATACTGTCTGCTGAGCTGTGTATCTAATCCTCTCCTGTGTGATACTGTCTGATGAACTGTGTATCTAATCCTCTCATGTGTGATACTGTCAGCTGAGCTGTGTATCTAATCTTGTCCTGTGTGATACCGTCTGCTGAGCTACATATCTAATCCTGTCCTGTGTGGTACTGTCTGCTGAGCCGTGTATCTAATCCTATCCTGTGTGATACTATCTGCTGAGCAGTGTATCTAAGCCTCTCCTGTGTGATACCGTCTGCTGAGCAGTGTATCTAAGCCTCTCCTGTGTGATACCGGCTGCTGAGCTGTGTATCTAATCCTCTCCTGTGTGATACTGTCTGCTGAGCTGTGTATCTAATCCTCTCCTGTGTGATACTGTCTGCTGAGCCGTGTATCTAATCCTCTCCTGTGTGATACTGTCTGCTGAGCTGTGTATTTAATCCTGTGCTGTGTATCTAATCCTCTCCTGTGTGATACTGTCTGCTGAGCTGTGTATCTAATCCTCTCCTGTGTGATACTGTCTGCTGAGTCGTGTATCTTATCCTGTGCTGTGTGATACTGTCTGCTGAGCTGTGTATCTAATCCTCTCCTGTGTGATCATGTCTGCTGAGCCATGTATCTAATCCTCTCCTGTGTGATGCTGTCTGCTGAGCCGTGTATCTAATCCTCTCCTGTGTGATACTCTCTGCTGAGCTGTGTATCTAATCCTATGCTGTGTGTCTAATCCTCTCCTGTGTGATACTGTCTGCTGAGTCTTGTATCTAATCCTCTCCTGTGTGATACTGTCTGCTGAGCCGTGTATCTAATCCTCTCTTGTGTGATACTGTCTGCTGAGCCATGTATCTAATCCTATCCTGTGTGATACTGTCTGCTGAGCTGTGTATCTAATCCTTTCCATTGTGATACTGTCTGATGAGCTGTGTATCTAATCCTCTCCTGTGTGATACTGTCTGCTGAGCTGTATATCTAATCCTCTCCTGTGTGATACTGTCTGCTGAGCCGTGTATCTAATCCACTCCTGTGTGATACTGTCTGCTGAGCTGTGTATCTAATCCTATGCTGTGTGATACTGTCTGCTGAGCTGTGTATCTAATCCTCTCCTGTGTGATACTGTCTGATGAACTGTGTATCTAATCCTCTCATGTGTGATACTGTCAGCTGAGCTGTGTATCTAATCCTCTCCTGTGTGATACTGTCTGCTGAGCCGTGTATCTAATCCACTCCTGTGTGATACTGTCTGCTGAGCTGTGTATCTAATCCTATGCTGTGTGATACTGTCTGCTGAGCTGTGTATCTAATCCTCTCCTGTGTGATACTGTCTGATGAACTGTGTATCTAATCCTATCCTGTGTGATACCGTCTGCTGAGCTACATATCTAATCCTATCCTGTGTGATACTATCTGCTGAGCAGTGTATCTAAGCCTCTCCTGTGTGATACCGTCTGCTGAGCAGTGTATCTAAGCCTCTCCTGTGTGATACCGGCTGCTGAGCTGTGTATCTAATCCTCTCCTGTGTGATACCGTCTGCTGAGCTGTGTATCTAATCCTCTCCTGTGTGATACTGTCTGCTGAGCTGTGTATCTAATCCTCTCCTGTGTGATACTGTCTGCTGAGCCGTGTATCTAATCCTCTCCTGTGTGATACTGTCTGCTGAGCCGTGTATCTAATCCTCTCCTGTGTGATACTGTCTGCTGAGCCGTGTATCTAATCCTATGCTGTGTGATACTGTCTGCTGAGCTGTGTATCTAATCCTCTCCTGTGTGATACTGTCTGATGAACTGTGTATCTAATCCTCTCATGTGTGATACTGTCAGCTGAGCTGTGTATCTAATCTTGTCCTGTGTGATACCGTCTGCTGAGCTACATATCTAATCCTGTCCTGTGTGGTACTGTCTGCTGAGCCGTGTATCTAATCCTATCCTGTGTGATACTATCTGCTGAGCAGTGTATCTAAGCCTCTCCTGTGTGATACCGTCTGCTGAGCAGTGTATCTAAGCCTCTCCTGTGTGATACCGGCTGCTGAGCTGTGTATCTAATCCTCTCCTGTGTGATACTGTCTGCTGAGCTGTGTATCTAATCCTCTCCTGTGTGATACTGTCTGCTGAGCCGTGTATCTAATCCTCTCCTGTGTGATACTGTCTGCTGAGCTGTGTATTTAATCCTGTGCTGTGTATCTAATCCTCTCCTGTGTGATACTGTCTGCTGAGTCGTGTATCTTATCCTGTGCTGTGTGATACTGTCTGCTGAGCTGTGTATCTAATCCTCTCCTGTGTGATCATGTCTGCTGAGCCATGTATCTAATCCTCTCCTGTGTGATGCTGTCTGCTGAGCCGTGTATCTAATCCTCTCCTGTGTGATACTCTCTGCTGAGCTGTGTATCTAATCCTATGCTGTGTGTCTAATCCTCTCCTGTGTGATACTGTCTGCTGAGTCTTGTATCTAATCCTCTCCTGTGTGATACTGTCTGCTGAGCCGTGTATCTAATCCTCTCTTGTGTGATACTGTCTGCTGAGCCATGTATCTAATCCTATCCTGTGTGATACTGTCTGCTGAGCTGTGTATCTAATCCTTTCCATTGTGATACTGTCTGATGAGCTGTGTATCTAATCCTCTCCTGTGTGATACTGTCTGCTGAGCTGTATATCTAATCCTCTCCTGTGTGATACTGTCTGCTGAGCCGTGTATCTAATCCACTCCTGTGTGATACTGTCTGCTGAGCTGTGTATCTAATCCTATGCTGTGTGATACTGTCTGCTGAGCTGTGTATCTAATCCTCTCCTGTGTGATACTGTCTGATGAACTGTGTATCTAATCCTCTCATGTGTGATACTGTCAGCTGAGCTGTGTATCTAATCCTCTCCTGTGTGATACTGTCTGCTGAGCCGTGTATCTAATCCACTCCTGTGTGATACTGTCTGCTGAGCTGTGTATCTAATCCTATGCTGTGTGATACTGTCTGCTGAGCTGTGTATCTAATCCTCTCCTGTGTGATACTGTCTGATGAACTGTGTATCTAATCCTATCCTGTGTGATACCGTCTGCTGAGCTACATATCTAATCCTATCCTGTGTGATACTATCTGCTGAGCAGTGTATCTAAGCCTCTCCTGTGTGATACCGTCTGCTGAGCAGTGTATCTAAGCCTCTCCTGTGTGATACTGTCTGCTGAGCTGTGTATCTAATCCTCTCCTGTGTGATACTGTCTGCTGAGCTGTGTATCTAATCCTCTCCTGTGTGATACTGTCTGCTGAGCTGTGTATCTAATCCTCTCCTGTGTGATACTGTCTGCTGAGCCGTGTATCTAATCCTCTCCTGTGTGATACTGTCTGCTGAGCCGTGTATCTAATCCTCTCCTGTGTGATACTGTCTGCTGAGCTGTGTATTTAATCCAATGCTGTGTATCTAATCCTCTCCTGTGTGATACTGTCTGCTGAGCTGTGTATCTAATCCTCTCCTGTGTGGTACTGTCTGCTGAGCTGTGTATTTAATCCAATGCTGTGTATCTAATCCTCTCCTGTGTGATACTGTCTGCTGAGCTGTGTATCTAATCCTCTCCTGTGTGATACTGTCTGATGAGCTGTGTATCTAATCCTCTCCTGTGTGATACTGTCTGCTGAGCTGTGTATCTAATCCTCTCCTGTGTGATACTGTCTGCTGAGCTGTGTATCTAATCCTCTCCTGTGTGATACTGTCTGCTGAGTCGTGTATCTTATCCTGTGCTGTGTGATACTGTCTGCTGAGCTGTGTATCTAATCCTATCCTGTGTGATACTGTCTGCTGAGCCGTGTATCTAATCCTATCCTGTGTGATACTGTCTGCTGAGCTGTGTATCTAATCCTATCCTGTGTGATACCATCTGCTGAGCAGTGTATCTAATCCTATCCTGTGTGATACTGTCTGCTGAGCTGTGTATCTAATCCTCTCCTGTGTGATACTGTCTGCTGAGCCATGTATCTAATCCTCTCCTGTGTGATACTGTCTGCTGAGCTGTATATCTAATCCTCTCCTGTGTGATACTGTCTGCTGAGCCGTGTATCTAATCCACTCCTGTGTGATACTGTCTGCTGAGCTGTGTATCTAATCCTTTGCTGTGTGATACTGTCTGCTGAGCTGTGTATCTAATCCTCTCCTGTGTGATACTGTCTGATGAACTGTGTATCTAATCCTCTCATGCGTGATACTGTCTGCTGAGCTGTGTATCTAATCCTCTCCTGTGTGATACTGTCTGATGAACTGTGTATCTAATCCACTCCTGTGTGATACTGTCTGCTGAACTGTGTATCTAATCTTGTCCTGTGTGATACCGTCTGCTGAGCTACATATCTAATCCTGTCCTGTGTGATACTGTCTGCTGAGCTGTGTATCTAATCCTATCCTGTGTGATACTATCTGCTGAGCAGTGTATCTAAGCCTCTCCTGTGTGATACCGTCTGCTGAGCAGTGTATCTAAGCCTCTCCTGTGTGATACCGGCTGCTGAGCTGTGTATCTAATCCTCTCCTGTGTGATACTGTCTGCTGAGCTGTGTATCTAATCCTCTCCTGTGTGATACTGTCTGCTGAGCCGTGTATCTAATCCACTCCTGTGTGATACTGTCTGCTGATCTGTGTTTCTAATCCTGTGCTGTGTATCTAATCCTCTCCTGTGTGATACTGTCTGCTGAGCCGTGTATCTAATCCTCTCCTGTGTGATACTGTCTGCTGAGCCGTGTATCTAATCCTCTCCTGTGTGATACTGTCTGCTGAGCCGTGTATCTAATCCTCTCCTGTGTGATACTGTCTGCTGAGCTGTGTATTTAATCCTGTGCTGTGTATCTAATCCTCTCCTGTGTGATACTGTCTGCTGAGCTGTGTATCTAATCCTCTCCTGTGTGATACTGTCTGCTGAGCTGTGTATCTAATCCTCTCCTGTGTGATACTGTCTGCTGAGCTGTGTATCTAATCCTCTCCTGTGTGATACTGTCTGCTGAGCTGTGTATCTAATCCTCTCCTGTGTGATACTGTCTGATGAGCTGTGTATCTAATCCTCTCCTGTGTGATACTGTCTGCTGAGCTGTATATCTAATCCACTTCTGTGTGATACTGTCTGCTGAGCTGTGTATCTAATCCTATCCTGTGTGATACTGTGTGCTGAGCTGTGTATCTAATCCTCTCCTGTGTGATACTGTCTGCTGAGCTGTGTATCTAATCCTATCCTGTGTGATACTGTGTGCTGAGCAGTGTATCTAATCCTCTCCTGTGTGATACTGTCTGCTGAGCTGTGTATCTAATCCTATCCTGTGTGATACTGTGTGCTGAGCTGTGTATCTAATCCTATCCTGTGTGATACTGTCTGCTGAGCTGTATCTCTAATCCTACCCTGTGTGATACTGTCTGCGGAGCCGTGTATCTAATCCTCTCCTGTGTGATACTGTCTGCTGAGCTATGTATCTAATCCTCTCCTGTGTGATACTGTCTGCTGAGCCATGTATCTAATCCTTTCCTGTGTGATACTGTCTGCTGAGCCGTGTATCTAATCCTCTCCTGTGTGATACTGTCTGATGAGCTGTGTATCTAATCCTATCCTGTGTAATACTGTCTGATGAGCTGTGTATCTAATCCACTTCTGTGTGATACTGTCAGCTGAGCTGTGTATCTAATCCTCTCCTGTGTGATACCGTCTGCTGAGCTATGTATCTAATCCTGTCCTGTGTGATACTGTCTGCTGAGCTATGTATCTAATCCTCTCCTGTGTGATACTGTCTGCTGAGCCATGTATCTAATCCTTTCCTGTGTGATACTGTCTGCTGAGCCGTGTATCTATTCCTATGCTGTGTGATACTGTCTGCTGAGCAGTGTATCTAATCTTACACTGCTCAGCAGACAGTATCACACAGTATAAGATTAGATACACAGCTCAGCAGACAGTATCACACAGGAGAGGATTAGATACACAGCTCAGCAGACAGTATCACACAGGATAGGATTAGATACATGGCTCAGCAGACAGTATCACACAGTATATCTAAACCCCTCCTGTGTGATACTGTTTGGTGAGCTGTGTATCTAATCCCGCCCTGTGCGATACTGTCTGCTGAGCTGTGTATCTAATCCTCTCTTGTGTGATACTGTCTGCTGAGCCATGTATCTATTCCACTCCTGTGTGATACTGTCTGATGAGCTGTGTATCTAATCCTATCCTGTGTAATACTGTCTGCTGAGCTGTGTATCTAATCCTATGCTGTGTGATACTGTCTGCTGAGCTGTGTATCTAATCCTCTCCTGTGTGATACTGTGTGCTGAGCTGTGTATCTAATCCTGTCCTGTGTGATACTGTCTGATAAACTGTGTATCTAATCCTCTCCTGTGTGTTGCTGTCTGCTGAGCCGTGTATCTAATCCTATCCTGTGTGATACTGTCTGTTGAGCCGTGTATCTAATCCTCTCCTGTGTGATACTGTGTGCTGAGCTGTGTATCTAATCCTATGCTGTGTGATACTGTCTGCTGAGCTATGTATCTAATCCTGTCCTGTGTGATACTGTCTGCTGGGCTGTGTATCTAATCCTATGCTGTGTGATACTGTCTGCTGGGCTGTGTATCTACTCCTATGCTGTGTGATACTGTCTGCTGAGCCGTGTATCTAATCCTCTCCTGTGTGATACTGTCTGCTGAGCTGTGTATCTAATCCTATGCTGTGTGATACTGTCTGCTGGGCTGTGTATCTACTCCTATGCTGTGTGATACTGTCTGCTGAGCTGTGTATCTAATCCTATGCTGTGTGATACTGTCTGCTGAGTTGTGTATCTAATCTTATACTGTGTGATACTGTCTACTGCGTTGTGTATCTAAACGTATCCTGTGTGATACTGTTTGCTGAGCCGTGTATCTAATCCTCTCCTGTGTGATACCGTGTGCTGAGCAGTGTATCTAATCCTCTCCTGTGTGATACTGTCAGTTGAGCTGTGTATCTAATCCTCTCCTGTGCGTTACTGTCTGCTGAGCTGTGTATCTAATCCTCTCCTGTGTGATACTGTCTGCTGAGCTGTGTATCTAATCCTGTCCTGTGTGATACCGTCTTCTGAGCTGTGTATCTAATCCTATGCTGTGTGATACTGTCTGCTGGGCTGTGTATCTACTCCTATGCTGTGTGATACTGTCTGCTGAGCTGTGTATCTAATCCTATGCTGTGTGATACTGTCTGCTGAGTTGTGTATCTAATCTTATACTGTGTGATACTGTCTACTGCGCTGTGTATCTAATCGTATCCTGTGTGATACTGTCTGCTGAGCCGTGTATCTAATCCTCTCCTGTGTGATACCGTGTGCTGAGCAGTGTATCTAATCCTCTCCTGTGTGATACTGTCTGCTGAGCTGTGTATCTAATCCTCTCCTGTGTGATACTGTCTGCTGAGCTGTGTATCTAATCCTCTCCTGTGTGATACTGTCTGCTGAGCTGTGTATCTAATCCTCTCCTGTGTGATACTGTCTGATGAGCTGTGTATCTAATCCTCTCCTGTGTGATACTGCCTGCTGAGCCATGTATCTAATCCTATCCTGTGTGATACTGTCTGCTGAGCTGTGCATCTAATCCTTTCCTGTGTGATACTGTCTGCTGAGCTGTGTATCTAATCCTTTCCTGTGTGATACTGTCTGCTGAGCTGTGCATCTAATCCTATAAATTGTGTTACTGTCTGCTGAGCTGTGTATCTAATCCTCTCCTGTGTGATACTGTCTGCTGAGCTGTGTATCTAATCCTTTCCTGTGTGATACTGTCTGCTGAGCTGTGTATCTAATCCTCTCCTGTGTGATACTGTCTGCTGAGCTGTGTATCTAATCCTTTCCTGTGTGATACTGTCTGCTGAGCTGTGTATCTAATCCTCTCCTGTGTGATACTGTCTGCTGAGCTGTGTATCTAATCCTTTCCTGTGTGATACTGTCTGCTGAGCTGTGTATCTAATCCTTTCCTGTGTGATACTGTGTGCTGAGCTGTGTATCTAATCCTCTCCTGTGTGATACTGTCTGATGAGCTGTGTATCTAATCCTCTCCTGTGTGATACTGTCTGATGAACTGTGTATCTAATCCTCTCCTGTGTGATACTGTCTGATGAGCTGTGTATCTAATCCTCTCCTGTGTGATACTGTCTGATGAGCTGTGTATCTAATCCTCTCCTGTGTGATACTGTCTGCTGAGCTGTGTATCTAATCCTCTCCTGTGTGATACTGTCTGATGAGCTGTGTATCTAATCCTCTCCTGTGTGATACTGTCTGATGAACTGTGTATCTAATCCTATCCTGTGTGATACTGTCTGATGAGCTGTGTATCTAATCCTCTCCTGTGTGATACTGTCTGCTGAGCTGTGTATCTAATCCTCTCCTGTGTGATACTGTCTGATGAACTGTGTATCTAATCCTATCCTGTGTGATACTGTCAGCTGAGCCATGTATCTAATCCTGTCCTGTGTGATACTGTCTGCTGAGCTGTGTATCTAATCCTATCCTGTGTGATACTGTCTGCTGAGCTGTGTATCTAATCCTCTCCTGTGTGATACTGTCTGCTGAGCCATGTATCTAATCCTGTCCTGTGCGATACTGTCTGCTGAGCTGTGTATCTAATCCTCTCCTGTGTGATACCGGCTGCTGAGCTATGTATCTAATCCCCTCCTGTGTGATACTGTCTGCTGAGCCGTGTATCTAATCCTGCCCTGTGTGATACTGTCTGCTGAGCAGTGTATCTAATTCTATCCTGTGTGATACCATCTGCTGAGCTGTGTATCTAATCCTCTCCTGTGTGATACTGTCTGCTGAGCTGTGTATCTAATCCTCTCCTGTGCGTTACTGTCTGCTGAGCTGTGTATCTAATCCTCTCCTGTGTGATACTGTCTGCTGAGCTGTGTATCTAATCCTCTCCTGTGTGATACTGTCTGCTGAGCTGTGTATCTAATCCTCTCCTGTGTGATACTGTCTGCTGAACTGTGTATCTAATCCTCTCCTGTGTGATACTGTCTGCTGAGCTGTGCATCTAATCCTATCCATTGTGTTACTGTCTGCTGAGCTGTGTATCTAATCCTCTCCTGTGTGATACTGTCTGATGAGCTGTGTATCTAATCCTCTCCTGTGTGATACTGTCTGATGAGCTGTGTATCTAATCCTCTCCTGTGTGATACTGTCTGATGAGCTGTGTATCTAATCCTATCCATTGTGATACTGTCAGCTGAGCCATGTATCTAATCCTGTCCTGTGCGATACTGTCTGCTGAGCTGTGTATCTAATCCTATGCTGTGTGATACTGTCTGCTGAGCTATGTATCTAATCCTCTCCTGTGTGATACTGTCTGATGAGCTATGTATCTAATCCTCTCCTGTGTGATACTGTCTGCTGAGCCATGTATCTAATCCTATCCTGTGTGATACTGTCTGCTGAGCCGTGTATCTAATCCTCTTCTGTGTGATACTGTCTGCTGAGCTGTGTATCTAATCCTCTCCTGTGTGATACTGTCTGATGAACTGTGTATCTAATCCTATCCTGTGTGATTCTGTCTGCTGAGCTGTGTATCTAATCCCGCCCTGTGCGATACTGTCAGCTGAGCCATGTATCTAATCCTGTCCTGTGCGATACTGTCTGCTGAGCTGTGTATCTAATCCTCTCCTGTGTGATACCGGCTGCTGAACCGTGAATCTAAACCTATGCTGTGTGATACTGTCTGCTGAGCTGTGTATCTAATCCTCTCCTGTGTGATACTGTCTGCTGAGCCGTGTATCTAATCCTATCCTGTGTGATACTGTCTGCTGAGCTGTGGATCTAATCCTATCCTGTGTGATACTGTCTGCTGAGCCGTGTATCTAATCCTCTCCTGTGTGATACTGTGTGCTGAGCTGTGTATCTAATCCTCTCCTGTGTGATGCTGTCTGCTGAGCCGTGCATCTAATCCTCTCCTGTGTGATACTGTCTGCTGAGCTGTGTATCTAATCCTCTCCTTTGTGATACTGTCTTCTGAGCTGTGTATCTAATCCTATGCTGTGTGATACTGTCTGCTGAGCTGTGTATCTAATCCTCTCCTGTGTGATACTGTCTGCTGAGCCGTGTATCTAATCCTGTGCTGTGTGATACTGTCTGCTGAGCCGTGTATCTAATCCTGTGCTGTGTGATACTGTCTGCTGAGCTGTGTATCTAATCCTATGCTGTGTATCTAATCCTCTCCTGTGTGATACTGTCTGCTGAGCTGTGTATCTAATCCTATGCTGTGTGATACTGTCTGCTGAGCCGTGTATCTAATCCTCTCCTGTGTGATACTGTCTGCTGAGCTGTATCTCTAATCCTATCCTGTGTGATACTGTCTGCTGAGCTGTGCATCTAATCCTATCCTGTGTGATACTGTCCGCTGAGCTGTGTATCTAATCCTCTCCTGTGTGATACTGTCTGATGAGCTGTGTATCTAATCCTCTCTTGTGTGATACTGTCTGATGAGCTGTGTATCTAATCCTCTCCTGTGTGATACTGTCTGATGAGCTGTGTATCTAATCCCCTCCTGTGCGATACTGTCAGCTGAGCCGTGTATCTAATCCTCTCCTGTGCGATACTGTCAGCTGAGCCGTGTATCTAATCCTCTCCTGTGTGATACTGTCTGCTGAGCCGTGTATCTAATCCTCTCCTGTGTGATGTGTGCTGAGCTGTGTATCTAATCCTCTCCTGTGTGATGCTGTCTGCTGAGCCGTGTATCTAATCCTCTCCTGTGTGATACTGTCTGCTGAGCTGTGTATCTAATCCTCTCCTGTGTGATACTGTCTGCTGAGCCGTGTATCTAATCCTCTCCTGTGTGATACTGTCTGCTGAGCTGTGTATCTAATCCTCTCCTGTGTGATACTGTCTGCTGAGCCGTGTATCTAATCCTCTCCTGTGTGATACTGTCTGCTGAGCTGTGTATCTAATCCTCTCCTGTGTGATACTGTCTGCTGAGCTGTGTATCTAATCCCGCCCTGTGCGATACTGTCTGCTGAGCCATGTATCTATTCCACTCCTGTGTGATACTGTCTGCTGAGCTGTGTATCTAATCCTCTCCTGTGTGATACTGTCTGCTAAGCCGTGTATCTAATCCTTTCCTGTGTGATACTGTGTGCTGAGCTGTGTATCTAATCCTGTCCTGTGTGATACTGTCTGATGAACTGTGTATCTAATCCTCTCCTGTGTGTTGCTGTCTGCTGAGCCGTGTATCTAATCCTCTCCTGTGTGATACTGTCTGATGAACTGTGTATCTAATCCTATCCTGTGTGATACTGTCTGTTGAGCCATGTATCTAATACCACCCTGTGCGATACTGTCTGCTGAGCCGTGTATCTAATCCTCTCCTGTGTGATACTGTGTGCTGAGCTGTGTATCTAATCCTATGCTGTGTGATACTGTCTGCTGAGCTATGTATCTAATCCTGTCCTGTGTGATACTGTCTGCTGGGCTGTGTATCTAATCCTATGCTGTGTGATACTGTCTGCTGGGCTGTGTATCTAATCCTATGCTGTGTGATACTGTTTGCTGAGCCGTGTATCTAATCCTCTCCTGTGTGATACCGTGTGCTGAGCAGTGTATCTAATCCTGTCCTGTGTGATACTGTCAGTTGAGCTGTGTATCTAATCCTCTCCTGTGTGATCATGTCTGCTGAGCCATGTATCTAATCCTATCCTGTGTGATACCGTCTGCTGAGCTGTATATCTAATCCTCTCCTGTGTGATACTGTCTGCTGAGCCGTGTATCTAATCCTCTTCTGTGTGATACTGTGTGCTGAGCTGTGTATCTAATCCTCTCCTGTGTGATACTGTCTGCTGAGCTGTGTATCTAATCCTATCCTGTGTGATACCATCTGCTGAGCCATGTATCTAATCCTCTCCTGTGTGATACTGTCTGCTGAGCCGTGTATCTAATCCTCTCGTGTGTGATACTGTCTGCTGAGCTGTGTATCTAATCCTCTCCTGTGTGATACCGTCTGCTGAGCTATGTATCTAATCCCCTCCTGTGTGATACTGTCTGCTGAGCCGTGTATCTAATCCTATGCTGTGTGATACTGTCTGCTGAACAGTGTATCTAATCCTCTCCTGTGTGATACTGTCTGCTGAGCCGTGTATGTAATCCTATCCTGTGTGATACTGTCTGCTGAGCCATGTATCTAATCCTCTCCTGTGTGATACTGTCTGCTGAGCCGTGTATCTAATCCTCTCCTGTGTGATACTGTGTGCTGAGCTGTGTATCTAATTCTCACCTGTGTGATACTGTCTGCTGAGCTGTATATCTAATCCTCTCCTGTGTGATACTGTCTGCTGAGCCGTGTATCTAATCCTCTCCTGTGTGATACTGTCTGCTGAGCTGTGTATCTAATCCTATGCTGTGTGATACTGTCTGCTGAGGTGTGAATCTAATCCTCTCCTGTGTGATACTGTCTGCTGAGCTGTGTATCTAATCCTATGCTGTGTGATACTGTCTGCTGAGCTGTGTATCTAATCCTCTCCTGTGTGAACATGTCTGCTGAGCCGTGTATCTAATCCTCTTCTGTGTGATACTGTGTGCTGAGCTGTGTATCTAATCCTCTCCTGTGTGATACTGTCTGCTGAGCTGTGTATCTAATCCTCTCCTGTGTGATGCTGTCTGCTGAGCCGTGTATCTAATCCTCTTCTGTGTGATACTGTGTGCTGAGCCGTGTATCTAATCCTATCCTGTGTGATACTGTCTGCTGAGCTGTGTATCTAATCCTATGCTGTGTATCTAATCCTCTCCTGTGTGATACTGTCTGCTGAGCAGTGTATCTAATCCTCTCCTGTGTGATACTGTCTGCTGAGCAGTGTATCTAAACCTATGCTGTGTGATACTGTCTGCTGAGCTGTGTATCTAATCCTATGCTGTGTGATACTGTCTGCTGAGCTGTGTATCTAATCCTATGCTGTGTATCTAATCCTCTCCTGTGTGATACTGTCTGCTGAGCCGTGTATCTAATCCTATCCTGTGTGATACCATCTGCTGAGCAGTGTATCTAATCCTATCCTGTGTGGTACTGTCTGCTGAGCTGTGTATCTAATCCTCTCCTGTGTGATACTGTCTGCTGAGCCGTGTATCTAATCCTCTCCTGTGTGATACTGTCTGCTGAGCCGTGTATCTAATCCTCTCTTGTGTGATACTATCTGCTGAGCTGTGTATATAATCCTCTCCTGTGTGATACTGTCTGCTGAGCTGTGTATCTAATACTTTCCTGTGTGATACTGTCTGCTGAGCCGTGTATCTAATACTTTCCTGTGTGATACTGTCTGCTGAGCCATGTATCTAATCCTTTCCTGTGTGATACTGTCTGCTGAGCCATGTATCTAATCCTCTCCTGTGTGATACTGTCTGCTGAGCCGTGTATCTAATCCTCTCCTGTGTGAAACTGTGTGCTGAGCTGTGTATCTAATCCTCTCCTGTGTGATACTGTCTGCTGAGCTGTGTATCTAATCCTTTCCTGTGTGATACTGTCTGCTGAGCCGTGTATCTAATTCTATCCTGTGTGATACTGTCTGCTGAGCCATGTATCTAATCCTTTCCTGTGTGATACTGTCTGCTGAGCCGTGTATCTAATCCTCTCATGTGTGATACTGTCTGCTGAGCCATGTATCTAATCCTCTCCTGTGTGATACCATCTGCTGAGCTGTGTCTCTAATCCTCTCCTGTGTGATACTGTCTGCTGAGCTGTGTATCTAATACTCTCCTGTGTGATACTGTCTGCTGAGCTGTGTATCTAATCCTCTCCTGTGTGATACTGTCTGATGAGCTGTGTATCTAATCCTCTCCTGTGTGATACTGTCTGCTGAGCTGTGTATCTAATCCTATGCTGTGTGATACTGTCTGCTGAGCTGTGTATCTACTCCTATGCTGTGTGATACTGTCTGCTGAGCTGTGTATCTAATCCTGTGCTGTGTGATACTGTCTACTGAGCTGTGTATCTAATCGTATCCTGTGTGATACTCTCTGCTGAGCCGTGTATCTAATTCTCTCCTGTGTGATACCGTGTGCTGAGCAGTGTATCTCATCCTCTCATGTGTGATACTGTCAGCTGAGCTGTGTATCTAATCCTCTCCTGTGTGATACTGTCTGCTGAGCCGTGTATCTAATACTTTCCTGTGTGATACTGTGTGCTGAGCTGTGTATCTAATCCTCTCCTGTGTGATACTGTCTGCTGAGCTGTGTATCTAATCCTCTCCTGTGTGATACTGTCTGATGAGCTGTGTATCTAATCCTCTCCTGTGTGATACTGTCTGCTGAGCCGTGTATCTAATCCACTCCTGTGTGATACTGACTGCTGATCTGTGTATCTAATCCTCTCCTGTGTGATACTGTCTGATGAACTGTGTATCTAATCCTCTCCTGTGTGATACTGTCTGATGAACTGTGTATCTAATCCTCTCCTGTGTGATAGTGGCAGCTGAGCTGTGTATCTAATCCTCTCCTGTGTGATACTGTCTGCTGAGCTGTGTATCTAATCCTCTCCTGTGTGATACTGTCTGCTGAGCTGTGCATCTAATCCTATCCATTGTGATACTGTCTGCTGAGCTGTGTATCTAATCCTCTCCTGTGTGATACTGTCTGATGAGCTGTGTATCTAATCCTCTCCTGTGTGATACTGTCTGATGAGCTGTGTATCTAATCCTCTCCTGTGTGATACTGTCTGATGAGCTGTGTATCTAATCCTCTCCTGTGTGATACTGTCTGCTGAGCTGTGTATCTAATCCTCTCCTGTGTGATACTGTCTGATGAGCTGTGTATCTAATCCTCTCCTGTGTGATACTGTCTGATGAGCTGTGTATCTAATCCTCTCCTGTGTGATACTGTCTGATGAACTGTGTATTTAATCCTATCCTGTGTGATACTGTCTGCTGAGCCGTGTATCTAATCCCGCCCTGTGCGATACTGTTAGCTGAGCCGTGTATCTAATCCACTCCTGTGCGATACTGTCTGCTGAGCTGTGTATCTAATCCTCTCCTGTGTGATACTGTCTGATGAGCTGTGTATCTAATCCTCTCCTGTGTGATACTGTCTGCTGAGCTGTGTATCTAATCCTATGCTGTGTGATACTGTCTGCTGAGCTGTGTATCTACTCCTATGCTGTGTGATACTGTCTGCTGAGCTGTGTATCTAATCCTGTGCTGTGTGATACTGTCTACTGAGCTGTGTATCTAATCGTATCCTGTGTGATACTGTCTGCTGAGCCGTGTATCTAATTCTCTCCTGTGTGATACTGTCTGCTGAGCCGTGTATCTAATTCTCTCCTGTGTGATACTGTCTGCTGAGCTGTGTATCTCATCCTCTCCTGTGTGATACTGTCAGCTGAGCTGTGTATCTAATCCTCTCCTGTGTGATACTGTCTGCTGAGCTGTGTATCTAATCCTCTCCTGTGTGATACTGTCTGCTGAGCTGTGTATCTAATACTTTCCTGTGTGATACTGTGTGCTGAGCTGTGTATCTAATCCTCTCCTGTGTGATACTGTCTGCTGAGCTGTGTATCTAATCCTCTCCTGTGTGATACTGTCTGCTGAGCTGTGTATCTAATCCTCTCCTGTGTGATAATGTCTGCTGAGCCATGTACCTAATCCTCTCCTGTGTGATACCGTCTGCTGAGCTGTGTATCTAATCCTATCCTGTGTGATACTGTCTGCTGAGCTGTGGATCTAATCCTATCCTGTGTAATACTGTCTGCTGAGCTGTGTATCTAATCCTATCCTGTGTGATACCATCTGCTGAGCTGTGTATCTAATCCTCTCCTGTGTGATACTGTCTGCTGAGCCATGTACCTAATCCTCTCCTGTGTGATACTGTCTGCTGAGCCGTGTATCTAATCCTATCCTGTGTGATACTGTCTGATGAACTGTGTATCTAATCCTCTCCTGTGTGATACTGTCTGATGAGCTGTGTATCTAATCCTCTCCTGTGTGATACTGTCTGCTGAGCTGTGTATCTAATCCTCTCCTGTGTGATACTGTCTGCTGAGCTGTGTATCTAATCCTCTCCTGTGTGATAATGTCTGCTGAGCCATGTACCTAATCCTCTCCTGTGTGATACCGTCTGCTGAGCTGTGGATCTAATCCTACCCTGTGTGATACTGTCTGCTGAGCTATGTATCTAATCCTCTCCTGTGTGATACTGTCTGCTGAGCAGTTTATCTAATCCTATCCTGTGTGATACTGTCTGCTGAGCTGTGGATCTAATCCTATCCTGTGTAATACTGTCTGCTGAGCTATGTATCTAATCTTCTCCTGTGTGATACTGTCTGCTGAGCTGTGGATCTAATCTTATCCTGTGTGATACTGTCTGCTGAGCCGTGGATCTAATCCTATCCTGTGTGATACTGTCTGCTGAGCTGTGGATCTAATCCTACCCTGTGTGATACTGTCTGCTGAGCTATGTATCTAATCCTCTCCTGTGTGATACTGTCTGCTGAGCAGTTTATCTAATCCTATCCTGTGTGATACTGTCTGCTGAGCTTTGTATCTAATACTCTCCTGTGTGATACTGTCTGCTGAGCCGTGTATCTAATCCTATCCTGTGTAATACTGTCTGCTGAGCTGTGTATCTAATCCTCTCCTGTGTGATGCTGTCTGCTGAGCCATGTATCTAATCCTCTCCTGTGTGATACTGTCTGCTGAGCTGTTTATCTAATCCTCTCCTGTGTGATACTGTCTGCTGAGCCGTGTATCTAATCCTCTCCTGTGTGATACTGTCTGCTGAGCTGTGTATCTAATCCTATGCTGTGTGATACTGTCTGCTGATCTGTGTATCTAATCCTATGCTGTGTGATACTGTCTGCTGAGCTGTGTATCTAATCCTCTCCTGTGTGATAGTGTCTGCTGAGCCGTGTATCTAATCCTGTGCTGTGTGATACTGTCTGCTGAGCTGTGTATCTAATCCTATGCTGTGTATCTAATCATCTCCAGTGTAATACTGTCTGCTAAACTGTGTATCTTATCCTATGCTGTGTGATACTCTGCTGAGCAGTATCTCTAATCCTCTCCTGTGTGATACTGTCTGCTGAGCTGTGTATCTAATCCTCTCCTGTGCGATACTGTCTGCTGAGCTGTGTATCTAATCCTCTCCTGTGTGATACTGTCTGCTGAGCCGTGTATCTAATCCTTTCCTGTGTGATACTGTGTGCTTAGCTGTGTATTGTCGTCACTGAATTTTGGGTCTTCTATCCTTTGGATTACGAGCTCGGAGAGAATGAAGACACAGGACAGGATGTTTGTGTCTAAACATACTCTAAAAACTTTATTACAAAACACAGGGCTAATATACACCCTAAAGGCAGGAAACGGATTTGCCATATATGGTTCGATTATACAGTTTAGCTGAACAAGCGAAAAAAGCTAGTTTCTGTATGCTTTAAAATATTTAATTAGACTTATCTAGTTAGCAAGGTCATTTCATCTTTCTGCAAGAACACATTATTGCTACAAGAAGAAACATCTGGCCAGGGAGAATCACTTTATCTTCTCCCAAGGACACGCTATTGATACAAGAAGGAACATTCATAGCTGTTGTTTTCACCTAAAATAACTGTCAGACTTATATAGCATAGATGGGGCCTTTAAACTTGAGGGACTCCATCTTCTGCTATAACATTCCATCCTTTTGTTCCTTCATTTATCAATACGAATTTCTATGTTTTCTTTTAGTACAACGCTGAATACACATTAGAAAAAGCTTAAAAACCAAATAAACCGCAAGACACATTAGCAAAACCTGTAAAATAGCTTGTACTATACCAGCCAACCACCCACCAATACCTTTAAACCAATTTGCGGGATTTAGAAAGGAAAATCTCTGTGTGGAATTATTGGCCAAAGTATCTGAACAGTTCACTCAAAAGTTTATCTCTTCCCATGAGACCGGGACAGCGAGAAAGGGTATGCTAGTGGACGTCACAGGGGCATGTGTACATATCCAACAGTTAGCAATGGTCTGGTTTTGCTCCTTTAGTCCATCGATTAGAGCGAGATGGTGTCTAATGAATCTATTGTCGTCTCCATCCATGGTGCCTAACCTAGTCCATGCACCTGTGGTCGCAAGTATGCAGGTAAGTATAAACAATGTCATCATTCTTTGTCCGCTGGTTCTCCTAGTATCTTTTTGCAATGGGATGCGTGGATCCAGGTCTCTTTTCCCTCTAGCTTAACGGCTGTACTTGTGGTCAGCAGAACTTGAAAGGGTCCGTCAAACCGTGGATCTAGGCTTTTCCTCACGTGTCTTTTTATAACCACCCAGTCTCCAGGTTGCAGCGTATGGCTGCTAGAGTCTTGATCTGGATCTGGAAGAGAACTGAAGACATTATCATGTACTTGCTTAATCTTTTTGTGTAAAGCCCTCACATAGGAACTTAGCACATGGTTGTTCATTTCTAATGCTTGCGGATAGAAACACCCTAGGCTGGGTACGTTGCCAAACAATATCTCATATGGAGAGAGTCCAGTCTTTCTATTAGGCGTGTATCTTACTGAAAACAGAGCAAGTGGTAAACAGTCCGGCCATGGTTTTCCTGTCTCAGCCATGGCTTTCTGAATTTTTAATTTCAATGTCCCATTCAGTCTTTCCACTTTACCACTACTTTGTGGGTGATATGGGGTGTGGAATGCTTGTTGAATTCCTAGAGCTGACATGACTTCATTCATTATTTCACCTGTGAAGTGTGTACCTCTGTCACTCTCAATTACCTCTGGTACCCCATACCTGCAGACCACCTCCGCAAGCAGTTTCTTAAAGGTTGCCGCAGCCGTGGCTTTGGCAATCTGGAAAGCCTCTGGCCATCCTGAGAACAAATCAATACAGACCAACACATATTCCCATGATCCTGACTTTGGCAGCTGAATATAATCAATTTGCAGTCTCTGGAATGGATAGAGGGGCCGGGGTGTGTGTTTGGTTGGTGTTTTAACTACTCTACCCTGATTATGTGTAGCACATATCATGCACCCTTGTACCAGGTTTTCAATACAGGTGGAGAATCCTGGTGCCACCCAATGTTTCTGCATCACACTCATCACACCCGTTTTAGATTGGTGTGTCGGCCCATGTAGTATCTGGGCAGCTGCTGGGTACAGTGCCCTTGGAAGGCATCGTCGTGTCCCTTTCCCCCATACCCCATTTGCTTCATTCAGGCATGCACCTTCCTTTAACCACTTATCAACCTCCTCCTTTTGAGCCTGAGCCTGCATTTGGGATAAGATGTCCTCCGACACAAATGGGTTTTTAGGGGCACTTAACTGACGTACTGTTGACCCTTGTTGCGGCTTACAGGCTGCTGTTTTTGCCGCTGCATCTGCCATCGCGTTTCCTCTGCTTACCTGGTCGGTGCGTCTGGTATGTGCTCTTACCTTTATGACAGCTACTTGTTTGGGTAGTTGTAGCGCATCAATTAACTGCTGGACCGCATCAGCATTCTTAATGGGGTGTCCTGCTGCCGTCAGGAAACCTCTTGACTTCCATATTGGACCAAAATCATGCGATATACCGAATGCGTACCTAGAATCTGTGTAAATGTTAACAATACTACCTTCCGCTAGTTTACAGGCCTCGGTTAGGGCCCTAAGTTCAGCTTCTTGAGCCGACTGGTGTGGGAGCATTGGTTCTGCCTTGATTACTGCATTGAGGGAGACAACTGCATATCCAGTATGGAAGGTACCTGAATCGTCCTGATGACGGGATCCATCTACAAAAAATTCAAAATCTGCATTTTGCAATTCATGTTCAAATACAGTAGGTAAACCTGCCGTTTCTTGTGCCATCATTTGTACACAGTCATGAGGAACTTCCTCTCTTGAATCTTCCTTAAATAGCACAGTACCTGACCCCTCCTTTAGATCCGAGAGAGGTAACAAAGTTGCTGAGTTCAAAGTAGTACACCTCTGTAAAGAAACATTGGGAAGCATTAACAGTGCACATTGTAAGCTAAGATGACGTGCTGCTGAGAGGTGAGCGGGTTGCACTTGGTTCAATATAGTGTAGACATCATGAGGTGTTAGCACGGTGAGCGGGTGGTCAAGAACAATGTCTGCGGATTTATGGAGTAATAGTCCAACAGCATGCAGAGCACGTACACAGGATGGTTCACCTCTGGCTACCGCATCCAATCTGCCACTAAAGTAGGCAACAGGTCTCTGATTATCACCGTGTGTTTGAGTTAAAACTCCTGCTGCATGTCCAGCTTGTTCATGAAGTTACAGAGTAAATGGGAGCTCATAATTAGGGGTACCCAAAGCTGGAGCGGCCAAAATACGGTTCTTGAGAGAATAAAAACAGTCTATTGCCTCTGATGTTAGTACAAAAGGTGTTGGGGTAAGACAGTCATAGAGGGGCTGCATTAAAACAGAGACGGAATGAATCCACTGTCTGCAATAGGAAACAAGTCCAAGAAAAGTTCTGAGGGCTGAAACATTAATGGGGACGGTGAATGCCTGTACTGCTAGTTTACGTGCATTTGTTAAATGACGAGCTCCTGGTGTAATGCAATGTCCCAAAAAGGTGACTGAAGATTTACAAAACTGAAGCTTATCTTTTGATGCCTTGCAGCCAGCGTGATAGAGAAACAACATAAGCGATATAGTTGCACTATGACATTGTTTCCTGGAGGGGGCACAAATGAGCAGGTCATCGACATATTGCAAAACAACGATATGTGGTTCAGACCATCCCTCCAGTATTTCCTGCAGACTTGCAGTGTACATTGTGGGTGAATTCTGGGCACCCTGTGGCAACACTGTCCATGTATATTGACTGCCCTGGAATGTGAAAGCAAACAAGTACTGGCAGTCAGGATGTAATGGTACACTGAAAAATGCATTTGCCAAATCGACCACTGAAAAGCAAAGAGAGTTAGAAGGTATCTGTGACAGAAGAGTATGCGGGTTGGGCACAACTGGTGTTAGAAGTTCTGTGGCTTTGTTAACCAACTGGAGGTCATGGACCATTCTATATGCGGCTGGTTGTCCTGGCATGCTCTTTTTCTTTACTGGGAACAGGGGAGTGTTGCAAGGGGACTGGGTTTTGACTAGGACTCCTCTCTGTAGTAATTTTTGGACTTGCTGGGCTATGGCATTCTCCTGAGCCGAGCTAAGGGGATACTGCCTCTGTTGAGGCAAGATGGCTCCTGGTTTTAATTTCACCATTACTGGTTGAACTCTTAACCTACCAACATCTGTTTTGTCTGAGGCCCAAAAATCATGTGGTACAGCCTGCTCCAATATCGGGGGAAACTCATTTGTCTCTTCTATGCTGGCAATATCTAGTGACATAATTTTGCAAAGGGTACTTGGTTTTAAACCTGGGGTCATGGTGACAGTGCCATCGGGATGATACTCAATATGTGCTTGTAATTGGGACAACACATCATTTCCCAAAAGGTTACATTGGCCTTGGGGCGATACCATGAGCTGGCTATGTACAGTAGCTCCTTGAATTTGCAGGGGAATTCTTTTAGTGACAGGAAGCAGGACAGACGGGGAATTGAAGGGGGTGGCAATGACATGATGTGAAAAATCAGTGTCAGTATATGGCCAATCACCTTGCGAAATTACTGAATTGTCGGCCCCCATATCTACTTGGAAATCGATTTCATGTCCCCCTGGTAGGTTCACCTGCACTATACAACTGGGAGTTGGGGGTAAGGAGATGAGGGGGTTCATGTGTAAGCTACCCTTATCCTATGGGGGCGTTGTTTGGTCGGCTGGAGGACCCGTACTCTGAGCATTTGGATACAGGTTGGTCCTACAGTTCTTTCTAAAATGTCCTGGCTTTTTACATCCGTAACACAGTTTCTGTCCTCCTCCTTCAGTCCGTCCTCTGCCTCTGTTGTTTCTGGGGGTCATCTCTACTATATGTATTCTGGCAGCTCTTTTTGCCTGCGCTATGTCATGCTGTGCCCCCTGAGCTATTCTAGCTAAATCTTCTGCCTTCACTGATCTCCAGTCCGGTCTACTTGCTTTTACCTTCTCTGCAATCTCTTTCTTTAGTCCATTCATGAAAGCACTTGCTAATACCCTCTCACTAGTCTTATTCCCGGGGTTGAACCCCATTTCTGGCCAGGTTTTCTTTAGTGCATAGAAATAATCCTTAGGATCTTCCTCCTTCCCCTGCACTCTATCTTCTAGTGTAACTTGCTTTTCTGCTTGCCTGTCTTGACATGCTTTTACCAACGCTGCTGCGAATAGGACTCCAGCTGCTGCATCATTAGATTCTGCATCTACGGGTCCGGTCCTATTGGCATACTGTTTTTTTGTCTCATCTATCAACCTATCATAGCGGGCTTCATCTGCCAATTTTCCCTTAATTACCCCCTGCAGATCTATTCTAGTTGCATTGTACGTATCCTGTATGGTGGTGATCATTCTAGCGAAACCCATAGGGGACTGGGATGGGTCTGGCAGCTGGGAGATCAGTGCCAACTGCTCTGAAGGACTCCATGGTCTATACATTAACATTGTACGAGCTTCCTGACCTGGAACCACTGCATCCCCCCCTGCTGCTGCTGCTGCTGCTCCCGGCACAACTACCATCCTCATTGGGAATAGTCTAGCTGGGTGGGGTCTCGGTCCTCCACATGCCACACAGATGTCTACTGTCAAGGGGTTCTGCTGTCCACATCTGGGGCAAACCCAACATTTAGGTTCTTGAGAATTCTGGTACTGGGGTGGGGGTGACGTCGGGAGCGGACAGGGAGGAAAATCTGTCATTCCGGTTTTTGTCAGTCTGTAACGTCCGTCTCCTAATTTTTCAATCTTTCCTTCAAAATAAGCGCATGCATTCATCCATACATCTACTGTCCCTAACAGACCCTTATCTTTCAGCCATCCATGATAGGAGTTAAAGAAGGATTTCCATTTCTCTCCATTCATCTCTCCATTCTCATTCATTCCCGCTTTACACAATATTTTGTCAATTCCAATCAGTGCCTGTTTCCCTTCTCTGCGTACTACTAAGTCTTTGGCTATAATGCCTTCCTTGGCATTTTGGTTCCCCATTTTTTCAGTTCTCCTCACCTAGAAGAGACTCCTCAGTCACTTAGACAATGGTCACTTAGACAATGGGCCACAAAGGTTTCTGAACCATTCCACTACTAGCCTCTCTAGGACTTATACGCCAGCCAGAAAAAAAACAGACCAAAAAACATCAATCCCGGGACACATCCACAACACAATCATTGGATCCATACTTTCATTCTTAAATTCTCCAAAGGATAGAAGGCAGGACTGATCTGAGGGGATTCTACTGGTTCAAAGGGACCTGAGCCAGACAACAATCTGTTGAATTACCTGGGGAGCCGACCGCTCGGGGGTGAGGGAGTCTCTTCTATGCAGTGATATAATTAGGTAGAATATAACAGTTATTCTTACCTCAGCGCTGTATATATCACCAACAGAGAGCTTCACTCGTCCCACGTCTCGGACCGGTCGAGCACCCCTGGGTAGATTAACTCAAGGTCCCTGTTCGAGGCGCCAGCTGTCGTCACTGCATTCTTGGTCTTCTATCCTTTGGATTACGATATCGGAGAGAAGACACAGGACAGGATGTTTGTGTCTAAACATACTCTAAACTTTATTACAAAACACATGGCTAATATACACCCTGAAGGCAGGAAACGGATTTGCCATATATGGTTCGATTATACAGTTTAGCTGAACAAGCGAAAAAAGCTAGTCTCTGTATGCTTTAAAATATTTAATTAGATGTATCTGGTTAGCAATGCCATTTTATCTTCTTGCAAGAACACATTATTGTTACAAGAAGAAACATCTGGCCAGGGAGTACATGTTATCTTCTTAGCAAGGAAAGCTATTGATACAAGAAGGAACATTTCAGCTTGCTGTTGTTTTTACCTAAAATAACTGTCAGACTTATATAGCATAGATGGGGCCTTTAAACTTGAGGGACTCCATCTTCTGCTATAACACCGTCAACAAGGTACATTGTGGATTTGTCCTGGACAGGGCCAAACTAGCCTCAAGACCTGTTCACACTGCACCAAGACTTGTTGGCGATGGACGTTGCTGAAGTTGCTCCTGAGCAGTGGCACCACATCTATGCTGATTTGCATCCAACTTACCCAGAAACAGGACTCATGGCTGCCTCTAGCCCTTGTGACAATACCTGGCTGTCGTCTCCAAGTTTTGTTCCTAAGGACCCTTGTTCTGTTAATGCTGGCAGCACATTTGAACTTGAGGAACCAGACGCTGACGGAGAGATCAGACTCTACACGCTGCATACATGTGATACCAAAGTTGAAGCTGAGGCCTCATCACTCTGGAAGCTTCTCGAGCTAGCCACCAGTTGTGCAGGCTGGTATTCATTTGACTTATACCACCAAGTGCTTCATGGGAGAAGGTATCACATGAATGACATTGCTACTGGACACAGCTTACGGCGGGGAGCTTACCGCCATATGCCTCCAGCTGTGTTAGGACGTTGGAACTTTTTCCAGTGGATTGTTGGGTTGGTGGAAGTGTTTGCACGTTGCGGCTTCCCCAATCCGAAGATGGGTTTCCATTTGGACTTGGATTATCCGGCTGTTGAGGACTTCAGGCCTCCAACTGAAAATTGGACAACTGTTATTGTTGTATTCTTGTTTATTTCTTTTAGTCTTCAGGTCTACTGTGACATCCTCAGAAGACTTCACGTCAAAAGAATCATTGTGAAATCTAAAGATTTCAGACGGGGAGTGTTATGTCCCATGATTGGGAATTTCAGAGACTATAATGGACTTCTTACAGTTGCTATGTATTACTGTTTATTGCATTGCTGTAATGTTTACTTTCCTTGAAGTTTGTCCCTTCTGTCTCCCTCTCATGTGGCTGTGATGCAACTATCCCCTCCCTTCTTCTTCTTCCTGCTTCTCCTCATTCTCTACCTTACCACCATTAGAAGCTCATGTGCTCACAGCCTCTCAGAAAAAGTTATTTTTACCTGCTGCTGATGTATGCACTTTTACAAGATTTCTGCAAGGAAAATAAAGCTTCTTCTAAATCTTCACAACGTGCCAGCCTGCAGCCAAGTTAAAGCTATCTGTGACCATCGCCCTTGTAAGTAAGGTGAATACGATAGTCTGGAAACAGCGCCTCACAGCTCCATATATTTACAGCACAGCCATGGGGACAGAATAGTAACCACTGCTTAGACGACAGCCGCTCCTAAGAATGTATGCTTTGCAGAACACGAATGATTACTTCAGTAGGTAGAGTATATGAAAGCAGCTACCTAATATTTTTGGGAATGGCTTTTTTTCTCATGGTAGCAGTAGATAAAAAGATGGCAGCACGGTGGCTCAGTGGTTAGCACTGCAGCCTTGCAGCGCTGGTGGTTCAAATCCCACCAAGGACAACATCTGCAAGGAGTTTGTATGTTCTCCCCGTGTTTGCTTTCCAAAGACACACTGATAGGGTTTAGATTGTGAGCCCCATTGGGTACAGCAATGGTAATGAATGTAAAGCACTGTGGAATACAGGGCTGTATTTGGAGTTCATGCTGCCCTAGGCACTTTAAGTGGTCACGCCCCACTGATAAGTCAGACTAAGGCCTGATTCACACGTCAGTATTTTTTGATCAGTATTTGTATGCCTAAACCAGGAGTGTCTCCAAAACACAGAACAGGTGTCAATCTTTCATTTATAGTTTTTCTCTGTAAGTTCCACTTCTGGCTTTGGCATACAAACACTGATACAAAATACTGGCGTGTGAATGAGGCCTAAGGCTAGGGTACACTACCGGTTTTCTCTCATCCAAGAAAATCGGTCCAATTATGCTGATAAGACTCTGATCAGATTTTCTTGGATGTGGAGAATAAAAAAAAAAATCTCCATCTTCTCTATTCTGTCAGTCCGTGAAAATCGAACCACATTCGGATGTCATCCGAGTGTGGTCTGATTTTTCCATGGACCTATAGACCTGAATGGCTGAGTGCGATCTGAGAATTGGAGGCAAATCGTGCATGCTGCAATTTATTTCCGACTTGGTCCAATTAAATAAATCGGACACGTAAAGTACACCATAGAAGGAGGAGTGCGTCCGATTTTTACGGTCGCGTGCACGAGCCCTAAGGGTATATGCACCCGACGTCTATCTCAGACAGATCCACTCTGGAACCCGCCTGAAAAAGCACTAAATAAATGCTAAGAATGAACATATGCAACGGAAAAATGACTTACAGTGCATATGTTTAGTCTTTTGATCTTCTTTTAACAGATTCAGGTTTCCAAAGACGCAAAGCAGTTAAAAGAAGTAACTTAATTTATTTAATACAATTTCAATTAAAAGAAACAAAAAATGGTGGCCAAAAGATGTCAGGAACGACAACTAAAAAATAGCAAAAAAAAAAATGCTTCAGGACAAAAAAAGATGCCGGTGTGTCCTGAAGAGACTTCTGCCTGAACACATGCAGAGTTTGCAGACATCTAAAAGACATTGTGTGCACATACCCTAAGGCCTTACACATTAGATGACTGTCAGCCAAACTACGCTTCAGCTCAGGGGCAGACATACCGCTGGTGCAGCTGCACAGGGGCCCCGGAGGAGAGGGGCCCGATCAGCTGCTGCACTGTCTGATTCTTACATAGAGCCAAGCAGCAGCATCTACACTAAGGCTGTGTTCACACGATGCGTATTTCATGCGTTTCCGCGGCGTTTTTGCAGTTGCGTAAACGCCGCGGAAACGCATGAAAAACGCATGGTAGAAGGGAAGCAATGTTCCCCAATGGAAATCCGCATGTGCTGTGCCCATGATGCGGATTTTTCCGCAGCGTTAACGCTGCGGTCAAAAATCCGCAGCATGTCAATTAATTTTGCGGAAACGCGGCGATTTCGCCGCCATTGACTTGCATTAGAACGCGCCAATTCCGCAAGACAGCATCTGTACTTGCGTAATTGGTGCGTTCTAATGTGCGGATGGTACCCGGGTGTGGAGGAGAGGAGAGTCTCATCCACACCCAGGTACCATTAAAAAAGCTGTAAAAAGAAGAATAAAATAAAAAATAATGTATTCTTACCTTCTGTCGGCCCGCGCAGCGCTCCCGCTTGGTTCCCGGCACTTTGCAGTGAGTTGTAGGACCTGCGGTGACGTCAGAGTCATGTGACGGGTCACGTGACGCTGACGTCGGCAGGTCTTTCAATTCAAAGTTGCCGGCAGCCGGGAGAACAGATTGAGCAGGACAGCGCGGGCGATCGGAGGTAAGTATATACACGCTCTCGGTTCACACTGTATAAATCCATGCTGTTTGCATGGATTTATATAGTGTGACCTAGTTATCAAGCACTTTCCAGGTGATGCTAACATCGCCTGGAAAGCGCTTGTCAATCTGCATGCGGAAACGCATGTGAATCTGCATGTGGATCCGCATGTATTCTGCAGGAAAAACGCATGCACAATCTGCATGCGTTTTTTCTGCCAGGGAGATGCAGAAATGATGCAGAAATTTTCTGCTTCATTTCTGCATCGTGTGCACATACCCTAAGAGAAGTGGAAGGGGGCCAGTACCTGAGTCCCTGGCTGTCAGCTAGGGGTCTGCAGACCAGCTGGCAGGGCCCCTCTCCCTCCTCTTAGGTGGTGCTGCCGCTGCTCTAATACGCAGGAGCTCTGGATTCCTGGACACGCCCCCGGACACGCCCCCGGCCTCAGGTTCAGACCCAGGCAGGAGGAAGCAGCCTGGTGAGTATTGCTGATGCTCTCAGCCAATCCTGTCTCCTGCCTCTGAGCAGCCTCCGAGCAGTCAGTACATCTGACAACTCTTCTTCCTTCTGAGCAGTTTTGACCACTGAACTGCCTGGCCAATGTTCACATGATCTTATCACACCAGTCCCCCCTGGCCCCCTGAAGCTTCCTCCACCTCCTGTACTAAAGGGGCTTTATTGCAAAACCGCTGCACTGGTCCATTCACAAGCAGTGGCTGCAGTGTGAATGCTGCCTGAGTGGCTCAGGTCCCCAATAAAGGCCCCCTCAGTACAGGGGTGGTAAGTGGCTACGGGGGGAGGGGAGGGTGATGTGATGGCTGATGTTACTATGGGTCAGGCAGCTAACTGCTTGAAGGCTGCTTCCTGCAGCTATCAGGTAATGAGGCAGAGACAGGACAGGCTGACCGCTGGAGAGCTGCCAGTAGGGCTGATGGAGGACAAAAGACCACCTGGATGCAGCAATGCACCTGCCCGAGGGACTTCATATTAAGTATGTGCACTGTACTGTATTGTATGTGTACTCCATATACCAACCCCTTTTGGTTGGTATATGGAGGGGGCAGGGATACGTCTAATGGTAACAAAGGACGGTCCGCACTCTGTATAGGAGGTATATGAGGTAGTGAGTATTGGTCATGATGAGAATTGTAAGAAAAAATTCCCGTATAGAGAGGTATGATAAATAATTATGGGCACAAAAGAAATCGGTATTGAGCTGATTTGTATGCTGCCGGGATACCAAATGTATATGTAGTTGCAGTAATTTATTTGAAAGGGGCTGTGCCTTTAAATAATATGAGAGAGAGCGGTGCAGTGAGCGGTAACACTGGTTTCCAGGGTTACCAAGTGATACCAGTTGCATGTGACCACAGGTCAATGAATGAGGTCTGGTGCAGGTGACTCGCCGTGGGGCACTCGGATCCGGGCAATAGGGAAACGGTGGGAGTAGTAGTGGCAACCCGGTTCCGTGGCTCAGGGTGGTCAGGCCAGTGGTAGTCCGTTATGTGCTATTGATTATGTCCGACTACGCCACCCGTGGATTTGCGGTCATTAGGAACCGCCGCTGCAGGGCAGACCGCTGGGGCTGATGATATATGCAGCTGGGATGGTGTGACTCCCCACGGGAAGAGTGCGGCCCCAGGGCAGTGTGGTGGATGGTGGGAGTGATGGTAGTGAGAGTCCCAGTGCTGATAGTGCTGGAGGAGCAAGGAGCACGCAGACAACAGGTTGCAGTCCAGGGTCTTTACTAGAACAGGTAAATTGACCCACAAACAGTCCCAGCTAGGAGGGGACCTGGATGTCTGAGAGCAACGGGGAAATTGGCCCTGGTCAGGGTGAGGGTGTAGGCCTACCGTGCTTTCTGCGCTCCTTCTGGCTATCTCCTCGTTATAGGGTAACAGCCCACGTTTCCGAGCTTTCCGTGTATTCTCGCCTATATGGCCTGCGACGTGGGTTCCTTTCTGCTCCCAGCCTTGTACGGCTTTACTGGTCCCTTCTGTTGTGGCAGGGCCTCCAGGCTTCTTAGGCCAAGGAATATACAGTCCCTTGCGGACTGGTTCTCTGCTGGGGGATGTAGAATCCTCTCAGCCTCAGACACCAAAGTCTGGTAAAGTAAGTCTTTTATCTGGCAAGACAGGCTCTCTTCGCCTCTTGTCTCTGGCTGTGCTCTGGGACAAGTCTCAGTCCTGAGACAGGCCTTCAAGTTCTCTCTAACCCTGCCCCCAGCACCAGCTTTTATAGGGGCAGCCAGCTCCCCCTACTGGCCTGAGACAGGAGGCATTGCATGCTAATGTTCCCCTGACTAGAGAACCTCCCCCTTGCTCTCAGACACAGCTTTATTTACACTTATAGCATCCAGGCCAGGGTGACACACAGGACCTTCCAATGTCTGGATGATCGCCAGTTACCGTGGTGACCATCGGACGCCGGATGCACGTGACCATGTAGTAGTGAGCAAGGCCCGCTTGAGGACCTTAGTTGCCAAGGTGATCACTGCACGCCGGAAGCTTGCTACCGGAAGTGGTATGGCGTTTGCCGCAAACTGAGGGCGGTCGCCTAGTTTAGATGACCGCTCTGCAAAATGAGTTTAAGAGCAAGAACGGGGGACAGCATCAAAGGGGTACAGTACATTTGAGTGATTTCTGCCTACAATGATCACACAATGACTGATTACATAATGACTGCAGGATGATATAAATGACTACAGGATCAGGGAACCCCATTGGAATTATAGGCGGTTACCATGGTGAAGGTAAACAATGATGGGGAAAGGTCCCCTCCCCGGTAAATTATTTAGGAGGCCCATCAAACAGCGGTAAATGAGAATAAACAAGAAGGGAGAGACATGTGGCCATCTCCCCCTTTTTTCAGGAGAGTGTGGCACTCTGCACCTCCTCAGAGAAACCCACCACTGTGGGACCTCCATATGTTCGGATATTTTTGATATCTCGTTTTTAGGCACAGAGCACTTTATTTAAGCACTGGGACGCTTTTTGTTGGATTGTAATAATGTTTAGCAACTTGGTCTCATATTAATAGTGCTCTATTACATGGCTTTTTTCCCAACAATTATAGTACACTCCCCTGATGACTTCTCCTCACGGAGAAAGAAACGCGTCAGGAGGGATGAACCACACTTGTGTACTGCCCTTGTTAGGGCGTGAGTGCACGGGGTACGACAGGGTAGTAAGGAATATATCCTGTCGATCTCTACATATTTTTACCCCTAGTCGTTTGACTCCCCTTCAGCCATAAACGGGTAAGAGCTATACATGTCTTTTTTCTTCTTTGAATGTTGGGGTATGATGCACTTTAGCACCTTGTGATTTTTAATTGTTCTAATGGAGAGAGGTAATGGATGTATGTTTTATGTTATAACCGCGCGCCTTTTTTTTTTTAAGCTTTTTTCACTGTTTTCAGAACATTAACAGTAAGAACATGGAAGAGTCCAGGAGCCATTTGGTGAGCTGCATATCCTGCTACATGTTCACAGACTTGCCAGTGGAAAAGCCAAACTTCACATGCCAGAAATGCAAGCTTGTGTCCCTGTTGGAGGAAAAGTTGCGAAATCTAGAAGAGAGGTTAACTACCTTGAAAATCATTAAGGAAGGTGAAGAGTTCTTAGATAGAGCAGAATTATCTCTTCATGATTCAGAAAGAGAAGAAATTCGAACTGCACCTGACGAAACAGAGGAATGGAAGCCTGTGACCCAGAGAAGCAGGAGGATCGAGAGGCAGTCAGCACCCATACTGCTCAGGAACCAGTACCAGGCTCTCTCGCAGGAGAACCATGAAGAAATACAGCAAGATAAGACTTTGCCAGCAATGAATAACCTTGTAAGCCCTCAGAATCCTCCTGGATGGAGAAAGAAGAATGTTGTGAAGAAAAAACGGAGAGTGGTGGTCATGGGGGATTCCCTGTTAAGAGGAACAGAGGCCGCTATCTGCAGACCAGACATAACCTCAAGAGAAATGTGCTGTCTTCCAGGAGCAAAAATTAAAGATGTGTCTGACAGGATATCAAGACTCTTCAGACCTACAGATCACTACCCATTCCTGCTAATACATGTGGGGACAAATGACACCGCAAGAAAGGACCTGGAAACCATCTGCAGTGACTTTGAAGACTTAGGCAAGAAAGTGAAAGAATTGGGAGCGCAGGTGGTCTTCTCATCCATCCTCCCAGTGGATGGCCATGGAACAATGAGGTGGAATAAGATTCTACAGGTGAACAACTGGCTACGTCGATGGTGCCGTCAACAAGGATTTGGATTTCTGGATCACGGAATGAATTACCTATACGATGGACTACTTGCTAGAGATGGGGTGCACCTTACGAAGACTGGAAAACATGTATTTGGAAGTCGCCTTGCTACACTCATCAGGAGAGCTTTAAACTAGAACAATGTGGGAAGGGAAGCAAAAGGCCAGAAAAAGCCATACAGCTGACAAATACTATTGAGATCTCTGCTACTGGAAGTGGAAAGGAAGAACAAAGACAAAACAATTTAAATAATAAAAATATGGGAGGAAGAGAAACCAATCACAAACTAAAATGTTTTTATACAAATGCACAAAGCATGGGCAACAAACAAGGAGAATTGGAACTACTAACGCAGGAAAAGGAATATGATGTCATTGGAATCACTGAAACTTGGTGGGACGAAACACATGATTGGAATAAAAGGCTAAAAGGATACAATTTATTTGCAAGAAACAGACTTGATAAACGAGGAGGAGGTGTCGCATTGTATGTTAGAAAAGTGTATATCTGCACAGAGATTGAAGCTTCAGAGACTGGGAGTTCTGTGGAAACTGTTTGGGTAAGAATACAAGGAGAGAACAACGGAAAGGACACCATTGTAGGCATTTACTACAGGCCACCTGGGCAAGCTGAAGATATGGATGAACTCTTTATGTATCAAATGACCAAGTTCTCCAAAAAATATGACGTAGTGGTCATGGGAGATTTCAACTATCCAGACATTTGTTGGGAATCTCTCTCAAGTAAAACTAACAGGTCAAGCAAATTCTTATCCTCTCTTGCTGACAACTTTATCTTCCAAAAGGTAGGGGAGAAAACAAGGGGATCTGCTACTTTGGATCTAATCCTTATAAACAGGGAGGAAATCGTTGAGGAGGTAAAGGTGGCTGGGACGCTAGGAGGCAGCGATCATGCTATTATAGAATTTTGGATAACTAGAGGAGGAAGACATGTGAAGACTCAAACTTCAAGGTTAGATTTTAGAAAGGCAGATTTTAAGAGACTCAGAAAGAGAATAGGAGGGATCCAATGGCTGGATGTCCTTAAGGACAAAAATGTCCAGGAAGGATGGGAAATTTTTAAAAATGAGATTCTCAAAGCACAATCGTTAACAATCCCGAAAAGTAGGAAGAATGGGAAGCATTTAAGGAAACCAGGATGGATGAACACAGAACTTAAACACATGCTAAAAAGAAAGAAAGAAATGTTTATTAAATGGAAAGAGGGAGGCATATCTAAAGAAGATTATAATGCAGTCTGCAGATCCTGCAGTGCACGTATCAGGTTAGCTAAAGCTGACAATGAATTAAGGCTTGCAAGAGATGTCAAAAGCAATAAAAAAGGATTTTGGGGGTATGTCAAAAGTAAAAGAAAAGTCAAAAATGCTATAGGATTTTTACAGGATGAAAATGGAGAAATGGTAAGAGAGGATGTTGAGAAGGCCGAACTTTTTAATTCCTATTTTGCATCTGTTTTCTCTCAGAAAGAAAATGTAACATCAACTGATCTTCACTGTTCTTTTAGAGGAATAGAGGAATCCAAGTTATCTGTAAACAGAAAGATTGTGAGGGAATATTTAGCTAACATAAATGAGTTCAAGTCTCCAGGTCCAGATGAATTACACCCCAGAGTACTGAAGGAGATCATAGAAGAAATTTTAGAACCACTCTCCATAATCTTTGAAAATTCTTGGAGAACAGGAGAAGTCCCAGAAGACTGGAGAAGAGCAAATGTTGTTCCTATCTTCAAAAAGGGGAAGAAGGTGGACCCAGGGAACTATAGGCCGGTGAGTCTGACTTCTATACCAGGAAAGATCTTTGAACAAATTATTAAACAACATGTATGTAAGTACATGGATAAGAATGAAGTGATTAACCAGAGTCAGCATGGGTTTGTAACTAACAAGTCATGTCAGACTAACTTAATTTCCTTCTATGACAGAATCACTGACTGGGTGGATCAGGGAAATGCTGTAGATATAGTATATCTTGACTTCAGCAAAGCATTTGACAAAGTATCTCACACCATCCTTATTGAAAAAATGACCAAGTATGCAATGGACCAGGCAACTGTTAGGTGGATTCATAACTGGCTTAGTGATCGGACTCAAAGGGTGGTTGTAAATGGCTTCACATCCAGCTGGATGAATGTCTCAAGTGGGGTACCACAGGGCTCCGTCCTGGGACCTGTATTGTTCAACATCTTTATCAATGATTTAGATGAAGGAATTGAGGGTAAACTGATTAAATTTGCTGATGACACAAAGCTAGGAGGGATAGCTAATACTAGAGAAGAGAGAGAGAGGATTCAAAAAGACCTAAATAAACTGGAGCAGTGGGCAGCAACCAACAGAATGGTTTTTAACAGGGAAAAATGCAAAGTACTACATCTGGGGGCAATAAAAATGAAAAAAGCATATACAGAATGGGAGGAATAGAGCTAAGCAACAGTACATGTGAAAAAGACTTAGGTATACTAATAGATCATAGACTGAACATGAGTCAACAGTGTGATGCAGCAGCAAAAAAGGCAAATACAATTCTGGGATGTATTAACAGAAGCATACAGTCTAGATCACGTGAAGTCATTATCGGTCTTTACTCCTCTTTGGTCAGACCTCATCTGGAATACTGTGTACAGTTTTGGGCACCACATTTTAAAAAAGACATAGACAAACTGGAGCAAGTTCAGAGAAGAGCGACCAGAATGGTGACTGGTCTGCAAACCATGTCCTATGAGGAACGGTTGCAGGATTTGGGAATGTTTAGCTTGCAAAAAAGAAGACTGAGAGGAGACTTAATAGCTGTCTACAAATATGTCAAGGGCTGTCACATTGTAGAAGGATCATCTTTATTCTCATTTGCACAAGGAAAGACTAGAAGCAATGGGATGAAACTAAATGGGAGGAGACACAGATTAGATATTAGAAAAAACTTTTTGACAGTTAGGGTGATTAATGAGTGGAACAGGCTGCCACGAGAGGTGGTGAGTTCCCCTTCAATGGACGTCTTCAAACAGAGGCTGGACAGACATCTGTCTGAGATGATTTAGTGAATCCTGCTTTGAGCAGGGGGTTGGACCAGATGACCCAGGAGGTCCCTTCCAACTCTACCATTCTATGATTCTATGATTCTATGCTTAATATTTAGTGGACCCAGATAATTTGGTGTCTTTAAAACTGTTATGATCTGCAAAATGAACTAAGGAAAGATAGGGGAAGGCTGTCCCTACAGTAAGACTAAGCTGAATCCCTACGATGTAGCGGGCTGCCTGTTCCTAGCGAACAGACCCGCCTTAGTCCTCGGCTAGTCTGAACGAAGACCTATAGCATAAGGGAGGGGTCCCTAAAAGAACTAAGGACTGGGACAAAAAATGGGACACCTCCTAAACAGAAAGTAGTTGCAGAACACAAAAAGACAAACTGACAAAAAGGTACTAGAGGTCCCAGAAGGACCAAGCGAGCTGCCAGATAGGCACAGAAGCACCTGGCTAGAGAAGCAGTCAAACAACACTGAAGTCCAGCACAGCCAAAAGGGCGGAGCTGGAATATAAAGGCAGATGGTCACGTGACCGCAAAACACAAGATGGAAAAAACAAACAGGAGGGTTCTAACAAAGACTATATACTGTGTCATACTCTGATGGTATTGGAGTTGGTGGGGTGTTAGCAGTTGTTAGCCCACCCACCTTTTTAATTAAGTATTAATAAAAGGTATGTTTTAAAGGGATTTTCTATGCTATAACAAAAATTGGCAGTCCAGGTGCATCAATGTGGAGGGGGGGCTGCTGACACCACAAATATTTCAGCTAGATGAGCATCCTCGGACGCACATTCTGCTGCAATATATTGCAGCGCAGGGGATCCGCCCGCTCCCTGCACTGCACTCCAATTTGCGGCCAGTAGCTGACCTCTTCATGCCCATGACTGGGGGCATTGACGTCATGTGCGATGGTGGGGACACCGAAGTCAGCTGGCGGCTCCGGCTCCTGCTCAGCTTGGTCGCCATAAAAGCAGGGGGGCCCAAACACATTTCTTGCACAGGGGCCCCAAGCTGTCTGTGTCCGCCCCTGCTTCAGCTGATCGTTCAGCAGACAGCCTTTCAAGTCGACATTCTCATACACAGGAGCGCTCGCTCAGCCTACAGTTTACAACATCTAAATTAATACATCAACAGGACCGCCGCCAGCAGACTGCTACATCACCAGAACCGCCGGCAGCAGACTGCTACATCACCAGAACCGCCGGCAGCAGACTGCTACATCACCAGAACCGCCGGCAGCAGACTGCTACATCACCAGAACCGCCGCCAGCAGACTGCTACATCACCAGAACCGCCGCCAGCAGACTGCTACATCACCAGAACCGCCGCCAGCAGACTGCTACATCACCAGAACCGCCGCCAGCAGACTGCTACATCACCAGAACCGCCGGCAGCAGACTGCTACATCACCAGAACCGCCGGCAGCAGACTGCTACATCACCAGAACCGCCGGCAGCAGACTGCTACATCACCAGAACCGCCGCCAGCAGACTGCTACATCACCAGAACCGCCGCCAGCAGACTGCTACATCACCAGAACCGCCGCCAGCAGACTGCTACATCACCAGAACCGCCGCCAGCAGACTGCTACATCACCAGAACCGCCGCCAGCAGACTGCTACATCACCAGAACCGCCGCCAGCAGACTGCTACATCACCAGAACCGCCGCCAGCAGACTGCTACATCACCAGAACCGCCGCCAGCAGACTGCTACATCACCAGAACCGCCTCCAGCAGACTGCTACATCACCAGAACCGCCGCCAGCAGATTGCTACATCACCAGAACCGCCGCCAGCAGACTTCTACATCACCAGAACCGCCGCCAGCAGACTTCTACATCACCAGAACCGCCGCCAGCAGACTGCTCCATCACCAGAACCGCCGCCAGCAGACTGCTACATCACCAGAACCGCCGCCAGCAGACTGCTACATCACCAGAACCGCCGCCAGCAGACTGCTACATCACCAGAACCGCCGCCAGCAGACTTCTACATCACCAGAACCGCCGCCAGCAGACTGCTACATCACCAGAACCGCTGCCAGCAGACTGCTACATCACCAGAACCGCCGCCAGCAGACTGCTACATCACCAGAACCGCCGCCAGCAGACTGCTACATCACCAGAACCGCCGCCAACAGACTTCTACATCACCAGAACTGCCGCCAGCAGACTGCTACATCACCAGAACCACCGCCAGCAGACTGCTACATCACAGAACCGCCGCCAGCAGACTGCTACATCACCAGAACCGCCGCCAGCAGACTGCTACATCACCAGAACCGCCGCCAGCAGACTGCTACATCACCAGAACCGCCGCCAGCAGACTTCTACATCACCAGAACCGCCGCCAGCAGACTTCTACATCACCAGAACCGCCGCCAGCAGACTGCTACATCACCAGAACCGCCGCCAGCAGACTGCTACATCACCAGAACCGCCAGCAGCAGACTGCTACATCACAGAACCGCCGCCAGCAGACTGCTACATCACCAGAACCGCCGCCAGCAGACTGCTACATCACCAGAACCGCCGCCAGCAGACTGCTACATCACCAGAACCGCCGCCAGCAGACTTCTACATCACCAGAACCGCCGCCAGCAGACTGCTACATCACCAGAACCGCCGCCAGCAGACTGCTACATCACCAGAACCGCCGGCAGCAGACTGCTACATCACAGAACCGCCGCCAGCAGACTGCTACATCACCAGAACCGCCGCCAGCAGACTGCTACATCACCAGAACCGCCGCCAGCAGACTGCTACATCACCAGAACCGCCGCCAGCAGACTGCTACATCACAGAACCGCCACCAGCAGACTGCTACATCACCAGAACCGCCGGCAGCAGACTGCTACACAGGGTGGATTTGATTTAAATCAGTGATTTAAATCAAAGTTTCTACCTAAACTAGTTCTTGCTACTTTAACATGCAAGTAGATGAAGATTTTTAGAATCACTTTTTAGATTACTTTTTTCTCCCCAGTTTAATGGGTTAATCATTCATATTTGGACACCACTGTTCTGTTGTACTTAGGAAGGAGAAAAATAATCCTGACCTTAATAACAATTTAAATAGATTTATTCAACTGAAACAATAACAACATTACAGCATAAGTTATTTGCTTAAACAAACATCCATGTTTGTTAACTAATTTGGCTAAACAAAATATATATATATATTTTAAGAAACTTAGACTGTCAGCCCAGCCGACACATGAAAAACTTAAATACTACTGTCCCTGCTGTCCTCTGTAGCTCACTCGTCGTCATCTTCATCATCATCTTCTTCTTTGTTCCTATTCATAATCTGGAAAAGAAAAACAAGCTTTCCTGCTTTATTGGGTCCCAACCGATTTCTCAATTTAGAATGAATGAGTCCAAAGGAAGAGAATATTCTTTCAACGCCTGCAGAAGAAGCTACTGCTGTTAAAAGTGAAATCATTACTTGAACAGTCTCTAAATCCAAGCGCTTAAGTGACTTCCACCAGTTTACTGGTGTGACCTTCCTTAAAATATCTTCAGCAAACATATATTTCTTGAATGGTTCCCCCTTAGCTCTGAAGTTTATTATAGTTGGCATTAAAGATGGATGATTGCTGGATACCCATGTCATAGCTAACTCCTCTTCCTCAGCACTTAGGTTTTGACCCTGATATTGGATATTGACAATATTTGCCAAAAAATGAGCTGGAGTCAGTGCTTGTCCCATTCGTTTGTTTACTGCTTGTAATTTAATTCTGTCCATGTGTAGTTCTGTTTTTAAGTGTTCACTCAGTTCCTTCCAAATTTCAACAGCATCCGCAATAAAACAGCTATTTTTCTGTATTTTGTTTAAAGCTTGAGAGATGGGTTTCAGGAAGCTCAGCATATGTTCAACATTTCTCTTAAGCCCAATGTTGAGGATTTTGGCCGTGACAGTGCCATCTATTTTATCTCGATTTTCTTCACAAAGTGTCATCAGAATAGGCCAGTTTTCGATATACTGCTCAAAACAGTCCACCACAGAGTTCCATCTAACATCTTGTGGGAGCGTTAGCTTGGTTCCACCCATCCTTTTCAGAGCTGCTGCAGCAAAATGATTATTACGGAAGTATTTAGCAATTTCAACAACATTAGCCTTTATTTCTGGAACACTTAAGTCTTTGGCTAAGAGGTGCAGCAAATGAGCACTGCAACCATATGTTATTAGCAGCTTTGTATTCCCTCCCTGCTCTTCTAAATTTCTTCTCATCTTGGATACGTTTGCAGCATTGTCAGTGACCAAACTGCGTACTAGACATTTGAATTTTTGTTCACATGCTGTTATAGCTTTTACTGCCACTTCTTGTAAGTATTCTGCTGTGTGTGCATTTCCTGACGTATCAGTTGTTTGTGCAAGGAAGACTTTACCTTCTTCTGTTGTTATATAAGCACATACAATAGGATCATTGTGGACATTACTCCACCCATCAATACTTAGGTTAACAATTTTACCCTCCAGAGCTGTTGCACATTGCTCCATTTCTCTGTCATACACTTGATCCAGCAGTTTCCCTGCAACATCAGCTCTGCTGGGTGGACTGTATCCTGGTCTCAGTGACTGAACCATATTAATGAAATGTGGGTTCTCAGTCAGACGGAAAGAAGAGTTCGTTGCATAAATAAACTGGGCAATTTTTTCATCAATCAACTCTTTTTCTAATCTGCTAGTTCTTATCACAAACCTATCTATGGTGGTTCCAGGAGGTAAAGGTTTTTTCTTCCTTTTGGGTGATGGTGATATGTGGCTGTGGGTGTCTGATGATGATGCTGCTGCTAATGAAGCAGTATCCTGGATGGATAACTCTGAAACTGTAGAACAGGATGATGGTGATCTTGGAGGTGGATAGTTTCCAGAATCCATGAATTCCCCTAAACAAAAAAAGTCAATGCTGTTATTTTATTGTTTATACAATTTTTGCTTATTGTACACAACACATCACTGCCCCTGCCCCAAAAGGAATATTTGTTTTTCTTCATAACTGTACCAAATGACAGTAACATGCAGTAATAATAAGAAATATAATTTTTCTCACACATGACAGTTCAGTCTTTAGAAATAGGATTCAATAAAAATGTTTACCAACAGATCCTGCCTGTTCAGAAGTGTTTCTTTGGTCATCTTCATCACCGCACTTCTCATGATGTTGCCTCATTCGCGCCACCAGGCTTTGCATCTCTTTGTTGCATCGTTTGCATTTTGCACGCATGCCTGCCTTACCGATAGGCGAAGGAGCTTCATTAAAATATTCCCAAACTGGGTCTCTTTTACGGCCTGCTGCCATTATAAGGAAAGAATGTAATAAACCTCAGATCGTACACACAAACAGATCCAGACTTGTCTGTCTGTGGCTATGCTGCAGTATTGTGCTCAAAGTTTCACTTTCATTTTCTTGTCTGCTTGCCCTTCCTCCTCCTCACACTTAGATTCACATTCTTCTTGTATTGTGCAGATCTATTCCACTCCAAACAATCAGAAACATATTGTCTAACTTCTTGGACTTGGCACTGAAGGGGTTGATTCTGTATTCATAGGTTTGTAGAACAATAGGATTAAGGTCTTTTTCTCAACTCTGTTCATGTTGTAACATTTTTGCCGTGAAGAAGAGGCTGGGACCTCCGCGGAGTCAAATTCAGTTTTGAGAACTGCGTAAGTAAAGCGAGCGTCTGTGATAATATAGGAGAGAAACTGCCCACTAATCCTACAGAAACCTCTGGAAGAACATGGCATTGTGAATGTTACACATATACAGCCTTTATTCTTCTGAGTTAAACAACTCAGCTTTATCTCATGATGGAAGAACCTTTGGATGGTAAAATATTTTCCTCAAAAAGCAGTTTATTGAAAAAAATCCGATTTAAATCAAAAAAATCTGATTGTTTTGATTTTTTAAAAAAAAAACATTGATTTTTATCCACCCTGCCCACAGACGTAAAAATACTGGCCAAGGTGTTGGCTCTGAGGTTGAGTAAAGTTATTTTTACAATAAGCCATGCTGATCAATCTGGGTTCATGCTGACGAGGTCTACTGCTGTTAACATTTGTAGGATCACTTGAATCTTTAGATGCCACCTGAAAATTCCGGAGACAGTGTCATTGGTTCCATGTATGCCACTAAGGCATTTAATAGCATAGAGTGGGAGTTCCTCTGGTAGTGTTGGAAATGTTCAGATCGGGACCTAAATGTATCTCTTGGATTAAATTACTATACCGGTAACTCAAGGCAAAGTTGAGAATCAATGGTTTTCTCATAAAGTCTTACACTGTGGGCACGCAGAAGAGGTGTCCCTTGTCTCCCCTGCTCATTGTGATGGCCATAGAGCCTCTGGCAGCAGCTAATGAAGAGCATCCAGACAATGTTGATTTTCATTGTTAAGATGTGGAGTTAATGGTTGCCCTTTAAGTCGATGACCCATTGTTATTTTTAGCACATGCTTCCTCTACGTTATTAGCGGCAATATCCGTATTTGAAGGATTTGGATATTTGTCTGATTTGACCATCGCCTGGTCTAAATCTGTTCTACTTCCCAGAGAGAAAATGTGTTGCTCCTTGATAGCTCCACATTGTGCCACAGGTGGTTTCAGAGGTCCAATATTTCAGACTAAAAATAACGACCAGTGTCATGGATTACGAGACATCAATTATTACAAATTATAAAACAGAAGATGGAGGTTTGGTCCAGGTTCCCTCTGTCAGTAGTGGGATGCATAAATCTTATTAAACTAGTATAGGTGCCCCAGTTGTTATATATACTACACAATTCTCCAGTGTAGATTCCACTATGCTATTTACCCAAAAATAACTCTAAGACAATTTATATGGAATAAGCATCAACTTAGAATCTCTGATGTGGGGAGGTTTGGCAGTGCTGAATCTTTGGATATATTTTTTGGCAACACAGTTGCAGCATATCCGTGGTTGAAAGGAGTAGCTCAGCACTAAATACTCAAACAACATGTAAGCCTAGCTAGTCTTAATGAAGCTTTGGAGGCCTATAAATGTAAAATAACGCCATATCAAATGATCACCCTTACCTTGATCCATAGGGTTTAGTGGAAAGTTGAGGAACTTTTTGGGTATGTGGAGGATCTCGAAACTGAGGAGTGGGGAAAGACTGCAGTGGAAGAATGGTTTACATGGTAATGAAGTTGTTAGCACAACATTGGATAGAGGAGAAGGGTCCCGACTATACAACAATTATTTCTAAGATAAAATGGTTCATAATTCTGGAGAAGGCAGTGTATACTAAATGAGGTGAGGTGTCATTGCAAAATTCAAGTGTGATATTGATATATTGAGAATGGCTTCCATAGAGATAATCGGGTTCCGTTTAGGTTTCTTGTAGCTTACTATCAGGGAGAGGTAAAACGTTAATAGAACAAGTTAATCCCCCAATTCTGGGATGAAAGGCAGTGCTTAATATCTAAAAAAATATATAATGTCAAAATAGTAGAGATGAGCAGATCGCTTTGCACAACCCTTGTCCACAGTCCAAGTCCATGATCTCTAGCCATGGACAGGAGCAGTGTGAATTTCCTGAGCTTCCAGGTTCCCCAGCACAGAGTTTGACTAACTGGTCTAGCACCATTTGCAAAGCTGATGATGCGCCAGGCCGGCAAAGAATAAGCTGAGCCTAAGATTCCAGAGGGTAAAGAAATTCTGGCAGATCCTGTCATCGGCCGGAGATCACTGACCTGATCCATGGACCAGGGTTGAGCGAAGCGATCTGATCATTTCTGCTAAACAGATAAATTTTCCAAATAACAAAATATATCCCAAGGACAAGAAATTACATTTTAGGGTTAGGGCTAATGATTCAAGGTTGTTACTGTAGAGGTTTAGGAAAACAATTATTCTATTTTTTACAAGGTGGAATATAGGGTTTGTATAAATCTTTGAACTTCAGTAAATGGAATGATCAATTAGAAGCCGCATTTTGTATTTACTGGTTTAAACTTTATTTTATGGTAAAAATAGTTGGATTCTCACAAACATTTACGTGACAAAAAAAAGTAAAACTAAAAGATACTGTACAAAAAGGCAAATATTTTTATAGGGGTTATCCCCTTTTGGAGAATCTTCATCTCCAACTGCAGTTTGTTATAAAATAACCAGCCACTCATTACTCATCGTCCTAGGGTCCAGCGCTAAATCTTTGCCCTGCTCCTGGCGTCTGGTATTGGCTGCGGCACTGACTCCACGTCGACAGTGCGGCGGCCAATCAGAGAACTCAGCAACGCTGAATGGGGTGGTTCAGTTTACATGGGCAGAGTTGCTGAGCTCACTGATTGGTTGCCACACTTTTGCCATGAAGTCAACGCCACATCCAATACTGGACACCGGGAACAGCGCCAGAAGCTCAGCGTTGGACCCGGAGAAAGTGAGTGAACAGTGGTTGATTATTTTCTAACAAATGGCAGCACGGGATGAGGATTTTCTATAAGGAGACAACCCCTTAAGTTCTTGACCAATGTTTAGTGTTATAACTAGCTTTTCCTATCTCATCAGTGATTTAATTTGAATGTCTATTATAATATTAGTACATACAACAAATGCTATATCATTGAGTGAATCCATTTGTTTTTAAGCAGATCTGATTTGTGTGTAAAACATTTCAAACATTCAGGAATTGGAAATGTTTTTATTGTGAAAGATTTCGCATGTGGAATTAGCGCTGGCTTCGATGAAAACACTCTTCGAATACGGTACGTGAAAATTTTTTCTGATATATATTTGAGTTTTTAATCGTTAAGACTTGATTTCTTGGTAAGATATTTCTGACATTATGGGCATGAAAATGGCTTCTCCCCTATGTGAGTTCTTTGATGTCTAACAACTTCTAACTTCTTACTAAAACATTTCCCACATTCGGAACATGAATATGGCATTGATCTTGTATGAACATTTTGATGGTTAACAAGAGATGATTTATCGGTAAAAAATGCTCCACACTCTGAACATGAAAATGGCTTCACCCCTGTGTGAACCCACTGATGTGTAACAAGATACGATTTCCGGTTAAAACATTTCCCACATTCTGAACATGAATATGGCATTGATCCTGTATGAATATTTTGATGGTTAACAAGAGATGATTTATCGGTAAAAAATGCCCCACACTCTGAATATGAAAATGGCTTCACCCCTGTGTGAACCCACTGATGTCTAACAAGATGTGTTTTATTATTATAAAGTTTCCCACATTCTGAACATGAGAATGGCTTCTCCCCTGTGTGAGTTCTCTGGTGTGTAACAAGAGCTGATTTCCGGTTAAAACATTTCCCACATTCTGAACATGAAAAAGGCTTCTCCCCAGTGTGAGTTCTCTGGTGTCTAACAAAATCTGATTTCTGGTTGAAACATTGTCCACACTCTGAACATGAAAATGGCTTCTCCCCTGTGTGAACCCACTGATGTCTCGCAAGACTTGACTTATCAATATAGCATTTATCACATTCTGAACATGAATACGGCTTCTCCCCTGTGTGAATTCTCTCGTGGGTAACAAGACCCCATTTCTGTTTAAAGCATTTTCCACATTGTGAGCATGAAAATGGCTTTGCATCTGTGTGGCTTCTCTGATGTCTAAAAAGAAAAGATCTTTCGCTAAAACATTTCCCACAATCTTTACAAGAAAATGGCTTCTCCCCTGTGTGACTTCTCTTATGTTGAATAAATTTTGATTTCCAGTCAAAATATTTTCCACATTCCAAACATGTATATGGCTTCTCTCCACTATTAGCACTTTGGTTCACGGTATCTTTTCTGTTTCCTTTATTTTCCTTAACATTCGGTAATGAATCAGAAGACAGGTCCTGTTCGAAAGGATCTGATGATAGACTGTTGCCGGGAAGGGCGACATATGGAATTATGACATGTTCTTCATATGTATCGTATGGGATACCACGATTATCTGCTTTACAATCTAAAGATATCTGATGTCCCTCAGAGATCCCGGGACAGTCATCTGCAAAGAATAAAACTGATTATCTTATTTTTTAATAATAAAATGTCTACTGATAATTTATAACATTAATATGTCAAAATTTTCAGCCAAAGTACAAGGCATGCAGCAAAATTGGCTTTTTAACTAAAACAGTGATGCAAAGCCAATCACAATTTAACATTGGGCTTTAAAACAAAAACCAGAAGATAGCAAACACTAGGCCTCATGCTACTTTCTTGCAGTTTATTTTTAATGAACCAAAACCATTTTCATAGGTTCATATATCAGTGTTGCCCGTCGTCAGTCTTTTCTAGCTAAATGCTCAGTGGAGAATTGTAAAAGGAATGTAAAAAGTTAGGAGTGGATAAAATCCGGAATTAGTCTTAGTGGTTATGATGTTTCCAGGAGTCCACATGACAGCACCATAGGAGGAGTAATCCCATATCCTCTGTAGGCGCAGGATGCACAAGAGGTTAAAAGCCCTCCCACCTCCAACCTCCTCATTGATTTTCCAAGAACCACATTGGCTGGGTACAACACAATTTTATTCTAGACTACTTAGACATATGTTAGAATCACATACAGTAGCAATATATGGAGGGAAATAAGGGTGCTGTCATGTGGACTCCTGGAAACATCATTACCGGCAAAACTAATTCTGTTTTTTTACCCAGTACATCCTCATGACAGCACCATAGGAGTATACCCAAGAACTCATAGCTTAGGGTGGGATAAATGCCTGAAGCACCTTCCTACCAAACACAGATCTCTGCTGTGAGAGAATATCTAGTTTGTAGTGTTTGCAAAATGTAGTATGTCCTGACCATGTGGCTACGGTACAAATCTGTTCAATGGTAGCCCCTGCTCTAGTTGCCCAAGAGTTGGAAACTGCTCTGGTAAATGGGCTTTGATAATTTCAGGGGGAGACTGTCCTTCTGAAAGGTATGCTAGATTAATCATGGATCTAACTAAGGATGGTTTTGAAGCCTTCCTGCCTATATTTTTCCCCCCACACTGTAAGAAAAGATTAGAGTCTAATCTCCAGTTCCGAGTGGCTTTCAAATAGGCCAACACTGCTCTGCGGACATCAAGATGGTGAAACTCTTCCTCTCTCGGATTTCTAGGGTTTTCGCAGAATGATGGAAGAACCACTTCTTAGTTTAAAGACACCACCTTCGGGTAGAAGCTTGGATCCAGTTTGAGAATGATTCAATCATCCCAAATATGCATACATGGCTCGACAACAGAGAGAGCCTGGATCTCACGCAACCGTTTAGAAGTGGTAATTGCCACCAAGAAGACTGTTTAGAGAGTCAAGTTCTTTATTTCTAATTCATGAACTGGGCCGAAGGAAGGTTTGCAAAGGACTCTCAAGACAGATCCCACGGAGGGGAAGAAATTCTCTGGGCAGGCCTAAGTCTCTGGATTGCCTTGGAAAATCTGATTATCAAGGGATGCAAGGACAATGATATGTCGAAGAAAGCACTTAGTGCCGCAATCTGCACCTTCAAGGTACTTGGTCTAAGACCTGTTTCAAATCCCGCCTGCAAGAAATCAAGGATCGCAGGGATATCTGGTTGAGAGGTGTCTACCGTCCTGTGGAACTGACAAAAGGTCCTCCAGACTTTTTTATATATGGTTTGGGTTACAGGTTTTCTACTAGCCTGCATAGTCTTGATCACTCTGGCGGATAAGCCTTTGGTTTTCAGTATCTCCCCTTCAGAAGCCAGGCTAAAGGCTGGAGTTGTTGAAGATTCCGATAAAACAGTGGACGTTTTATGATGTTTGTCTGTCACTTCCAGGATGGATTTCTGTAGAGGCCTGGAATGGAATTGGCTCCATCTGACGCAGGTGATGCACGACGTCATGATTCCCAAAATACTCATTGCCTATCGAATCAATGTTTTTTTCTCCCTTGCAAAAGAACGAATCCTTTGGGGGATTGAGAGCATCTTGTCTTCCGGGAGATAAGACGTTCACGTTCGGGAGTCGAGATAGACTCCCAAGAAGATGTGTGAAGTACTGTCACGCTGTCTCTGTATACTGGAGGTAGGGGGCCTAAGCTGACCCTAAGCTGGGGCCCTGACTAGTCCCTCAACCTGGAGGTACTGTTAAAGATACAGAGGTCCAGGCCGCCAGCGTAACCCCTACCTCCTGAGGATCCCTGCACCTAAGTAATCTAGTCCTGAGAAGGACCCCGATCACAACAAAAGGGGACAAGTAATAATATGCCCACACACAGTACTTAGACGAACGAGACAGTACAAGGGAAAAACCAAAACCACCTTGCATACAACAACTACACAACTACAACAGAGGGAACACCAACGGGAAAGGAGATAAATGATAAAGCGAGGAAGGGAAAAAACACTCCAAATACACTTATCTCAGAAACTCCAAACACCACGATCCTCTCTGTTAGTCTGAATGAAATGCTTTCACCGACACTTCCCAAACAGACCAGCAGGCATTTGAAGGAGTCTCACTACAGCAGTATTGATTGCAGCTGGGCGAGGCTGGACCTCGTCTAGCACAGAGAGAGAGAGAATTAACTCCCTCACTGCCGAAAAACACAAAGCACCAACAAGTCAGTTGCGAGAAGTCAGGCTGTGTACTCGTGACGATCTTCGTGGCGACACACCCGTGACAGTACCCCCCCTTCTACGAGGGGCCTCCGGACCCTCAGGGCCAGGTTTATCCGGGTGAGTCGTGTGGAAGGCCCGAACTAATCGGTCTGCGTTAATATCCGACGCAGGAACCCACATCCTCTCCTCAGGACCATACCCTTTCCAATGAACCAGGTACTGAAGGGACCGGCGATTAAAGCGTGAATCGATGACCCTCGATACCTGGAACTCCAAGTTACCATTGACCACCACTGGAGGGGGAGGTAAAGGTGACGGTACCACCGGCGCCACATACCTCTTAAGCAACGATCTGTGGAACACGTTGTGAATTTTAAACGTAGGGGGGAGGTCAAGACGGAATGCCACCGGATTAATAATAGAACTGATTCTGTACGGCCCGATGAACCTGGGACCCAGTTTCCAGGAGGGAACCTTAAGTTTAATATTCCTGGTAGACAACCATACCCGATCGTTCACACTTAGGTCCGGACCAGACACTCTCCTCCTATCAGCCATACGTTTGTATCGGTTCCCCATAGTATTCAGATTCTTCAGCACCCCTCTCCATACTGAAGCGAGTGATGAGGAAAATCGTTCCTCCTCAGGAACCCCCGAAGAGCCCCCCCTACTGAAAGTACAAAACTGGGGGTGAAAACCATATGCCCCAAAAAACGGGGACTTACCAGTGGACTCGCTCCGCCTATTATTAAGAGCAAACTCTGCCAGAGGTAAGAAAGAAGCCCAGTCCTCCTGGTTCTCTGACACAAAACACCGGAGATATGTCTCCAAGCTCTGGTTCATACGTTCCGTCTGACCATTGGTCTGAGGATGAAAAGCCGATGAGAATGACAAATGCATCCCCCGCCGTGCACAAAACGCCTTCCAGAACTTGGACACAAACTGAGACCCCCGATCAGACACCACCTCGGAGGGCACCCGTGAAGCCTCACAATCTCCCCAATGAACACCTGCGCAAGAGTTTTAGCATTAGGGAGAGCCGGAAGAGCGATAAAATGTGCCATCTTGCTGAACCTGTCCACTACAACGAGTATGACCGTTTTACCCGAAGACGGAGGGAGGTCCGTAATAAAGTCCATAGACAGATGAGTCCAAGGACGCTCCGGGATCTTCAAAGGTAAGAGGGCCCCAGACGGACGGGTATGTGAGGTCTTAGAGCGCGCACAAACCCCACAGGACGCGACAAAAGTTACCACCTCCTTATGTAAGTTAGGCCACCAAAACCGACGCGAGAGGAGATCCACAGTTGCTTTACTCCCCGGGTGTCCTGCAAAAACTGAGTTATGGTGTGCCTCGATCACCTTTTGTCGCAACTGATCTGGAACAAACAGTCTCCCCGGAGGTCCAACAGGGGCGTCCCCCTGAGCCTCCAATACCTCCTCCTCCAGCTCAGAGCATACTGCCGAAACCACCACCCCCTCCTGAAGGATAGGAATCGGGTCGTCCGTATTCCCGGCTCCAGGGAAACTACGAGATAAGGCATCCGCCTTTACATTTTTTGACCCAGGACGATATGTAACGACAAAATTAAACCTGGTAAAAAACAATGACCACCTAGCTTGTCTGGGATTCAGACGTTTCGCGGACTCCAGATATAGCAGGTTCTTGTGATCGGTGATGACGGTGACCGGATGGACTGCCCCCTCCAAAAAATGGCGCCACTCCTCAAAAGCTAACTTAATGGCCAAGAGTTCCCTATTGCCGACATCGTAATTCCTCTCAGCGGACGACAATTTTTTAGAGAAAAAGGCGCACGGATGCCACTTACCAGGGGACGAACCCTGTGACAATACTGCTCCCACCCCTACCTCGGAAGCGTCTACCTCTACAATGAATGGCTGTGACGCATCAGGTTGAATGAGTATGGGTGCCGAGGCAAAACATTTTTTCAAGGAGGAGAATGCTTGACAAGCCTTGTCAGACCACCTAGAAAAATCCGTCCCCTTTTTAGTCATGTCTGTGAGAGGCTTAACCATGGACGAGAAATTACGAATGAACTTCCGGTAATAATTAGCAAACCCCAGGAAACGTTGTAGTGCCTTAAGATTCTCTGGCCGATCCCACTCAAGAACTGCCCGCACTTTCCCAGGGTCCATACGAAAACCGGACGCTGAAACCAGGAAGCCTAAAAACTGGAGTTCCTGTACGGCGAACACACACTTTTCCCATTTGGCATACAGTTTATTATCCCGCAAGATCTGTAACACCTGCCTAACGTGCTCCTGATGAGACACCAGATCCGGCGAGTAAATTAAGATATCATCCAGATATATGACAACAAACTATCCCACCAGGCGGCGAAAAATGTCATTAACAAAGTGTTGGAACACCGCCGGGGCATTAGTCAGACCGAATGGCATGACAAGGTTCTCATAATGCCCCTCCGGAGTGTTAAACGCCGTCTTCCACTCATCCCCCTCCTTCATCCTAATCAGATTGTACGCCCCCCTGAGATCCAACTTAGAGAACCATTTGGCGCCCACGATCTGATTAAAGAGATCGGGAATAAGTGGGAGCGGATACGGATCTCGGACCGTAATCCGATTAAGTTCACGGAAATCCAGGCAAGGGCGTAGGCCTCCATCTTTCTTCTTAACAAAGAAGAACCCCGCAGCCACCGGTGAAGATGAAGGTCTAATATGCCCCTTAGCCAGACTTTCTGAAATATAATCCTTCATGGCCTGCCTCTCAGGACCAGAAAGGTTATACAACCTAGCTTTAGGTAACTTGGCCTCAGGGAGCAGTTTTACAGAACAGTCATACTCGCGATGAGGAGGTAGTTTCTGACACCCTTTCTCCGAGAATACATCCTCAAAGTCCGCCAGAAATGGAGGTAAGACCCAAGGAGTAACCGCACCGATGACCGTGTTCATGCAGTTTTTATTACAGAATTTACTCCATTGGCTTATCTCTCTGGTTTGCCAATTAATAACCGGGTTATGCTTAGCTAACCAAGGAAGGCCCAACACTATAGGAGTGGGAAGACCCTCCAACACGTAGCAAGACAACAGTTCTTTATGTATCGCCCCCACTTGAAGTTTTACGTCATGCACAGCTTGCAAAAAACTTCCCTGACCGAGAGGCCTGGCATCGATCGAGAATATGGGGATGGGTTTAGCCAACTCACTCAATCGCATACCTTGAACCCGGGCAAACCGAGCATCAACCAGATTAGCCCCGGCCCCACTATCCAGAAGAACAGATATCCTCTCAGTTCTCGTACCCACCACCACCTCCGCCGGTACGAGAAACTGAGACGAACCTAGGGACGAAATACCTACTCCCAGATTGCCGTCCACCACACAACCTGGGATCAACAGTTTTCCGACGACTCTTCACTCTGCAAGGGACGGGATGGACACCCCCCAATAAAATGTCCCTTTCTCCCACAGAAGAAACACCTTCCTGTCTTATGGCGCACCACCGGTCCCCTCCCCCGAAATGATGTCCCTCCTAATTGCATAGGCTCCTCTGGACTGACCAGGGGAACCACCATATGAGGGGACCTTGTAGGAGGTGGAGTCATCACAGGGGGTAGAGTTATCCCGCACCTCTCCCGAAGCCGTCTGTCAACGCGAATAGCAAGGGCCATAGCGGCTTCCAGTGACGCGGGAGAGTCATACTGTGCCAACACATCCTGTAATTTGTCGGATAAACCATGACAAAACTGGCTCCTAAGAGCCGGGTCATTCCACTGGGTGTCCGTGGCCCACCTACGGAACTCCGAACAGAATTCCTCTGCCGGACCATCTCCCTGCTGGATCCTACATAACTTAGACTCAGCAAGGGAGATCCGATCTGGGTCATCATATACGAGTCCCAGAGCAGCGAAAAACCTATCCACTGACTGGAGAGCCGGGGAGCCCGGGGGAAGAGAGAATGCCCAAGATTGTGGGTCCCCTTGTAGGAGCGAGATGACAATTCCCACCCTTTGTTCTTCACTCCCCGATGACCGAGGCCGCAGCCGAAAGTACAACTTGCATGCCTCCCGGAAAACAAAAAACTTGTCCCGCCCCCCAGTGAACCTGTCAGGGAGAGCTACTTTAGGTTCTGGTCCGGCTTGCTCCTGAGGATGCAAAACCTTGGACCTAACGTCCGCCAGCTCCATGGACAAACTCTGCAACTGCCGAGCTAGACCGGCTACTGGATCCATGGTAGCTGGAGAAAAACTAAGTGGGTCGGTGAAAATGTCACGCTGTCTCTGTATACTGGAGGTAGGGGGCCTAAGCTGACCCTAAGCTGGGGCCCTGACTAGTCCCTCAACCTGGAGGTACTATTAAAGATACAGAGGTCCAGGCCGCCAGCGTAACCCCTACCTCCTGAGGATCCCTGCACCTAAGTAATCTAGTCCTGAGAAGGACCCCGATCACAACAAAAGGGGACAAGTAATAATATGCCCACACACAGTACTTAGACGAACGAGACAGTACAAGGGAAAAACCAAAACCACCTTGCATACAACAACTACACAACTACAACAGAGGGAACACCAACGGGAAAGGAGATAAATGATAAAGCGAGGAAGGGAAAAAACACTCCAAATACACTTATCTCAGAAACTCCAAACACCACGATCCGCTCTGTTAGTCTGAATGAAATGCTTTCACCGACACTTCCCAAACAGACCAGCAGGCATTTGAAGGAGTCTCACTACAGCAGTATTGATTGCAGCTGGGCGAGGCTGGACCTCGTCTAGCACAGAGAGAGAGAGAATTAACTCCCTCACTGCCGAAAAACACAAAGCACCAACAAGTCAGCTGCGAGAAGTCAGGCTGTGTACTCGTGACGATCTTCGTGGCGACACACCCGTGACAAGTACCTGGGACAAGATTGGATTTTTCTTTGTTCACAATCAAACCCAGGCTGGTTAAAGTCTGTAGGACAAATTCCAGATGTTGAATCATATCTAGAGGGGATCCTGCCACCATCAGGAAGTCGTCCAAGTATGGAATGATGGTAATATCCCTGAGTCGGATATAGGCTACCACCTCTGCCATGATCTTCGTAAAGATTCTGGGAGCAGATGACAGGCTGAAGGGAAGACATCGGAACTGGTAGTGTAGAATCTGACTGCCTGATGATAGCGCAAACCTCAGATATTGCTGACTTGAGGAATGTATCGGCAGGTGGTAATATGCATCCCTGAGGTCCAGGGTGCAAATTACCGCATCTGTGTCTAACAGAGGAATGGCTGATCTCACAGATTCTATGCGGAATTTTTTTGTAGTGGACCCATCGGTTTAGGGGTTTCAGATTGATAACTGTACGGAACTCCCCTGATGTTTTGTTTTTTTTTACTGAAAACAGAGGAGTATTGGCCCCGATGTTGGTCGTATTCTGGAACTGGAACAATAACCTTCTGTTGTAGAAGTTTATCTACGTCTGCACGTAGACGGGAAAGTTAGGTAGGGGAACCCCTTGTTAGGTGGAATCTTTGAGGGAGATTTTGAGAAAACTCTATCCTGTAACCCTGCGCTATAGTTGATAATATCCAGGGATTTTGAGTTACCTGATGCCAACTGTTTTTGAAAAACCCTACCCACTCCCCTATTCTGACATAGTCATTGTCGTTTTGAATGGGAGATAGTACTGGGCTGGTATTTTTTATCTTTGTTCCCCTTATTAAAACTTCAGCTCATGGATCCCCCTTTTTTCTGAGTGTTATGTTTACGGCAGGGGAAGGTTTGCGAAAGGGCTGCTCCTTCTCTGTCTCCTCAGGAAAGCCCTTTTTCTAGTATGTCATCTAACACTGGTCCGAATACTTTGAGCCCTGAAAACGGAATGGAGCACAGCTTGTTCTTAGAAGCTGTATCCCCAGACCATGCCTTTAACCAAATAGCTCTTCTGGCTGATTTGGAAAGCTCATTATTCCTGGCAGCAAATCTAACTGATTCTGCCAAAGCATCGGCCATAAAATTCGTTGCCATTTTTATAGGGGCAATGATTGACTGAGAGATTCCCTCAGGGTGCCATCCCATAGGTGACCCTCTAGCTCACCTAGCCAGACTTTCATGGATCTGGCAATAGATGTAGCAGCGACATTAGACTTAATAACTGCCAACGAGGCTTCCCAGGCTTTTTTCAAAAGTCCATCCACCTTTCGATCCATAGGATCTTTAAGTCCTGATGAATCCTCAAAGGGGATAGAGGTTTTCTTGATCACCTTGGCTACTGGGACGTTGATCTTAGGAATAGTGTCCCAAACATTGGTGTTATCTAGATCAAAGGAGAGTCGGATGCAGAAGTCTCGTGGAATAGAGTCTCTTCTGCGCATCCTCCCATTCCTCCAGGATCATGTCTTTCACATGAGTATTAACAGGGAAAACCATGGATCTATGGGTTCTAAGTCCACCAAACATTTCATTTTGAATGTTTCTGCTCTTCTCCGCCCCTTTACCTGGATCGTGTTTCGGACGGCTCGTAGAAGAATCTCCATACCATCTGAGTGGAACATGTACTTTTTACGTTCCCCGCCCTGAGGTGGACTAATGGTCTCACCGTTGTCAGAGTCGCCAGATGGGTTGATTTCACCTTCAGAAGATGGTGCTGTATCTTCTCTAGATCTTTTGGGTCCCCGGACATCCAGGACCCCTGAACCTGGGGACTGCAGAGACGTAATAGAAGCCTGAACTTCTTCTTTGATCATACTACGCATCTCGTTTAATAAAGCTCTATGCTCCTCCTCTAGCATGGAGGCTCTACATTCAGCATACAGACACTTTGCATATGAGTCGGGAAGTCTGATGTTACAATCCAGGCACCTCCTGGTTTTCACTGTGGCCTTTTTCCCTTTTCAGAAGGAGGTGGTGACTGCAGAGACATCATCACTGTGGGGCGATCCAGGGAGGGTATCAGGGTGTGACACATCAGCCATTGTAGCGTACTGCTAGGAGTGCCAAAGCTGTAAGCCTGCCTTTGATTCTCCCCAGCTTCCCTTTTTGTACCTTACCTGGTCGTCCTGTCATGTTCTCCTGCTCCACTGGCGTCCACAGTCGATCCACGCTTGAATATTCCGTGCGACCGCCGACTGCAAGTCGTCATCCCTGAACTTAAGGTTTCGACGCAGGCGGTCCCCGAAGCCGGGAGAAGCTGGGCCCACCCTGAGCAGGACGACGAGAGCCCAGCGATGGGGAAGCGGCACCCGGAGGCTCCAGTATACTGGAGGGCTGAGGGACTCCCGACAGGGAGTGTCGGCCCAGGACCCACTTGACGGCGAGAAGGAGAGAGCCGTGGCCCTCCCAATCCCCCAGGGCCCTGTAAGTATCAGTGTTCTTCTGCACCAGTGCTCCCTGCACCAGCGCTCCTCCTGTACTCCCTGTCCTGTGTAGGGACAGGAAAAACACTGAGGAGGTTGGGGGTGGGAGGGCTTTTAACCTCTTGTGCTTCCTGTCCCTACAGAGGATATGAGATTATTCCTCCTATGGTGCCGTCATGGGGACGTACTGGAAAAGGGGAATTTTTTATAGGTTTCCTTCCTTTATAATCGACTCCTGGCAATTTAATTTAAAAAATAATGGATAATTTGCAACATTCGGTGAGAACTGAATATTTCCTTTCATAATGGAGCTATTGAATAAACTGAACTACTGTGCTAAGCACCTTCTGTGTGCAGAGAGGTCACAATTGTCCTGCATTTGTTTGCTGGATAACACAAAGATGAGGCAAACACTAATTATAATCAGTCTAAATGAGCTTGGTGGACTCATTCTAAAAGTAGTGGTCCATACTCTGAGGTTTCCAGTCATTTCTCCTCATACAGCAAAAGGGATAAGGGATATGAAGGCCCTGCCCCAAAGCTCTTGTCCAATGCCTGAAATTAATGCACACAAAGGGTTTGAAGACTATTGTGTGATCACGGATACAATCAATACCTACAGGAGACTACACAACATTGTAATCAATAAAATAATAGTTTATTCATTATATTATTAAAATCCGAACAAGGAAATATAGGCAACAGGTGGAAAAATCAAGGCAGGGGACAAATATTCAATATACCATAGTGCTGCTAGCAGTCAAAATATATCAAGTAAGGTAAAATCCATGTTGAAGAGCGATAACGAAACAGACCCAAGAATATAAATTGCCTCCAAAAAAAAAAGTATGACTGCTCGTCAAGAAATGTAATGTGTACCTAGGAATCCTAGTGTAAGCAAAATATATAAAATGGCAGTGGCTGGCTATAAGTATAGTCTATGATAAATAATGGATAGTTGGTACAGCTCTTAAATAGAAAGCAATATGCTATACTGCAAATGTGATTAATGGAAAGGTAAATAAAGTGCCAATATGCTGTAAAAGAGGCAGTGCAATCTGCATATAAAACATTTACAGGTAGCAGGAAAAGAAGAAACTTTATCCAGCGATGATATTGTTAATAAAAATTAATTTCTCTTTATTGAGTAAAATTTAAAAGATAATCCAGTGGATACAATCAAGAGCAACTACCATGCACCCTCCACGGCGATCCAGATCGATGGGTTTTGACTCGTTAGGTCTTAGTCATGATTATGACTAACGAGTTGAAACCCGTCGATCTGGATCACCATGGAGGGCGCATGGTAGTTGATCTTGATTGTATCCACTGGATTATCTTTTAAATTTTACTCAATAAAGAGAAATTAATTTTTATTAACAATATCATAAATTTTATATAACATATTTACATAGTTAATATGGTTGAAAACAGACAAATGTCCAAAGATTTTAATCGGATGGGAGAAAATAAAAGTACAACCATAATGCAAGTTCCGTTCTGACCCAAAAAAACCTAATTATTTGCTTCTGATCTCAATTGTCAATCCACTGGACATTCAAGAAAGCACCTTACATATTTACATAATTATTTATGTTATTTGTTTTTTAATAAAAGCATCTAAGTCTAAAAAAATATCTATATTGTATAAAAAGGAATAAAAACCCTCCAGACCGATGGTTTTGTTCTGTTCAAGAGCTGAAAAGCCCTCACCCTCCAAGTAATTTTGTCTTATCCTTTATCGTTATTTTACAAAGAGCTGTCGCCCAGCTTATATTATCATGGTTAAGAATTACTTTTGATGTGGCGCATATATATATACACAGTGCTGGATAAAATTATTGGCACCCCTGCAATTCTGTCAGATAATACTCAGTTTCTTCCTGAAAATGATTGCAATCACAAATTCTTTGGTATTATTCTCCTCATTTAATTTGTCTTCAATGAAATAAACACAAAAAGAATTGTCCTAAAGCAAAATTGGATATAATTCCACACCAAACTTAAAATAGGGGGTGGACAAAAGTATTGGCACCCTTTGAAAAATCATGTGATGCTTCTCTAATTCGTGTAATTAACAGCACCTATAATTTACCTGTGGCACCTAACAGGTGTTGGTAATAACTAAATCACACTTGCAGACAGTTAACATGGATTAAAGTTGACTTAACCTCTGTCCTGTGTCCTTGTGTGTACCACATTGGTCTTCTTTCTTTTCTCCATGCTCAAAGAACTGTCTGAGGACTTGAGAAACCAAATTGTGAGGAAGCATGAGCAATCTCAAGGCTACAAGTCCATCTCCAAAGACCTGAATGTTCCTGTGTCTTCCGTGCGCAGTGTCATCAAGAAGTTTAAAGCCCATGGCACTGTGGCTAACCTCCCTAGATGTGGACGGAAAAGAAAAATTGACGAGAGAGTTCAACGCAAGATTGTGGGGATGGTGGATAAAGAACCTCGACTAACATCCAAACAAGTTCAAGCTGCCCTGCAGTCCGAGGGTACAACAGTGTCAACCCATACTATCCGTCGGTGTCTGAATGAAAAGGGACTGTATGGTAGGATACCCAGGAAGACCCCACTTCTTACCCCGAGACATAAAAAAGCCAGGCTGGAGTTTGCCAAAACTTACCTGAGAAAGCCTAAAACGTTTTGGAAGAATGTTCTCTGGTCAGATGAGACAAAAGTAGAGCTTTTTGGGAAAAAGCATCAACATAGAGTGTACAGGAAAAAAAAGAGGCATTCAAAGAAAAGAACACGGTCCCTACAGTCAAACATGGTGGAGGTTCCCTGATGTTTTGGGGTTGCTTTGCTGCCTCTGGCACTGGACTGCTTGACCGTGTGCATGGCATTATGAAGTCTGAAGACTACCAACAAATTTTGCAGCATAATGTAGGGCCCAGTGTGAGAAAGCTGGGTCTCCCTCAGAGGTCATAGGTCTTCCAGCAGGACAATGACCCAAAACACACTTCCAAAAGCACTATAAAATGGTTTGAGAGAAAGCACTGGAGACTTCTAAGGTGGCCAGCAATGAGTCCAGACCTGAATCCCATAGAACACCTGTGGAGAGATCTCAAAATGGCAGTTTGGAGAAGGCACCCTTCAAATATCAGGGACCTGGAGCAGTTTGCCAAAGAAGAATGGTCTACAATTCCAGCAGAGCATTGTAAGAAACTCATTGATGGTTACCGGAAGCGGTTGTTCGCAGTTATTTTGACTAAAGGTTGTGCAACCAAGTATTAGGCTGAGGGTGCCAATACTTTTGTCTGGCCCATTTTTGGAGTTTTGTGTGAAATGATCAATGATTTGATTTTTGCTTAATTCTCTTTTGTGTTTTTTCCTTGCAAGCAAATTAAATGAAGATAATAAGACCAAAGAATTTGTGATTGCAATCATTTTCAGGAAGAAACTGAGTATTATCTGACAGAATTGCAGGGGTGCCAATACTTTTGGCCACCAATGTATATATATTACCATGAGAAGAATCTGTGACTTCTCTGCATTTAGTGGTCACTACTCACCTGGGTAGTCATATGTAGGAATCTCCTCCTTACACCACTCATCACCCCTCACATATGTCTCTGTAGTATTAATATGGGTCAGATCTTCACCCTGAAACAAATATTATAAAAGTCACAGACAGATGGAGAAGTCCCATCTGTAGCGTCGGCGTCCCTGCCTCCTGCTAGGCAGGGACGCTGTTCCCCTCACCTCTCCGCTCCGTGCCCGGCGTCTTCCTCCCGCTCTGCTGGCAGCGCGCGCTGCTTCCCGGCCACGGTGCTTAGGGCGCAAGCGCGCGCTCCCCCTCTCTAAAAGGGGCCGCGCGCGCCGTCCTAAGGAGTCCCCGGCCAATGGCCGGAGGACTTCACCATATATAAGGCACCTCCTCCAAAATGGAGGTGCCCGAGCAAAGTTGTTGCAAAGCCTTCACTCTGCTTCAGCCCTCAGGTCCCGTTACCAGTTACCTGCCAGTCACCTGCCAGATTCCTGCATGTTACCTGCCAGTCACCTGCCAGATTCCTGCTTGATATCTGCCTGATATCCGCTTACCTGCTTGCAAGCCTTCCGACACCTGTCAGTCTGTCTATGGACCAGCCTGCCCGCTCACCTGGGAGCGCTCACCTGCTACCTGCCTGCTAGCCTACCTGGAGGCTCTGCCGTCACTTGCCGTGACCACCTGCCTGTCCAGAGACTCTTGCCCGCTCACCTGGGAGCGCTCACCTGCTACCTGCCTGCTAGCCTACCTGGAGGCTCTGCCGTCACTTGCTGTGACCACCTGCCTCTCCAGAGACTCTTGCCCGCTCACCTGGGAGCGCTCACCTGCTACCTGCCTGCTAGCCTACCTGGAGGCTCTGCCGTCACTTGCCGTGACCACCTGCCTGTCCAGAGACTCTTGCCCGCTCACCTGGGAGCGCTCACCTGCTACCTGCCTGCTAGCCTACCTGGAGGCTCTGCCGTCACTTGCCGTGACCACCTGCCTGTCCAGAGACTCTCGCCCGCTCACCTGGGAGCGCTCACCAGCCACCTGCCTGCTGTCCTTCTACCCAGAGACTGTCCCTGTCACTTGCCGTGACTACCTGCCCTTCTACCCAGAGACTGTCCCTGTCACTTGCCGTGACTACCTGCCCTTCTACCCAGAGACTGTCCCTGTCACTTGCCGTGACTACCTGCCCGTCTTCCCTGGGTGCCACCTGCTTCCTTACAAGGACCGCCCCCTTGTATAGTTGCTCAGAGGTTCCGCCTCCCAGACCCGTTACAGTTTGCTCGGGCCATGGAACCCGGTGGCACCCAAGCTCCCTCGCTCTCGGACCTATGTCATGAACTGTCCCGTCAGAGGTCCCAACAGGAGTCCATCCTGAGTCACCTGCGGAATGTCAACTCTCGCCTGGACACTCTGACTGCTCCACCAGCTACCACCGCTAGTGTCATGACTCGCAACCCGGCAGCGCCGCTGCCCACCAATACCATGGTATCCTGCCCCGGACCCCGGCTTTCTGCACCTCCTCGCTTCGGAGGTGACTCCGCTCAAGCTCGGGGCTTCATAAACCAGTGCACCCTGCACTTTGAACTCTTGTCCCACCAGTTTATCTCCGACCGGTCCAAAGTAGCCTTTATCATGTCCCACCTCACGGGGGAGGCTCTGGCTTGGCTAAATCCTCTATGGGAGAGAGGAGACCCCCTGGTGTCCGACCTGCCAGCTTTTCTCACGGCTTTCCGGAAAGTCTTCGACGAAAGCGGACGGAAGACTTCCTCCGCATTGTCTCTGCTACGCCTCCATCAAGGAAATCTCACCGTGGGCCAATATGCCATACGGTTCCGTACCCTTGCTTCGGAGCTGGCCTGGGATAACGACGCCCTGGTGTCTGTCTTCTGGGAGGGTCTGTCCGGCCGTATTAAAGATGAACTCGCCGGTCAGGACATTCCTACCACTCTCGACGACTTAATAACACTTGCCACCCGGATTGACATCCGGTTCCAGGAGCGCGCCAAAGAGGTCACCTGTGAGAGGAGGTTTCCACTTCCAACCCCTACCTTCCAGAAACCCGTCACTCCTTCCGTTACTCCCCAGGCACACTCACCTGAGCCTATGCAGGTCGACCAGACCAAGATGGTCAAAACCCGTCAAGACTTACGCCGTGCCGAGGGGAGCTGCTTCTACTGTGGCAGTAAGGAGCACCGGATCCGTTCCTGCCCAGAGAGGTCGGGAAACGCCTGTGTCTAGGATCGCTCAGAGAGGTCGCCCTAGACAAAAGTAAACCCTCTCCATCCCTGATGCTGTCAGTCTCTATCATCTGCGGAGAGAACCGCTATTTCGAACTGGCTCAACTTGACTCAGGAGCTGCTGGAAATCTCATCTCTCAATCCCTGGTAGAGAAATACCGCATTCCCACCAAACCTCTGGCCGTACCTTTATCTGTCGCCGCCGTGGATGGGGGTCTCTTACCACATCCCATCCAACTCATCACCGAATCTCTAACTCTACAGGTGGGAATGCTGCATTCTGAGAGCATCTCCTTTCATGTTCTGCCTGGACTCTCTCACGCACTCTTGCCAGGCCTACCTTGGCTCCAGAAACATGCACCCGTGCTTGACTGGCAGACCGGAGAAGTCCTTCGCTGGGGACAGGACTGCCATAAGACTTGTCTAGTTCCCGTTCATCCTGCTCGTCCTTCTCCTACCCCAGTCAATCTACCCGGTCTACCGGTTCCCTATTGGTCTTATGCGGATGTCTTCAATAAAAAAGAAGCAGAGACATTACCCCCTCATAGACCATACGACTGCCCAATCGACCTGATACCCGGCTCTACTCCTCCCCGTGGGCATATCTACCTTTTGTCCGCTGCAGAGACCCGGTCCATGTCAGAATATATTGAGGAGAATCTGGCCCGGGGATTTATCCGGAAATCTACCTCCCCGGCGGGAGCAGGCTTCTTCTTCGTCAAAAAGAAGGACGGCTCACTCCGTCCATGTATAGATTATAGAGGCCTTAACCAGATTACAGTGAAGAATAAATACCCCCTCCCGCTCATTCCTGAATTATTTGACCGTCTGAGGGGGGCTAGAATCTTCACCAAACTGGATCTCCGTGGGGCGTATAACCTGGTCTGTATCCGTCAGGGGGATGAGTGGAAGACTGCATTCAACACCCGGGACGGCCACTATGAGTACCTTGTAATGCCCTTCGGTCTCTGTAACGCTCCTGCCGTCTTTCAAGAGTTGGTCAATGACATCTTCCGTGACCTTCTCTACTCCTGCGTGGTGGTGTACCTGGACGACATCTTGGTCTTCTCTCCGGACCTTCCTACTCACCGGAGGGATGTTCGTCAGGTCCTGCTCAGGCTCAGGCAGAACCACCTCTACGCTAAATATGAGAAGTGCATCTTTGAGCAGACCTCTCTTCCATTTCTGGGCTACATAATCTCTCAGACCGGCCTACAAATGAATCCTGAGAAACTGTCTTCCATCCAGAAGTGGCCCCGACCAGAGGGGTTGAAGGCTAATCAGCGGTTCCTGGGCTTCTCCAACTATTACCGCCTCTTCATACCGCACTTCTCTTCCCGGACTACCCCTATCTCTGCGCTCACCCGTAAGGGCACTAATCCCAGAAGATGGCCGCCCGAAGCTGAGGAGGCCTTTCTTTCCTTAAAACAGGCTTTCTCCTCCGCCCCGGTGCTGCATCGTCCGGACGGCAACAAACAATTCTTCCTAGAAGTTGACGCTTCCTCCTCCGGAGCCGGGGCGGTACTTACCCAAAAGTCATCTTCCGGAATAATGGTAACCTGCGGTTTTTTCTCCAAACTCTTCTCCTCTTCTGAGCGCAATTATTCTATTGGAGACCGAGAATTGTTAGCCATTAAGCTGGCACTGGAGGAGTGGCGTTACCTGCTCGAGGGGGCTCTTCACCCGGTAATAATTTACACGGACCACAAGAACTTGGCTTACCTTCAGAGCGCCCAGAGACTTAACCCGCGCCAAGCCCGGTGGTCCTTGTTTTTTGCCCGCTTTGATTTTGTTCTTCATTTTCGCCCGGCAGACAAAAACATCAAAGCTGACGCCTTGTCCCGATCCTTCCTGGTATCTGATCTAGGAGGAGGAACCTAAGCACATCATTGATCCCGCCAGAGTAATGCAAGTGGCCCCTGTGAATCTAAATCGTCTCCCTCCCGGTAAGACGTTCGTAACAGTACCTGATCGGAAGAAGGTCCTACACTGGGGTCACTCGTCTAAGCTAGCTGGCCACGCCGGTCAGAAAAAGACCCTCCAGCTCATTACCCGGCATTACTGGTGGCCTACCCTGCACAAGGATGTAATAGACTTTGTTTCAGCCTGTGTGTCCTGCGCCCGCAACAAAGTTCCAAGACACCTGCCAGCCGGTCGCCTCCTTCCTCTTCCAGTACCTGCTGCCCCGTGGCAGCATATAGCTATGGACTTTATAACAGATCTCCCTGTCTCTGCCGGTTGTATGGTCATTTGGGTGGTCGCTGATCTCTTTTCCAAGATGGCGCACTTCATTCCCCTGCCGGGCCTCCCGTCTGCACCCGAACTGGCTAAAGACTTTATCCACCACATCTTCCGTCTCCATGGCCTGCCCCTCCACATCGTGTCAGATCGTGGGGTTCAATTCACCTCACGCTTCTGGAGAGCCACATGTAAGTTGCTTGACGTCACTCTGGACTTCTCCTCCGCTTACCATCCACAGTCCAATGGTCAAGTGGAGCGGATCAATCAGAACCTGACCAGTTACCTCCGGCACTTCGTTAATGCCCACCATTTGGACTGGGTGGATCTCCTACCATGGGCCGAGTTCTCTTACAATAATCACGAGAGCGAATCTTCCTCCAAATCCCCGTTTTTTGTAGTCTTCGGTCAGCATCCTCGGATCCCATTTCCCGTCTCCACCTCGGTGGACAATCCGGCTGCGGAATCTCTCGTTAGCGAATTCTCCTCCATTTGGGAGAGTACCCGATCCGCACTCCTTCAGTCGTACAAGCGGATGAAAAAACACGCTGACAAAAAACGCCTGGATCCTCCACAATTCCATCCTGGAGATAAAGTCTGGCTCTCGTCCAAGTATGTCCGGCTCAAGATTCCCTCCTACAAGTTAGGGCCTCGGTTCATCGGCCCACTGGAAGTTATCAAACAAATCAATCCGGTGGCCTATAAATTGAAACTCCCGGCCAACTTATGGATCCCTAACTCCTTCCATGTATCTCTCCTCAAACCCGTGGTACTTAACTCTTTTTCCAAGTCTACAGGTACGCCCCCTGCTCCGGTTTCCGCTGAGAACGAGTTTGAGGTAGAGAACATTCTGGCCACCAAAAGGGTAAGAGGAAAAACCTTTTTTCTGGTAGATTGGAAGGGGTTTGGTCCTGAGGAGAGAACGTGGGAGCCCCAGGAGAACATCCATGCCCCTCTCATCCTTGATAAATTTCTCTCTGGCCTAAAAAAGGGGGGGCCTAAAGGGTGGGGTACTGTAGCGTCGGCGTCCCTGCCTCCTGCTAGGCAGGGACGCTGTTCCCCTCACCTCTCCGCTCCGTGCCCGGCGTCTTCCTCCCGCTCTGCTGGCAGCACGCGCTGCTTCCCGGCCACGGTGCTTAGGGCGCAAGCCGTCACTTGCCGTGACCACCTGCCTGTCCAGAGACTCTTGCCGCTCACCTGGGAGCGCTCACCTGCTACCTGCCTGCTAGCCTACCTGGAGGCTCTGCTGTCACTTGCCGTGACCACCTGCCTGTCCAGAGACTCTCGCCCGCTCACCTGGGAGCGTTCACCAGCCACCTGCCTGCTGTCCTTCTACCCAGAGACTGTCCCTGTCACTTGCCGTGACTACCTGCCCTTCTACCCAGAGACTGTCCCTGTCACTTGCCGTGACTACCTGCCCTTCTACCCAGAGACTGTCCCTGTCACTTGCCGTGACTACCTGCCCGTCTTCCCTGGGCGCCACTCGCTTCCTTACAAGGACCGCCCCCTTGTATAGATGCTCAGAGGTTCCGCCTCCCAGACCCGTTACACCATCTATGATCAGGTCTAATCCTGCCATCTCCACCGTTCTCATTACACAAGTATAAAACATATAATCCTGGTGGATAAAAGAAGACTGAGCACAAAACCTTCACAGCCGTCTACACATCATAGGGGAGATCTCATGACAACTTCTCTCCATCTACCTGATGATCCTGAGGAACATTGGGATCTTCTTGTTTACAGTCCTGTGGAAGAAGAGGATGGGGACATCTCTCTGGTGTTGTCCTCTTACTGGATAGATCTGGAGGAAACACATACAGGGACTGAATTCATTCTTTACATACAGATAATTATAGGCCGTGTGTATTTAGTCATGTCTATTACCCGGTGATGTGAGGGGCTGGGGAACCTCCATCATGACGTTCTTGTACACATCTTTGTGTCCTTCTAAATACTCCCACTCCTCCATGGAGAAATAGACGGAGACATCTTGACACCTTATAGGAACCTGACACATACAATGATACCATTATCCCCCCGATCCCTCCATAGCGTTACTGTATAATGTCCCAGCATTCCCAGCAGTGTCACCTCTCCAGTCAGCAGCTCAATCATCTTGTAGGTGAGTTCTAGGATCTTCTGGTCATTGATGTCCTCAGGTATCAGGGGGTGAGGTGGAGGACCTGTGATTGGGCTCAGGGGTCTTCCCCATCCTTCAGACACAGGGTCCTGACAGCGCTCACTAGAGGTCTTCTTCACTACTGTGTAATCCTGGTTATGGAGAGACACATTAATAAATCTCACTACAGACATTTCCAGAGTCCTCACCTCTCCAGTTCTGTCCATCTGTTATTCCCATAGATAAGAATGATGTAATGTGACGTTATCAGAATCTCTCACCTCTCCAGTAAGCCGGAAGAGGATCTCTAGGGTGAGGTGTAACATCCTCTCCACCATCTTCTTTCTGTCTCTATCCATTCTTCTCTAGGAAAATGATATAGATAAATTATTAGTATACAATATTGTGGGAATGTGAGTAGATAGAAGATGACTCATTGCAAGACATATAAAATACCGAATAATAAATAAAATGAATAGCATGATGCCGGTATAAAGCAATAATGTGGTAGAGCACTTCATACATCTTGAGGTCAGACAGGGATATTTATGTGCTATCAATTAGCATTGCAGATGTTATAAAATAAATTATCTGAATTAACAATATAAAGAAGGCAACAGTCTTTGTACAGCCAATAAAATATGTTAATGGTTTATTTGTATACATCTCACCACTCCACGATAAGTTCTGGAAAGAAGTGGTCTTCTAACCCCACCGCCTATTCTACACCGTGCGCACGATTATTGGGCAATTTGTATTTTTGATGATTACTTTTATTATTTAACATCACCAGTGCTGTCGGTCAATCTAAAAGAGTAATAAACCTGAATATTTAAGAAAGTAAAAGTGCGGTGTTGTCTTAGGAGAATATCTCTATGTGCAGAAGTATTATGAAAATATATGAAAAATTTTAATTTTCCATCTCAATTGTCTATTTTCATCTGTTCTAGTGAGAATAAGAACCAAACGAGTCAATGTCAAAAAATACATTTCTGACATTTTAAAAAAATATATCAGTGACCAACATATTCTTCTTAATACCAGTGATAAGCCATCCACCCATGGAGTCCATTAGTTTCTTAATCTGTCGATGATCATCTTTTTGGGCAGCACCAGCCACAGCCCCCGACACTGATCAGAGAGGGGCTGTTTTCCTTCACCATAAATGTTGAGTTTAAGAAAAGCCCAACAATTCGCACTAAGGTCTACACTGTGTGCAGAATTATTAGGCAAATGAGTATTTTGATCATGATACTTTTTATACATGTTGTCCTACTCCAAGCTGCATAGGCTTGAGAGCAAACTACTAATTAAGTAAATCTGGTGATGTGCATCTCTGTAATGAGGAGGGGTGTTGACTAATGACATCAACACCCTATATAAGGTGGGCTTAATTATTAGGCAACTTCCTTTCCTTTGGCAAAATGGGTCAGAAGAGAGATTTGACGGGCTCTGAAAAGTCCAAAATTGTGAGATGTCTTGCAGAGGGATGCAGCAGTCTTGAAATTTCCAAACTTTTGAAGCATGATCACCGAACAATCAAGCGTTTCATGGCAAATCGCTAACAGGGTTGCAAGAAGAGTGTTGGCTAAAAAAGGCGCAAAATAACTGCCCATGAATTGAGGAAAATCAAGCGTGAAGCTGCCAAGATGCTATTCACCACCAGTTTTGCTATATTTCAGAGCTGCAACGTTACTGGAGTATCAAAAAGCACAAGGTGTGCGATACTAAGGGACATGGCCAAGGTAAGGAAGGCTGAAAAATGACCACCTTTGAACAAGAAACATAAGATAAAACGTCAAGAATGGGCCAAGAAATATCTTCAGACTGATTTTTCAAAGGTTTTATGGACTGATGAAATGAGAGTGACTCTTAATGGGCCAGATGGATGGGCCAGAGGCTGGATCAGTAAAGGGCAGACAGCTCCACTCCGACTCAGACGCCAGCAAGGTGGAGGTGGGGTACTGGTATGGGCTGGTATCAACAAAGATGAACTTGTATGACCTTTTCGGGTTGAGGATGGCATGAAGCTCAACTTCCTGACCTACTGCCAGTTTCCGGAAGACAACTTCTTCAAGCAGTGGTACAGGAAGAAGTCGGTATCATTCAAAAAAAACATGATTTTCATGCAGGACAATGCTCCATCACATGCATCCAACTACTTCACAGCATGGCTAGCCAGTAAAGGTCTAAAAGAAGAAAAAATAATGACATGGCCCCCTTGGTCACCTGATCTGAATCCCATAGAGAACCTGTGGTCCATCATAAAATGTGAGATCTACAGGGAGGGAAAACAGTACACCTCTCGGAACAGTGTCTGGGAGGCTGTGGTGGCTGCTGCATGCAATGTTGATCGAAAACTGATCAGGCAACTGACAGAATCTATGGATGGAAGGCTGTTGAGTGTCATCATAAAGAAAGGTGGCTATATTGATCACTAATTTTTTTGGTTTTTGTTTTTGCATGTCAGAAATGTTTATTTCTAAATTGTGTGCACTGATATTGGTTTACCTGGTGAAAATAAACAAGTGAGATGGGATTATATTTGGTTTCTATTAAGTTGCCTAATAATTCTGCACAGTAATAGTAACCTGCACAAACAGATATCCTCCTAAGATAGCCAAATCTAAAAAAAAAAACACTCCAACTTCCAAAAATATTACGCTTGGATATTTATAAGTCTTTTGGGCTGATTGAGAACATAGTTGTTGATCAATAAAAAAAATAGTCCTCTAAAATACAACTTGCCTAATAATTCTGCACACAGTGTAGGTTCAGTGAGGAAGAGGCCATGTCATTATGTAATTTTTTCATCTTTAAGACATTTCCTGGCACTGATGCTGCGATTGAGTATTGTCCTGCAGAACAATCCTGATTTTTTTAAAGATGCAGATATTTTCCTGTACCTCTGCTTAAAGAAAGCATCTTCTAAAAACTGGCAGAAGTTTAGGGAGTTGATTTTGAGTCCATCTTCAACTCGAAAAGGTCCAACTAGCTCACCTGTAATAATGCCAGCCCATAACAGTGCCCATCCCGCTGGTGTCTGAGTCAAAGTCAAGGTCTCTGCCCATTAATGATCCAGCCACAGGCCCATCCATCTGGTCCATCAAGAGTCACTCTCATCAGTTCATAAAACCTTTGAAAAATCTGTTTTCAGATATTTCTTGGACAAGTCTTTTCTTGTGTCTTGTTCAGTGATGGTCGGGGTTCAGCCTCAGTCTTGTCGCTGAGCACTGAACACCTAGTTCTTCTGGGTCTCCAGGGAGGCTGCAGTTCTGAAATACAACAGCACTGGAGGATAATATCTTCCTGGTCGCTTCACATTTGAGTCTTCTGAAATCTTTTGCAGTTAATGCTATTCTTTTTTTCTTTTGTGACCCTGTAGAATTTTGAAGTTTCTGTGGTCACTCCCCAATATCTGAACAATTTAAGGAGTGCTGCATCACTCTGTAAGACTTTTAACCATTTTTGACTTTTTAGAGTCAGTTGAAACTCTTTTTGGCCCATTTTGCCTGAGGAAAAGAAGCTGCCTAACAATCCCCCCCCCCCCCCCCCCGATAAAGGGTGTCAATATCCATAGGCCACACACCCCTCATCACACAAGTACACATCACCTGATCTACTTCATCCGATAAACATAAAAGTTTATATAGCTTGCATTTGGAAAATCTGCATAAGAATGATGATATGGTCAACATAGTCACTTGCCTAATAATTGCGCACACAGTGTTTGTTTCAAAGTGGTCAAGAAAACTATTTTTTTTATTATCCACTGCTATCAGCTTCAGGTGCAATGTTCAAGAAACATCCCACAATTCATAGAATGTGGATTCCACATCTGACCCCTGACAAAGCAAGAAAAGTGAAAATATTATGCAAAAAGTGTTTAGGAGTGATATGGTAAGAATTTTTTTGTTTGTCAGTAAAACTCATTGATGGTGATGTGTGTCAGGGCTCTTTATATCACTGTAGCAATTGCAGACACCTGTGCTAATTAGTTTGGCAGGTGTGTCCAATGAAAGGCAAGACTACTTAAGAAGGCTGTCCCACATTATTAAGCAGCCTACATTTTCTGCCAAAATGGGAAAGAAAAAGGATGTGTCGGCTGCTGAGAAGCAACAAATTGTCAAGTGTTTACGTCAAGGCATGACTACAATCAACATTGCCAAGACACTTCATCGTGATCATCGCACAATCAAGAAGTATGTAGCTGATTCACAGTACACACGTGTGCGTGCTGATAAGGGAACATTGAGGACTCTTTCCTACAGGCAATTACTTCAGGTTAAAAGAGCAGCGGCAAAAAAGCCTTGTCATAGCAGCAGACAAGTTTTTGAAGCGGCTGGTGCCTCCAACGTCCCCCGAACAACAAGATGCAGGGTGCTTCAGAGGTTTGCAGCTGTACGTAAGCCATCCTGTTGACCTCCTCTATCCACTGCACACAAGCAGGAACGGCTCCAGTGGGCCAAACAATACATGAAGACTGACTTCAAAACTGTTTTGTTCACCGATGAGTGCCGTGCAATGCTCGATGGTCCAGATGGATGGAGTGGAGGATGGCTGGTTGATGGACACCCCATGCAAACACGGCTACGGCGCCAACAAGGAGGAGGTGGAGTAATGTTTTGGGCTGGAATCATGGGGAGACAGATTGTCGGCCCCTTTAGGATCCCTGAAGGGGTAAAGATGAACTCCATAATGTATGTTCAGTTTCTCAAACAGCACTTCCTTCCATGGTTCAAGAAGAAGAACCGTGTATTCCACAGCAAGATCATTTTCATGCATGATAATGCCCCGTCTCATGCTGCACATAACACACCTGCATCTCTGGCTGATATGGGCATAAAAGGGGACAAACTTATGGTGTGGCCCCCATGCTCCCCTGACCTCAACCCCATTGAGAACCTCTGGAGCATCATCAAAAGGAGTGTCTATGATGGCGGGAGGCAGTTCACATCTAAGCAACAGCTCTGGGAGGGTATTCTGTCCTCATGCAAAACAATTGAAGCAGGAACCATCCAAAACCTGACAAATTCAAGAGACGAGAGAGTTCAGAAGCTCCTTTCGAACAAGGGGTCCTATGTGCAAATGTAACATCACCTAGAATAAAGTTTTGAGTTGAAAACTGTTTGATTTCAGTTTGTAATAACCTGTTAATGGTTATAATTTCAAAAATGACCATTTTTTTGTTCTTTATTAAAATGAAAAGGTTGAAAACTCTGCTGTGCATAATAATTTGGAACATGCATTTTGAGTGCAGTTTGAGTGTTTTATTTTTTTTAAAATATCCTGTTATCATAGGCAGTTTGTATAAAAACCTTTCAATTGTACTCTAATAGTTATTTGACTGGAAAATTACAATGACTGCAATTCATATACAGTGCTGGCCAAAAGTATTGGCACCCCTGCAACTCTGTCAGATAATACTCAATTTCTTCCTGAAAATGATTGCAATCACAAATTCTTTGGTATTATTATCTTCATTTAATTTGCTTGCAAGGAAAAAACACAAAAGAATGAAGCAAAAATCAAATCATTGATCATTTCACACAAAACTCCAAAAAAGGGCCGGACAAAAGTATTGTCACCCTCAGCCTAATACTTGGTTGCACAACCTTTAGCCAAAATAACTGCGAACAACCTCTTCCGGTAACCATCAATGAGTTTCTTACAATGCTCAGCTGGAATTGTAGACCATTCTTCTTTGGCAAACTGCTCCAGGTCCCTGATATTTGAAGGGTGCCTTCTCCAAACTGCCATTTTGAGATCTCTCCACAGGTGTTCTATGGGATTCAGGTCTGGACTCATTGCTGGCCACCTTAGAAGTCTCCAGTGCTTTCTCTCAAACCATTTTATAGTGCTTTTGGAAGTGTGTTTTGGGTCATTGTCCTGCTGGAAGACCCATGACCTCTGAGGGAGACCCAGCTTTCTCACACTGGGCCCTACATTATGCTGCAAAATTTGTTGGTAGTCTTCAGACTTCATAATGCCATGCACACGGTCAAGCAGTCCAGTGCCAGAGGCAGCAAAGCAACCCCAAAACATCAGGGAACCTCCGCCATGTTTGACTGTAGGGACCGTGTTATTTTCTTTGAATGCCTCTTTTTTTCCCTGTACACTCTATGTTGATGCTTTTTCCCAAAAAGCTCTACTTTTGTCTCATCTGACCAGAGAACATTCTTCCAAAACGTTTTAGGCTTTCTCAGGTAAGTTTTGGCAAACTCCAGCCTGGCTTTTTTATGTCTCGGGGTAAAAAGTGGGGTCTTCCTGGGTATCCTACCATACAGTCCCTTTTCATTCAGACGCCGACGGATAGTACGGGTTGACACTGTTGTACCCTGGGACTGCAGGGCAGCTTGAACTTGTTTGGATGCTAGTCTAGGTCCTTTATCCACCATCCGCACAATTTTGCGTTGAAATCTCTCGTCAATTTTTCTTTTCCGTCCACATCTAGGGAGGTTAGCCACAGTGCCATGGGCTATAAACTTCTTGATGACACTGCGCACGGAAGACACAGGAACATTCAGGTCTTCGGAGATGGACTTGTAGCCTTGAGATTGCTCTTGCTTCCTCACAATTTGGTTTCTCAAGTCCTCAGACAGTTCTTTGGTCTTCTTTCTTTTCTCCATGCTCAATGTGGTACACACAAGGACACAGGACAGAGGTTGAGTCAACTTTAATCCATGTTAACTGGCTGCAAGTGTGATTTAGTTATTGCCAACACATGTTAGGTGCCACAGGTAAGTTACAGGTGCTGTTAATTACACGAATTAGAGAAGCATCACATGATTTTTCAAAGGGTGCCAATACTTTTGTCCACCCCCTTTTTGGTTTGGTGTGGAATTATATCCAGTTTGGCTTTAGGACAATTCTTTTTGTGTTTTTTTCATTGAAGACAAATTAAATGAAGAGAATAATACCAAAGAATTTGTGATTGCAATCATTTTCAGGAAGAAACTGCGTATTATCTGACAGAATTGCAGGGGTGCCAATATTTTTGGCCAGCACTGTAGGTAATTTGGGAAAATCTGAGAAAATATTATTTGCATAATAATTTGGAACTCAGTGTAGTTGCGCAATATTCTGAAGCTTGTTTCCATTGTGATTATGATATTTTATAAGCAAGTTTAAATCTCTCAGCTAATTCAAGATGTGTATTTGGTGGGGGCACTGCTTTTTATGATAACACAGAAGAAACACTGGTATGGTTGCATGCAGGGTGCAGTGCATGTTCAGGGGTTAATTTCTGGTCCAACAAAAAAAATAATTATAACCATGTCCTGTTGATTACAGCAACAAAGAAGAGCTACCCTGAAAGCCTAGATGGTCTGAGAGCAGAGAGAAGTGATGAGGAGACAACCTGAGGGTAGGAAGTAGCGCTGAGGAAACGGCCTGAGGGCAGAAAGGAGCGCTGAGGGGACGGCCTGAGGACAGAAAGGAGCGCTGAGGGGATGGCCTGAGAGCAGAAAGGAGCGCAGAGGAGACGGCCTGAGAGCAGAAAGGAGCGCTGAGGGGACGGCCTGAGAGCAGAGAGGAGCACTGAGGAGACGGCCTGAAGGCAGAGAGGAGCGCTGAGGGGACGGCCTGAGGACAGAAAGGAGCGCTGAGGGGACGGCCTGCGAGCAGAGAGGAGCGCTGAGGGGACGGCCTGCGAGCAGAGAGGAGCACTGAGGAGACGGCCTGAAGGCAGAGAGGAGCGCTGAGGGGACGGCCTGAGGACAGAAAGGAGCGCTGAGGGGACGGCCTGCGAGCAGAGAGGAGCGCTGAGGGGACGGCCTGAGAGCAGAAAGAAGCGCTGAGGAGATGGCCTAAGGGCAGAGAGGAGCGCTGAGGAGACGGCCTGAGGGCAGAAAGGAGCCCTGAGGAGACGGCCTGAGGGCAGAAAGGAGCGCTGAGGAGCCGGCCTGAGGGCAGAGAGGAGCGCAGAGGAGACGGCCTGAGGGCAGAAAGGAGCGCAGAGGAGACGGCCTGAGGGCAGAAAGGAGCGCAGAGGAGATGGCCTGAGGGCAGAAAGGAGCGCAGAGGAGACGGCCTGAGAGCAGAAAGGAGCGCTGAGGGGACGGCCTGAGAGCAGAGAGGAGCGCTGAGGAGACGGCCTGAAGGCAGAGAGGAGCGCTGAGGAGACAGCCTGAGGACAGAAAGGAGCGCTGAGGGGATGGCCTGCGAGCAGAGAGGAACGCTGAGGGGACGGCCTGCGAGCAGAGAGGAGCGCTGAGGAGACAGCCTGAGAGCAGAAAGGAGCGCTGAGGAGACAGCCTAAGGGCAGAGAGGAGCGCTGAGGAGACGGCCTGAGGGCAGAAAGGAGCCCTGAGGAGACGGCCTGAGGGCATAAAGGAGCGCTGAGGAGACGGCCTGAGGGCAGAGAGGAGCGCTGAGGGGACGGCCTGAGGGCAGAGAGGAGCGCTGAGGGGACGGCCTGAGGGCAGAAAAAAGCGCTGAGGAGACGGCCTGAGGGCAGAGAGAAGCTCTGAGGAGACAACCTGAGGGTCTAAAGAAGCTCTGAAGAAACGGCCAGAGGGCAGAAAGGAGCACTGAGGAGATGGCCTGAGGCCAGAGAGGAGCGCTAAGGGGATAGCCTAAATGCAGAAAGGAGAGCTGAGGGGATGGCCTGAGGGTAGAAAGGAGCGCTGAGGGGACGGCCTGAGGGCAGAAAGGAATGCTGAGAATGTGGCCTGAGGGCAGAAAGGAGCACTGAGCAGATTACCTGAGGGCAGAAAGGAGCGCTGAGGAGACAACCTGAGGGCAGAAATAGGCGCGAAGAGATGGCCTGATGTCACGGGTGTGTTGGAGGTGACGGACAGTCGCCCTGCAGGGGGTTGCAGGAGATCTCTACGTTTGGCATTCCAGACAGCTTTTTAGATAAGAGGCTGTCTTTAGGACCAAGCGGCTACCTCTTTCTTGCTAATTAGCTCTCTGGTCTAGGTGTATATATACAGTACAGACCAAAAGTTTGGACACACCTTCTCATTTAAAGATTTTTCTGTATTTTCATCACTATGAAAATTGTACATTCACACTGAAGGCATCAAAACTATGAATTAACACATGTGGAATTATATACTTAACAAAAAAGTGTGAAACAACTGAAAATATGTCTTATATTCTAGGTTCTTCAAAGTAGCCACCTTTTGCTTTGATGACTGCTTTGCACACTCTTGGCATTCTTTTGATGAGCTTCAAGAGGTAGTCACCGGAAATGGTTTTCACTTCACAGGTGTGCCCTGTCTAGTTTAACCCCTTAATAACATCTGACGTACTAATACGCGTCTGTGCCCTGGGACTTAAGAGCCAGACCCGTATTAGTACGTCATGGCGATCGCGCGCGCACACAGGCTGTGCGGGCGCGATCGCCGCCGGGTGTCAGCTGATTGTCACAGCTGACACCCGGTACTATGTGCAGGGAGCGGTCACGCACCGCTCCCAGCACATTAACCCCCGCGATGCTGCGATCGAAGTCGATCGAAGTCGATCGCGGCATTGCGGGGGCAAGGGGAGGTGATCGCCGATACTCACCTCCTCTTCCGGCTTCCAGCGCAGTCTGCAAAGGCTTCCCGGGTGTTGCCATGACGACCCGATGTCGTCATGACAACATCCGGGTCACCAGAGAGCAGGAAGATTGCTTGGACATGCGCAGTGCATCTCCAAGCAATCTTCACACTGTGCACTTCTGACAGCCTTCATGGCATAGGGATGGTGCTCCATTCCTGTGCCATGCAGGCGATCAGAAAAAAAAAAGTGAAAGTCCCAGAGTGGGACAAAGTAATAAAGTGTATAAACTGTGTGAAAGTGGAAAAAAAAAAAAAAAAAAATGTGCAAAAATATTATAAAAAAATAAAAAAAATAATACACCAAAAATAAAAATATAATGTACCCATCAATAAATATTATTATAAAAAAAATAAAAAAAAAACAATAAAAGTACACATATTTGGTATCGCCGCGTCCGGAACAACCTGACCTATAAAACTGTCCCACTAGTTAACCCCTTCAGTGAACACGGTAAAAAAAAAAAAAAAAAAAACAAGCAAAAAACAATGCTTTATCACCATACCGCCAAACAAAAAGTGGAATAACACGCGATCAAAAAGACGCATATAAATAAAAATGATACCGCTGAAAACGTCATCTCGTCCCGCAAAAAACAAGCCGCCATATAGCTCCATCAGCCGAAAAATAAAAAAGTTATAGCTCTCAGAATAAAGCGATACTAAAAAATATTTTTTTCTATAAAATAGCTTTTATTGTGTATAAGCGCCAAAACATAGAAAAATTATACAAATGTGGTACCGCTGTAAACGTACTGACCCGAAGAGTAAAGCTGCCTCATCAATTTTACCACACGCGGAACAGAATAAAAAAAAAAAAAAAAAAACAATTCCTGAATTGTTGGTTTTTGTTTATTCTGCCTCCCAAAAATCGGAATAGAAAGCGATCAAAAAATGTCACGTGCCTGAAAATGGCACCAATAACAACGTCAAGTCATCCCGCAAAAAACGAGCCGTCACATGACTGTCTGCCAAAATTTGGAAAAATTATAGCTCTCAAAATATGGCGATGCAAAAACTAGATTTTACAAAAAATGCGTCTTTTAGTGTGTGACAGCTGTCAGTCATAAAAACCCCATATGATTCTGGCATTGCTGTAATCACACCGACCCGAAGAATAAAGTCGTCTAATCACTTATACCGCACAAGGAACGGCGTCAAAAATAAACTCTTGAGTTAGGATTGGGCTAGGGTTAGGGCTGGGTTTGGGGCTAGGGTTGTGCTGGGGCTAGGGTTGTGCTGGGGCTAGGGTTGTGCTGGGGCTAGGGTTGTGCTAGGGTTAGGGCTGGGGTTGGGATTTTTTTCAAAAGTAAGAAAAAAAGATGACGATATGGCGACTAGTGTTGAGAGCAAGTGCTCGCTACTTGAGTTTGCATCGGGTGCTCTGGTATGCATTTAGTATCGTGGGTATTTGAGTGACATGCTCGAGTCTCTGCCCCATATGCTTCGCGGCCAAAAAACTTTACGGGGATTGCCTGCCATGCACGAGCGATCCCCGCATGTTTTTTTTTGGGTGTCTAATAACCGTGAAACATGCGGAGCAGGGACTCGAGCATGTCACTCGAGCACACGCTGTACATGGTGCATACCTGAGTACCCGATGCAAACTCAAGTAGCGAGCACTTGCGCTCAAGAATAATGAAAACTTATTCAATATGATGACCTAATGTAAACAAATAATGTGCCGTACCTCTGGGTTCAAAATGTTCACTATACACCTTAATAAAATCTTTGAGGGGTATAGTTTCCAAAATGGGGACACTTGTGGGGGAGCTCCACTGTTTAGGCACATCACGGGCTCTCCAAACGCGACATGGTGTCCGCTAACAAATTGAATGGAAAATCGGCTCAAATTGTTAGCGGACGCCATGTTGCGTTTGGAGAGCCCCTGTGTGTCCAAACATTGGAGCTCCCCCACAAGTGACCCCATTTTGGAAACTAGACCCCCCAAGGCACCTATCTAGATGCATAGTGAGCACTTAGAACCCCCAGGTGCTTCACAAATTGATTCGTAAAAATGAAAAAGTGAAAATAAAACACTTTTTCATTTTTATGAATCAATTTGTGAAGCACCTGGGGTTCCAAGTGCTCACTATGAATCTAGATAGGTGCCTTGGGGGGTCTAGTTTCCAAAATGGGGTCACTTGTGGGGGAGCTCCAATGTTTGGGCACACAGGGACTCTCTAAATGCAACATGGTATCCGCTAACAAATTGAATGGAAAATCGGCTCAAATTGTTAGCGGACACCACATTGCGTTTGGAGAGCCCCTCTGTGCCCAAACTTTGGAGCTCCCCCACAAGTGACCCCATTTTGGAAACTAGACCCCCCAAGGCACCTTTCTAGATGCATAGTGAGCACTTGGAACCCCCAGGTGCTTCACAAATTGATTCGTAAAAATGAAAAAGTGAAAAAAAAAACACTTTTTCATTTTTATGAATCAATTTGTGAAGCACCTGGGGTTCCAAGTGCTCACTATGAATCTAGATAGGTGCCTTGGGGGGTCTAGTTTCCAAAATGGGGTCACTTGTGGGGGAGCTCCAATGTTTGAGCACACAGGGACTCTCCAAATGCAACATGATATCCGCTAACAAATTGTCGGCTCAAATTGTTAGCGGATATCATGTTGCATTTGGAGAGTCCCTGTGTGCCCAAACATTGGAGCTCCTCCACAAGTGACCCCATTTTGGAAACTAGACCCCCCAAGGCACCTATCTAGATGCATAGTGAGCACTTGGAACCCCTAGGTGCTTCACAAATTAATTCGTAAAAATGAAAAAGTGTTTTTTTTTTCACTTTTTCATTATTACGAATCAATTTGTGAAGCACCTGGGGGTTCCAAGTGCTCACTATGCATCTAGAAAGGTGCCTTGGGGGGTCTAGTTTCCAAAATGGGGTCACTTGTGGGGGAGCTCCAAAGTTTGGGCACAGAGGGGCTCTCCAAACGCAATGTGGCGTCCGCTAACAATTTGAGCCGATTTTCCATTCAATTTGTTAGCGGATACCATGTTGCATTTAGAGAGTCCCTGTGTGCCCAAACATTGGAGCTCCCCCACAAGTGACCCCATTTTGGAAACTAGACCCCCCAAGGCACCTATCTAGATGCATAGTGAGCACTTGGAACCCCTAGGTGCTTCACAAATTGATTCGTAAAAATGAAAAAGTGTTTTTTTTTTCACTTTTTCATTATTACGAATCAATTTGTGAAGCACCTGGGGGTTCCAAGTGCTCACTATGCATCTAGAAAGGTGCCTTGGGGGGTCTAGTTTCCAAAATGGGGTCACTTGTGGGGGAGCTCCAAAGTTTGGGCACAGAGAAGCTCTCCAAACGCAATGTGGTGTCCGCTAACAATTTGAGCCGATTTTCCATTCAATTTGTTAGCGGATACCATGTTGCATTTAGAGAGTCCCTGTGTGCCCAAACATTGGAGCTCTCCCACAAGTGACCCCATTTTGGAAACTAGACCCCCCAAGGCACCTATCTAGATGCATAGTGAGCAGTTGGAACCCCCAGGTGCTTCACAATTTGATTCATAAAAATGAAAAAGTGTTTTTTTTTTCACTTTTTCATTGTTACGAATCAATTTGTGAAGCACCTGGGGGTTCCAAGTGCTCACTATGCATCTAGATAGGTGCCTTGGGGGGTCTAGTTTCCAAAATGGGGTCACTTGTGGGGGAGCTCCAATGTTTGGGCACACAGCAGCTCTCCAAACGCAACATGGTGTCGCTAACAATTTGAGCCAATTTTGCGTTAAATTTGTTAGCGGACACCATGTTGCATTTAGAGAGCCGCTGTGTGCCCAAATATTGGAGCTCCCCCACAAGTGACCCCATTTTGGAAACTAGACCACCCAAGGCACCTATCTAGATGCATACTGAGCACTTGGAACCCTCAGGTGCTTCACAAATTGATTCATACAAATGAAAAAGTGTTTTTTTTTTCACTTTTTCATTGTTACGAATCAATTTGTGAAGCACCTGGGGGTTCCAAGTGCTCACTATGCATCTAGATAGGTGCCTTGGGGGGTCTAGTTTCCAAAATGGGGTCACTTGTGGGGGAGCTCCAATGTTTGGGCACACAGGGACTCTCTAAATGCAACATGGTGTCCTCTAACAAATTTAACGGAAAATCGGCTCAAATTGTTAGCGACACCATGTTGCGTTTGGAGAGCCGCTGTGTGCCCAAACATTGGAGCTCCCCCACAAGTTACCCCATTTTGGAAACTAGACCCCCCAAGGCACCTATCTAGATGCATTGTGAGCACTTGGAACACTCAGGTGCTTCACAAATTGATTCATAAAAATGAAAAAGTGTTTTTTTTTTTCACTTTTTCATTGTTACGAATCAATTTGTGAAGCACCTGGGGGTTCCAAGTGCTCACTATGCATCTAGAAAGGTGCCTTGGGGGGTCTAGTTTCCAAAATGGGGTCACTTGTGGGGGAGCTCCAAAGTTTGGGCACACATGGGCTCTCCAAACACAACATGGCGTCCGCTAATTATTCAAGCAAATTTTACAATCAAAAAGTCAAATAGCGCTCCTTCCCTTCCGAGCCCTGCCGTGCGCCCAAACAGTATTTTTTCCCCAAATATTGGGTATCTGCGTGCCCAGGGGAAATTGCACAACAAATTTTGGGGTCCATTTTTTCTTGTTACCCCTGTGAAAATAAAAAAAATTGGGTCTAAATTAACATTTTTGTGAAAAAAGTTAAATGTTCATTTTTTTCTTCCACATTCAAAAAATTCCTGTGAAGCACCTGAAGGGTTAATAAAGTTCTTGAATGTGGTTTTGAGCACCTTGAGGGGTGCAGTTTTTAGAATGGTGTCACTTTTGGGTATTTTCTGTCATAAAGACCTCTCAAAGTGACTTCAAATGTGATGTGGTCCCTAAAAAAATGGTTTTGTAAATTTTGTTGGAAAAATGAGAAATCGCTGGTCAACTTTTAACCCTTATAGCTCCCTAACAAAAAAAAATTTTGGTTCCAAAATTGTGCTGATGTAAAGTAGACATGTGGGAAATGTTATTTATTAACTCTTTTGTGTGACATATCGCTCTGATTTCAGGGCTTAAAAATTCAAATTTTGAAAATTGCAAAATTTTCAAAATTTTCGCCAAATTTCCGTTTTTTTCACAAATAAACGCAAGTGATATCGAAGAAATTTTTCCACAATCATGAAGTACAATATGTCACGAAAAAACAGTCTCAGAATCAGGGGGATCCGTTGAAGCGTTCGAGAGTAATTACCTCATAAAGTGACAGTGGTCAGAATTGTAAAAATTGGCCCGGTCATTAACGTGCAAACCACCCGCGGGGCTTAAGGGGTTAATAAGTGGGATTTCTTGCTTTATAAATGGAGTTGGGACCATCAGTTGTGTTGTGCAGAAGTCAGGTGGATACACAGCTGATAGTCCTACTAAATAGACCGTTAGAATTTGTATTATGGCAAGAAAAAAGCAGCTAAGTAAAGAAAAACGAGTGGCCATCATTACTTTAAGAAATGAAGGTCAGTCAATGCGAAAAATTGGGAAAACTTTGAAAGTGTCCCCAAGTGCAGTTGCAAAAACCATCAAACGCTACAAAGAAACTGGCTCACATGAGGACCGCCCCAGGAAAGGAAGACCAAGAGTCACCTCTGCTTCTGAGGATAAGTTTATGCGAGTCACCAGCCTCAGAAATCGCAGGTTAACAGCAGCTCAGATTAGAGACCAGATCAATGCCACAAAGAGTTCTAGCAGTAGACACATCTCTTCAACAACTGTTAAGAGGAGACTTTGTGCAGCAGGCCTTGATGGTAAAATAGCTGCTAGGAAACCACTGCTAAGGACAGGCAACAAGCAGAAGAGACTTGTTTGGGCTAAAGAACACAAGGAATGTACATTAGACCAGTGGAAATCTGTGCTTTGGTCTGATGAGTCCAAATTTGAGATCTTTGGTTGCAACCACCGTGTCTTTGTGCGACGCAGAAAAGGTGGACGGAAGGACTCTACATGCCTGGTTCCCACCGTGAAACATGGAGGAGGAGGCATGATGGTGTGGGGGTGCTTTGTTGGTGACACTGTTGGGGATTTATTCAAAATTTAAGGCATACTGAACCAGCATGGCTACCACAGCATCTTGCAGCAGCATGCTATTCCATCCGGTTTGCGTTTAGTTGGACCATCATTTATTTTTCAACAGGACAATGACCCCAAACACACCTCCAGGCTGTGTAAGGGCTATTTGACCAAGACGGAGAGTGATGGGGTGCTACGCCAGATGACATGGCCTCCATAGTCACCAGACCTGAACCCAATCGAGATGGTTTGGGGTGAGCTGAACCGCAGAGTGAAGGCAAAAGGGCCAACAAGTGCTAAGCATCTCCGGGAACTCCTTCAAGATTGTTGGAAGACCATTTCCGGTGACTACCTCTTGAAGCTCATCAAGAGAATGCCAAGAGTGTGCAAAGCAGTCATCAAAGCAAAAGGTGGCTACTTTGAAGAACCTAGAATATAAGACATATTTTCAGTTGTTTCACACTTTTTTGTTAAGTATATAATTCCACATGTGTTAATTCATGGTTTTGATACCTTCAGTGTGAATGTACAATTTTCATAGTAATGAAAATACAGAAAAATCTTTAAATGACAAGGTGTGTCCAAACTTTTGGTCTGTACTGTACCTGGGGTGGCTGAGAGGGAGTCACCGGTTATATTCATTTCTACTTGTGAAGCTTAACAAGAACAGTACTTCATCCTCTCTGGAGCTTGAGGCCGTGTGCTTATTTGGAGTTCATCTAAAGCAAAGCCGTTTTCCCCCTTTTATGTCTACCCATGTTGTCTATAGAGTTTAGCGGAGGTTGACTACTGCTCATCTCCTCCCATCCCCACCCGTAGCCATACTCCAGGGAGAGCAGGGCGAGGCCCGCGTGCGGCGATTGCTGAAAAGGCAATATAGAGACGGTAGTTGAGACAGGGTGATGCCAGAACAGACTAGGAGGTCTCCACTTCCCCCTTTCCCTAGTGTCTGGGCTCCCTTTCCCTTTTCCCTCTGTGTTGCACTAGTATTCCCACACCTGGCATGACACCTGAGGGCAGAAAGGTGCGCTGAGGGGACGGCCTGAGGGTAGAAAGGAATGCTGAGGAGATGGCCTTAGGGTATAAAAGAGCACTGAGGAGACAGCCTGAAGGTAGAAAGGAGCGCTGAGGAGATGGCCTGAGGGCAGAGAGGAGCGCTGAGGAGATGGCCTGAGGGCAGAAAGGAGCGCTGAGGAGATGGCCTGAGGGCAGAAAGGAGCGCTGAGGGGACAGCCTGAGGGTAGAAAAGAGCGCTAAGGAGACCACCTGAGGGTAGAAAAGAGCACTGATTAGACAGCCTGAGGGTAGAAAGGAGCGCTGAGGAGATGGCCTGAGGGCAGAGAGGAGCACTGAGGGGACGGCCTGAGGGCAGAGAGGAGTGCTGAGGAGATGGCCTGGGGGCAGAAAGGAGCACTGAGGAGATGGCCTAAGGGTAGAAAGGAGCGCTGAGGAGATCGCCTGAGGGTAGAAAGGAGCGCTGTGATGGCCTGAGGGCAGAGAGGAGCACTGAGGGGACGGCCTGAGGGCAGAAAGGAGCGCAGAGGGGGCAGCCTGAGAGCAGAGAGAAGCACTGAGGGGACGGCCTGAGAGCAGAGAGGAGCGCTGAGGACATTGCCAAGAAATGCTGAGGAGACGGCCTGAGAGTAAAGAGGAATGCTGAGGAGACGGCCTAAGTGTGGAATTTATAAGAAAAAGAACTTTGGTGTGAAATATAACGGGAATCCTGAGAGAAAGTGGATGGAGCTCAATATAAAGGAGCAGAACTGACGAATTTAGCAGTAAACACAGCCTTAAAGGGGTTGTCCATTTACTTTGTGTTCGGGGTAGACTTATATGGTACAAGAGTGTGGTTAGATGTATGCTTAAGGACGTGGCAGATGTAAAAAAGTGAGTGTGAGCCCCAATATGGAAAATGTTAATAATGTGTGTACAGCGCTGCAGAATATGGTGGCGATATGGAAGAAAGTGCAATGAATAATCCTAATAGAGAATAAGGGGGAATCTCCACATACCTCCACCTGCAGAGCCGCCACCACATATATGGCTGTTGTGTGCGCACAGGACCTGTGGTGAGGTCACAGGAGGGGAGGAGTCAGTGGTCACATGATCAGGGGCCTCAGTGGATGCAGGATGGAGCGCGTACAAGTGTTTATAGTGTGTGGTGAGCGTCTCTATTAGGTTATAGGCCAGACACTATGTTCCTCACTTATCTGTGTGACTGGCGCCTCATACCGGCCTTATCCATGTGCATTTATAATACTAGGCAGCCGCCCCTCCATGAACCGTCGGTGTGTGAGTGGTTGTTTCATCCATTTTGCACCTGTGCTGCCTCCGCCTTTATCATGGGGACTGTTGTGTCCTGCGGTGTATTTGATATTATGTCTGTCATGGAACTGTGTGTCTTGGACGCAGTGACTGACAGCTCAGTCGTCTAATCTACTGCAGTGGTGTGCTGAGTGGTTGGTATTTTGATTGACAGCTCAGCCATCCAATCTGAGACTGGGAGGTGCTGAGTTTCCTTCAGGTGTTCCCTATTCAAAGTGATGACCAAGTCAGTTGTAGCTGCAGCTCTCTGTGGTTTGTTCCCTCTGCGCTTTGTGCGCAGAATTCAGATATTCTGATCTTCTGTTGCCGGACCCTGGATTTGCCTATTGACTACCCGTTTTTATTACCCCTTTTGCCTTGACACACCCTGAGCTTGGAATTCTGACTCTAGACTGTGACCTGACTAGGCCTTTGTCTTTTCCCTCTGTTTATAACGTACCCTCCTGGCTCTTGACCTAGGACTAGTGATGAGCAAGCACTAAAATGCTCTGGTACTTGTTGCTCGGGTCGAGCAAATTGGAATACTCGGGTGCTCAACCCGAGCAACGAACCCAATGTAAGTCTATGGGAAACTTGAGTATTTTTCAGGCGGCTCCCCCCAGTTGAATTTTTTTTAATAGTTCCGCAACAAGGGCCTTCTGGTACTGTCCCATTTTTCTAGACCTGTCCGCCTCAGGAATAAGAGATAGAAAGTTCTCCTTGTAGAATGGGTCTAGAAGTGTCACCAACCAGTGACTGTCACCCAAAATTTGAGAATGCGAGGGTCACAGGAAAGGCAGTGTAACATAAATTCAGCCATGCGTGCTGGACTGCTAACAGGCAAGACTTCCGTGTCCTCACCAAGAGGATGACTGACCATGCTCTCCTCCTCCGTCCTAACGCCATCCACACTGAACTGTTTAGGTAGTACCGTCTATAGCGCATGGAACTAGTTCCTGTCCTTCCCCCTCCTCCTCTTCCTCATTGTCACTCAATCCACATTGGGATGAGATGAGGCTGGGCTGTGTGTAATCACCCTATATGGTTCCTTGCTCCATCTCATCGTGCTCCGCCTGCAATGCATCCTCTTTAATTGTGAGCAGAGAGCGTTTCAGAAGACAGAGAAGTGGGATGGTGGCGCTAATTATGACGTCATCGCAGCTCACCATCTTGGTGGAGTCCTCAAAGGTTTGGAGGATGGTACATATGTCTGACATCCATGTCCACTCCTGAGGTCTTATGTGTGGAGTCTGAACTGAATACCGACGGCTTTGTTGATGCTGGTACTCAACAACTGCCCTCTTCTGCTCACAAATCCTTCCCAACATTTGCAGTGTAGAGTTCCAACGCATGGGGACATCACATACCAGTCAGTGAGCCGGAAACTGCAAATGCTGCTGAAGCACGGCAAGGGCGGCGGAAGCTGTAGGTGACTTTCTAAAATGGACGCACAGGCGGCGTACTTTAACAAGCAGATCCGGAAGCTCCAAGTATGTTTTGAGAAACCGCTGAACCACGAGGTTAAGCACATGGGACAGGCATAATACCTGTGTGAGCTCGCCTCACCTCAGAGCCGCCACCAGGTTCCGGCCATTGTCACACATGGCCATGCCTGGCTGTAGGTTCAGCGGTGTGAGCCAAAGATCTGCCTGCTCTTTCAGAGCTGCCCACAACTCTTCAGCATTGTGCGGTTTGTCACCTAAGCATATTAGCTTCAGCACAGCCTGTTGCCGCTTGGCTAAGGCAGTTCTGCAGTGCTTCCAGCTTGTGACTGATGAGGTCTTTTCAAAGATGGAGGCTGAAGAGGAGGAGGTGCAGGAGCTTTAGACTGTGGGGGCAACCCTGGTTGACCTAGGGCCCACAATCTTCGGCGTTGGGAGGATGTGTTCCGTCCCAAGGTGCGACTGGGTCCCGGCTTCCACCATGTTAACCCAGTATGCCATCAGCGAGATGTACCGTCCCTGCCCACAAGCACTTGGGGTACAATAGGGCACTTTTAGAATTGAGCAGCAGTGCATATGCTTCGTCTGAGCTCTGTTCTTGCCTTATGGGGCAGCCAAGCACTCTGCTTTTTCCAGCAGCCCCATTGAGAATGAACGGAGTAATGGTTGGGCATCCAACCAGCAGCTCCATTTTGTAACAGGGATAGAAAGTCCCTGTTTTGCCAATCAGAGCTGGTCCCAGTGGTCTCACACTCACTGATCAGCAAATTATCACCTATCCCATAGTTAAATGATAACTTGTTTTCACTGAAAAATCGCTTTAAAGTGACTCGTGGTCAAATATTTAAGTGCTCCTTCCCATCTAATTGTTTTTTTTCTCTATCTCTGCCCTCCCTCTATTTTGATTGACAGATGTGGATTTATAGAACCAGAGAAGGGCGGAAATAGATGGAAACAAAGCATGTGGGAAGATGCACTTAAATGTTTGGCAGCACCAAGGGTGCATTGAGCAATTGTGTGTGCTTTGTTTGGACAGTCATTCTGTGCTGACAGAGTCTCATTAAGGCCCTCAGACATATTGGATAGCTGTCAGTCCTACAGCCATCTCTCCTTACTATCACATACACAGGAGCAGTTCACCAAACATTCTTGTGCTCTCTATTAGCAGATGTCTGGCTCCTCTAACGGCAGCTTATCTTTAGAGAGAACAAGAGGATCAACCATTGGAATTCCATCACGCTGGATCCTTCCCTTTCCTCACAAACTATCGAACGAAAGTCAAGAGGCCCCAATATACATCAGACTGTGGCTGAACCTGCAGACTTTAGCCTTATGTGCATGGAAGCCTTAGAGTAACCAGTAGAATAGACAGTATGGTGTGCACAGAGATGATGAGCCTCAGTGCAGCAACTGTGATCTAGTTATCTCTGTAGTGAGACAGCTACAATGGAGTTGCTGTACAGAGAACATCTTTATACCCAGTATGGTGTGTACAGAAATCATGAACCTCATTGCAGCAACTCCGATCGCTTCATCTCTGTAGTGAGACAGTTAGAATGGAGTTGCTGTACAGAGAACATCCTTATAGACAGTACAGTGTGTCCAGAAATCATGAACCTCAGTGCAGCAACTCAGATCACATCATCTCTGTAGTGAGACAGCTAGAATGGAGTTGCGGCAGGGAACTATTTCTTGGCACACAATTAAACAAGATTACAGCCCCAATTCATAAAGAACAGAATTTTGTATGCCAGTCTTCTGGGGGATATATCCGGAACTAAATTGCCCAAAAAAATGTGCCTAAGTATTAACAGGCAGGTTGTTGCTTCTTACAAGCCTGTTGTGCACGCCGCCAATCTTCCCCGCCACAGAGCGGTCACAGACCGATGCTGCCAGGGATTCCGATGTCTCTGCTGACGTGGCGGAGTATGGCTTTCAAAGTCATTCTGATTGACCTCCGGCTCCATGGGTTAGGTAGTGGCAATCCAGTTGTCAATCTGTCGGTAGTCCCGCACTGTCAACAGAGCAGAAAAGAAGCCCCGTTCTGTCGACATGACGTCAGCAGAGGCAGCTGAATCCTCGATAGGAGCGGTCTGTGATTGCTCTGTGATGGGAAAAAATGGTGCCGGGCACAACAGGCAGGTAAGTAGCAATTACCTGCCTGTTAATGCATAGGCACATTTTTTGTTTTTCATAAAGTTCTGCATATCCCCTTTAAAGGGAACCTGTCATGTCCTGTGTACTATGTAAACTGCCCCCATTGCGTTGTTAGTGATGCAATGTGCATCACTAACACTTTTTTTCATTAAAATCAGTGCTAATATCATTAGTATAAAGAACTTTATACACTTGTATCATACAGTTATATGAAAAAGTTTGGGCACCCCAATTAATCTTAAGCTTAATGTTTTATAAAAATTGGTGTTTTTGCAACAGCTATTTCAGTTTGATATATGTAATAACTGTTGGACACAGTAATGTTTCTGCCTTGAAATGAGGTTTATTGTACTAACAGAAAAGGTGCAATCTGCATTCAAACAAAATTTGACAGGTGCGTAAGTATGGGCACCCTTATCATTTTCTTGTTTTAAATACTCCTACCTACTTTTTACTAACTTACTAAAGCCCTTTTTTGTAACCTCATTGAGTTTTAACTTCATAGCCAGGTGTATGCAATCATGAGAAAAGCTACTTAAAGTGGCCACTTGCAAGTTGTTCTCCTGTTTGAATCTCCTCTGAAGAGTGGCATCATGGGCTCCTCAAAACAACTGTCAAATGATCTGAAAACAAAGATTATTCAACATAGTTGTTCAGGGGAAGGATACAAAAAGCTGTCTCAGAGATTTAACCTGTCAGTTTCCACTGTGAGGAACATAGTAAGGAAATGGAAGAACACAGGGACAGTTCTTGTTAAGGCCAGAAGTGGCAGGCCAAGAAAAACATCAGAAAGGCAGAGAAGAAGAATGGTGAGATCAGTCAAGGACAATCCTCATACCACTTCCAGAGAGCTGCAGCATCAACTTGCTGCAGATGGTGTCACTGTGCATCGGTCAACTATACAACGCACTTTGCACAAGGAGAAGCTGTATGGGAGAGTGATGCGAAAGAAGCCATTTCTGCAAGCACGCCACAAACAGAGTCGGCTGAGGTATGCAAAAGCACATTTGGAGAAGCCAATTTCTTTTTGGAAGAAGGTCCTGTGGACTGATGAAACCAAGATTGAGTTGTTTGGTCATACAAAAAGGCGTTATGCATGGCGGCAAAAAAACACAGCATTCCAAGAAACACACTTGCTACCCACAGTAAAATTTCGTGGAGGTTCCATCATGCTTTGGGGCTGTGTGGCCAATGCCGGCACCGGGAATCTTGTTAAAGTTGAGGGACGCATGGATTCCACTCAGTATCAGCAGATTCTTGACAATAATGTTCAAGAATCAGTGACAAAGTTGAAGTTACGCAGGGGATGGATCTTTCAGCAAGACAATGATCCAAAACACCGCTCCAAATCTACTCAGGCATTCATGCAGAGGAACAATTACAATGTCTGGAATGGCCATCCCAGTCCCCAGACCTGAATATCATTGAACATCTGTGGGATCATTTAAAGAAGGCTGTCCATGCTCGGCGACCATCAAACCTTCATCCAGGATCCAGGAAATCATTAAAAGCTACAGGAAGCGACTAGAGGCTGTTATTTTTGCAAAAGGAGGATCTACTAAATATTAATGTCACTTTTCTGGTGAGGTGCCCATACTTATGCAACTGTCAAATTTTGTTTGAATGCAGATTGCACATTTTCTGTTAGTACAATAAACCTCATTTCAAGGCAGAAACATTACTGTGTCCAACAGTTATTACACATATCAAACTGAAATAGCTGTTGCAAAAACACCAATTTTTATAAAACATTAAGCTTAAGATTAATAGGGGTGCCCAAACTTTTTCATATAACTGTACCTGCTCGTTTAGTCATAGGGGTGTGATTCCTCGCATTCAGTCAGGGCTGGCACAGCCAACGCATTTCTCAGTGCACAAATTTGCGCTGACATGACATACTGCGCAAGCGCCCCATACTCACGTCAGCACAAATTGGGAGCACTGAGAACTCAAATGAACAGGCGGTGCCAGCCCTGACTGAATGCGAGGAATCAAACCCCTATGATTCGAAGCACAGTGCGCTGTGTCTGCTAGTAATGATGGCACTGGCGACACAAGCACAATTATAGGCGCAGTGTCGCCTCTACCGTCATTACTACAAGACACAGCCGCACAGCGCACTGCACGCGGCCATGCCTGAAGACAGTGCCGGCGGGCAGCAGCAATCAAGCTGCGGAGCAGGGGGTGCAGGAAGGGGGGTGACTCCTATGGGGCCCCCCCAGCTCACGGGATCCATAGCAGTCGCATGGTCTGCCGCCATATAGATCATTTGTGACATATTTACCTTTTTGATATTTCATCTGATCAGACACATTCCCCCTTGGTACTTACCACCATTGTTCTACCCTGTTTTAGCTAATGGTCTCCATGATCCCTGGAACATATGCTGGGGATAGCCTCATGTAGTACGCCTCTCCCCAGAGCTCCGTACACTCTGCACAATGTCCGTGCTGTACGTTATGGTGACTGTCGGGGGCGCTCTTTTACGCCTCTCCCCAGAGCTCCGTCCACTCTGGACAATGTCGGTGCTGTACATTATAATGACTGTCGGGGGTGCTCTTTTACGCCTTTCCCCGGAGCTCCGTCCACTCTGCACAATGTCGGTGCTGTACATTATGGTGACTGTCGGGGCGCTCTTTTACACCTCTCCCTGGAGCTCCGTCCACTCTGCACAATGTTGGTGCTGTACATTATGGTGACTGTCGGGGGCGCTCTTCTTTTACGTCTCTCCCCGGAGCTCCGTCCACTCTGCACAATGTCGGTGCTGTACATTATGGTGACTGTCGGGGGCGCTCTTTTACGCCTCTCCCCGAAGCTCTATCCACTCTGTACAATGTCTGTACTGTACGTTATGGTGACTGTCGGGGGCGCTCTTTTACGCCTCTCCCCGGGGCTCCGTCCACTCTGCACAATGTCTGTGCTGTACATTATGTTGACTGTCGGGGGCGCTCTTTTATGCCTCTTCCCGGAGCTCCGTCCACTCTGCACCATGTCGGTGATGTACATTATGGTGACTGTCGGGGGCGCTATTTTACGCCTCTCCCCAGAGCTCCGTCCACTCGGCACAATGTCGGTGCTGTACGTTATGGTGACTGTCGGGGGCACTCTTCTTTTACACCTCTCCCCAGAGCTCCGTCCACTCTGCACAATGTCGGTGCTGTACATTATGGTGAATGTCGGAGGCGCTCTTCTTTTACGCCTCTCCCCAGAGCTCCGTCCACTCTGCACAATGTCGGTGCTGTACATTATGGAGACTGTCGGGGGCGCTCTTTTACGCCTCTCCCCGGAGCTCCATCCACTCTGCACATTGTCAGTGCTGTACTGTTATGATCTGCTTAAGAGACTAAGGAAAGGCAGGAGATCTGTCCCTACAACAGAACTAAACTAGATCCCTACGATGTAACGGGGAACCTGATCCTGCGATCAGACCCGCTAAAGTCCTCGGCTAGTCTGAACGCAGACGTATAGATGTGGGGGAGGGATCCCTACAAGATCTAAGGACTGGGATTTAGTTGGACACCTCCTAGCAGAAATAGAAGCAGTCAAAGACAAACACACAACAAAAAGCGAAGAGGTCAGAGGACCTAGCAAAAACTAACAGGGAACGGCAATAGAGTTACAAGCTAGCTCAACAGTAGTAAATACAAATGAAGTCCAGCAAAGCCAGGAGGGCGGAGCCGGATTAAATAGGCAAAATGGTCATGTGACCAGCAAACTAAAAAAAAACTAACAGGAGAGTTGTAACAGTACCCCCTCTTCTAAGAGGATCCTCCGGATCCCCTAGGCCCAGGCTTACCAGGAAACCTCCTGTGAAACGCTCGGACAAGTCTGGAGGCAGAAACATCATCCACCCTCACCCATGAGTTATCCTCAGGTCCGAAACCCTTCCAAGCGACGAGATACTGCAAACTCCCTCTATACCGTCTAGAACTTAGGATGCGGGAAATTTCATATTCCCCGTCCTCCACCACCGGAGGAACAGTGGCAGAGGCGTCACCATCCGACACATCAGCTTTTTTCAACAGAGAAACATGAAACACCGGATTAATCCTCCAGGACGTAGGAACCTCCAGCCTAACAGCAGATTGGTTAACTATCTGAAGTACCTTAAAGGGCCCTACGAACTTGGGACCCAATTTTTTAGAAGGAATCCTCAATCGCAGATTCTTAGAGGACAACCAAACTGTAACGGGTCCGGGAGGCGGAACCTCTGAGCTACTATACAAGGGGGCGGCCCTTGTAAGGGAGCGGGTGGCAGTCTCTGGGTGAACGGACAGGGAGTTACGGCAAGTGATCAGGGCAGTCTCTGGGTAAGGGGTAGGTACGACCTGTGATGGCAGAGCCTCCGGGTAGGCTAGCAGGCAGATGGTAGATGTGTGCTCCCGGGTGAGCAAGCGAGAGTCTCTGGAATAGCAGGTGGTCACGGCACGTGACGGCGGAACCTCCGGGCTGGCAGGCAGGTAGGTAACGGAGAAGCGCTCCCAGGCGAGCGGGCAAGAGTCTCTGGAATAGCTGGTGGTCACCGCACGTGACAATGGGACCTCCGGGCTGGCAAGCAGGCAGGTAACGGAGATGCGCTCCCAGGTGAGCGGGCAAGAGTCTCTGAGATAGCTGGTGGTCACAGCACGTGACAACGGAGCCTCCGGGCTGGCAAGCAGGCAGATAACGGAGAAGCGCTCCCAGGTGAGCGGGCAAGCTGGTCCATAGACAGACTGACCGGAGTAGTAAGGCAGACCGTCGGACCTCAGGCAAGCAGGCAGGTAGCTGATATGCGCTCCCAGGTGAGCGGGCAGGCTGGTCCTTTAGACAGACTGACAGGAGTAGTAAGGCAGACCGTCGGACCTCAGACTGGCAGACAGGTAACAAGTATTCAGGCAGGAATCAGGCAGGTAACTGGCAGGTAACTGGCAGGAAACTGGCAACGGGACCTGAGGGCTGAAGCACAGGTGAGACACAGGTGCAAACAACATTGCTCGGGCACCTCCATTTTGGAGGAGGTGCCTTATATATGATGAAGTCCTCCGGCCATTGGCCGGGGACTCTTTAGGGCGGCGCGCGCGGCCCCTTTAAGAGGAGGGGAGCGCGCGCGCGCGCGCCCTAAGCACAGGGGCCGGGAAGGAGCGCGAGCTGAGAGCAGAGCAGGAGGAGGACGCCGGGACGGAGCGCGCGCTGACAGCAGAGCGGGGGGAGGATGCCGGGCACGGAGCAGAGCGGTGAGGGGAGCAGCGTCCCTGCCTAGCAGAGGGCAGGGACGCCGGCACTACAGTACCCCCCCCTTTAGGCCCCCCCTTTTTTAGGCCAGACAGAAATTTAGCTAGGATGAGAGGGGCATGGATGTTCTCCCGGGGCTCCCACGTTCTCTCCTCAGGACCAAACCCCTTCCAATCTACCAGAAAAAAGGTCTTTCCTCTTACCCTTTTGGTGGCAAGAATGTTCTCTACCTCAAACTCGTCCTCAGCAGAAACCGGAGCAGGAGGCGTACCTGTAGACTTGGAAAAAGAGTTAAGCACCACAGGTTTGAGGAGAGACACATGGAAGGAGTTAGGGATCCGTAAGTTGGCCGGGAGTTTCAATTTATAGGCCACCGGGTTGATCTGACTGATGACCTCCAGTGGGCCGATGAACCGAGGCCCTAACTTATAGGAAGGGATCTTGAGCCGGACATATTTGGACGAGAGCCAGACTTTATCCCCAGGGCGGAATTGAGGAGGGTCCAGACGTTTTTTGTCAGCGTGTCTTTTCATACGCTCGGATGACAGAAGGAGTGCGGACCGGGTACTCTCCCATATGGAGTAAAATTTGTTAACAAGAGATTCCGCAGCCGGATTGTCCGCCGAGGTGGAGACGGGAAACGGGATCCGAGGATGCTGACCGTAGACTACAAAAAACGGGGATTTGGAGGAAGACTCGCTCTCGTGATTGTTGTACGAGAATTCGGCCCATGGCAGGAGATCCACCCAGTCAGAATGGTGGGCATTAACGAAGTGCCGAAGGTAACTGGTCAGGTTCTGATTGATCCGCTCCACTTGACCATTAGACTGTGGGTGGTAAGCGGAGAAGTCCAGGGTGACGTCCAGCAATTTACAAGTGGCTCTCCAGAAACGGGAAGTGAACTGTACCCCACGATCCGACACGATGTGACGGGGCAGGCCATGAAGACGGAAGATGTGGCGGATAAAGTCTTTAGCCAGCTCGGGTGCAGACGGAAGACCTGGCAGTGGAATGAAGTGAGCCATCTTGGAGAAGCGGTCAGCGACCACCCAAATGACCGTACAACCGGCAGAGACGGGCAGATCAGTAATGAAGTCCATCGCTATATGCTGCCAGGGGGCAGCAGGTACTGGCAGAGGTAGGAGGCGGCCGGCCGGCAGGTGTCTCGGAACTTTGTTGCGGGCGCAGGACACACAGGCAGAAACAAAGTCTATTACATCCTTGTGCAGGTTAGGCCACCAGTAGTGCCGGGTAATAAGCTGGAGGGTCTTTTTCTGACCGGCGTGGCCAGCTAGTTTAGACGAATGACCCCAGTGTAGGATCTTCTCCCGATCAGGTACTGGTACGAACGTCTTACCAGGAGGAAGACGATTTAGACTCACGGGAGCCACCTGCATTACTCTGGCGGGATCGATGATATGTTTCGGATCCTCCTCGAGATCAGACACCAGAAAGGATCGAGACAAGGCGTCCGCCTTGACGTTTTTGTCAGCCGGGCGAAAATGAAGGACAAAATCAAAACGAGCAAAAAACAAGGACCACCGGGCTTGGCGCGGGTTAAGTCTCTGGGCATGCTGGAGGTAAGCCAAGTTCTTGTGGTCAGTGTAAATTATTACCGGGTGAAGAGCCCCCTCGAGCAGGTAACGCCACTCCTCCAATGCCAGTTTGATGGCCAATAACTCTCGGTCTCCTATGGAATAGTTGCGCTCAGAGGAGGAGAAGAGTTTAGAGAAGAAGCCACAAGTTACCATCCTCCCGGAAGATGATTTTTGAGTAAGTACCGCTCCGGCTCCAGAGGAGGAGGCGTCAACTTCCAGGAAGAACTGCTTGTTGCCATCTGGGCGATGCAGCACCGGGGCGGAAGAGAAGGCCTGTTTAAGGGAAAGAAAGGCCTCCTCTGCTTCGGGTGGCCACTCCTTGGGATTAGTACCTTTACGGGTGAGCGCAGAAATTGGGGCCGTCCGGGAAGAGAAGTGTGGTATGAAGAGGCGGTAGTAGTTGGCGAAGCCCAGGAATCGCTGAATGGCCTTCAACCCCTCCGGTCGGGGCCATTTCTCGATGGCAGACAGTTTCTCAGGATCCATTTGTAGGCCGGTCTGAGAGATAATGTAGCCCAGAAACGGAAGCGAGGTCTGCTCAAAGAGGCACTTCTCAAATTTAGCGTAGAGATGGTTCTGCCTTAGCCTGAGCAGGAGTAGAGAAGGTCCCGGAAGATGTCATTGACCAACTCTTGAAAGACGGCAGGAGCGTTACAGAGACCAAAGGGCATTACCAGGTATTCATAGTGGCCGTCCCGGGTGTTGAATGCCGTCTTCCATTCATCCCCCTGACGAATACGAACCAGGTTGTACGCCCCACGAAGGTCCAGTTTGGTGAAGATCCTAGCCCCCCTCAGACGATCAAATAATTCTGGAATGAGCGGAAGGGGGTACTTATTCTTCACCGTGATCAGGTTTAGGCCTCTATAGTCTATACAGGGACGGAGAGAGCCGTCCTTCTTTTTGACGAAAAAGAAGCCTGCTCCCGCCGGGGAGGTAGATTTCCGGATGAATCCTCTGGCCAGATTCTCCTCAATATATTCGGACATTGACCGGGTCTCAGCAGCGGATAAAGGATAGATACGCCCACGGGGAGGAGTAGTACCGGGTAGCAGATCGATGGGACAGTCGTATGGTCTATGTGGTGGTAATGTCTCTGCCTCCTTTTTATTAAAGACATCTGCATAAGACCAATAAGGAATCGGAAGTCCAGGTAGATTAGCTGGGGTAGGAGAGGGACGGATGGGATGGACGGGAACCAGGCAGGTTTTATGACAGTCTTGTCCCCAGCGAAGGACCTCTCCGGTTTGCCAGTCTAGCACGGGTGCATGTCTCTGGAGCCAGGGCAGACCTAGCAAGAGGGCGTGAGAGAGTCCAGGCAGAACATGAAAGGAGATACTTTCAGAATGCAGCATTCCCACCTGCAGGGTAATGGATTCGGTGATGAGTTGAATGGGGCGAGGTAAGAGGCCCCCATCCACGGCAGCGACAGACAAGGGTACAGCCAGAGGTTTGGTGGGGATGCGGTATTTCTCAACCAGGGACTGTGAAATAAGGTTCCCGGCTGCTCCAGAGTCAAGTTGGGCTAGTTCGAAATAACGGTTCTCCCCGTAGATGATCGAAACTGACAACAGCAGGGATGGAGAGGATTTATTCTTGTCTAGGTGGACCTCTCTGAGCGAACCTAGACACAGGCGTTTCCCGACCTCTCCGGGCAGGCACGGATCCGGTGCTCCTTACTGCCACAGTAGAAGCAGCTCCCCTCGGCACGGCGTGAGTCCTGACGGGTTTTGACCATCTTGGTCTGGTCGACCTGCATAGGCTCAGGAGAGTGTACCTGGGGAGAGATGGAGGGAATGACGGGTTTCTGGAAAGTAGGAGCTAAACGTGGAATCCTTCTCTCACGGGTGACCTCTTTGGCACGCTCCTGGAACCGTAGGTCAATCCGGGTGGCAAGGGTTATTAGATCATCGAGAGAGGTAGGAATGTCCCGACCAGCAAGTTCATCTTTAATACGACCGGACAGACCCTCCCAGAAGACGGATACCAGAGCGTCGTTATCCCAGGCCAGCTCCGAGGCAAGGGTGCGGAACCGTATGGCATATTGGCCCACGGTGAGACCCTCCTGACGGAGGCGTAGCAGAGAGGATGCGGATGAGGTCTTCCGTCCGGGTTCGTCGAAGACTTTCCGGAAAGCCGAGAGAAAAGCAGGCAAGTTGGACACCAGGGGGTCTCCTCTCTCCCATAGAGGATTTAGCCAGGCCAGGGCCTCCCCGGTGAGATGGGACATGATAAAGGCAATTTTGGCCCGGTCGGAATTAAACTGATGGGACAAAAGTTCAAAGTGCAGGGTGCACTGATTTATGAAGCCCCGAGCCTGGGCGGAGTCGCCTCCGAAGCGAGGAGGTGCAGACAGCCGGGGACCGGGATAGGTTACCATGGTATTAGTGGGTAGCGGAGCTGCCGGGTTGCGAGTCATGGTACTGGCAGTGGCTGCAGGTGGTGCAGTCAGAGTGTCCAGGTGAGTATTGACATTCCGCAGGTGACCCAGGATGGACTCCTGTTGGGACCTTTGACGGGACAGTTCATGACACAGGTCCGTGAGCGAGGGAGCTTGGGTGCCACCGGGTTCCATGGCCCGAGCAAACTGTAACGGGTCCGGGAGGCGGAACCTCTGAGCTACTATACAAGGGGGCGGCCCTTGTAAGGGAGCGGGTGGCAGTCTCTGGGTGAACGGACAGGGAGTTACGGCAAGTGATCAGGGCAGTCTCTGGGTAAGGGGTAGGTACGACCTGTGATGGCAGAGCCTCCGGGTAGGCTAGCAGGCAGATGGTAGATGTGTGCTCCCGGGTGAGCAAGCGAGAGTCTCTGGAATAGCAGGTGGTCACGGCACGTGACGGCGGAACCTCCGGGCTGGCAGGCAGGTAGGTAACGGAGAAGCGCTCCCAGGCGAGCGGGCAAGAGTCTCTGGAATAGCTGGTGGTCACCGCACGTGACAATGGGACCTCCGGGCTGGCAAGCAGGCAGGTAACGGAGATGCGCTCCCAGGTGAGCGGGCAAGAGTCTCTGAGATAGCTGGTGGTCACAGCACGTGACAACGGAGCCTCCGGGCTGGCAAGCAGGCAGATAACGGAGAAGCGCTCCCAGGTGAGCGGGCAAGCTGGTCCATAGACAGACTGACCGGAGTAGTAAGGCAGACCGTCGGACCTCAGGCAAGCAGGCAGGTAGCTGATATGCGCTCCCAGGTGAGCGGGCAGGCTGGTCCTTTAGACAGACTGACAGGAGTAGTAAGGCAGACCGTCGGACCTCAGACTGGCAGACAGGTAACAAGTATTCAGGCAGGAATCAGGCAGGTAACTGGCAGGTAACTGGCAGGAAACTGGCAACGGGACCTGAGGGCTGAAGCACAGGTGAGACACAGGTGCAAACAACATTGCTCGGGCACCTCCATTTTGGAGGAGGTGCCTTATATATGATGAAGTCCTCCGGCCATTGGCCGGGGACTCTTTAGGGCGGCGCGCGCGGCCCCTTTAAGAGGAGGGGAGCGCGCGCGCGCGCGCCCTAAGCACAGGGGCCGGGAAGGAGCGCGCGCTGAGAGCAGAGCAGGAGGAGGACGCCGGGACGGAGCGCGCGCTGACAGCAGAGCGGGGGGAGGATGCCGGGCACGGAGCAGAGCGGTGAGGGGAGCAGCGTCCCTGCCTAGCAGAGGGCAGGGACGCCGGCACTACACAAACCATGTCACCAACAGCAAACAAAACCTTTTGCCGTTTCCTATCAAAGTACCTCTTAGATTTTTTGTTAGCCTCCTGAAGATTACCACGCACATCCGTCCAAACTCTCTCCAAATCACCGGAAAAACTCTCCTCCTCAGGCACAGCCGAAACCAATTTGGAAAATGACCCAAAAGACGGATGTCTCCCAGAACAACAAAAAAAAGGCGAACACCCAGCAGAAGAGGATGTATGGTTGTTAAGAGCAAATTCAGCAAGTGGCAGAAACTCAGACCACCCCTCTTGATTGTCTGCCACAAAACAACGCAAGAACTGCTCAACATCCTGGTTCTTCCTTTCTGTCTGGCCATTAGACTCAGGATGATATCCGGATGAAAACGACAAATGAACTCCCAACCTGTCACAAAAGGCACGCCAAAAACGAGCCACGAACTGAGGTCCCCTATCAGAAACAATGTCAGTAGGAACACCATGTAGTCTGACAATCTCCTTGACAAAGGCCTTAGCGAGTGTCTTAGCGCAAGGCAGTTTGATGAAGGGAACCAAGTGACACATCTTGCTAAAACGGTCCACGACCACCCAGATGACCGTGAAACCTTCAGAGGGAGGAAGGTCAGTAATAAAGTCCATAGCCAGATGTGTCCAAGGTGCACTAGGAACCTCCAGAGGGCAAAGCAACCCCGCAGCAGGAGCATGCGAAGACTTGGATCTTGCACACACAGTACATTGGCGCACCCACTTAATGACTTCCTTCTGCCATCCAGGCCACCAAAAACTGCGACCCACAAGTCTCTTGGTCTCAGAAATTCCTGGATGACCTGCCAACCGAGACTCATGACACTCAACAAACAAATCTCTCCTAAAGGTCCTAGGCACAAACAACCTCCCATGGGGAGTGTTAGATGGGGCATTCTCCTGTGCTTTAAGAATCTCATCCTCCAAAACGGAGTCCAAAGCAGCAATCACAACACCTTCTTGTAAAATGGTCTCCTCCTCCTCCTCAACACCGACCATGGGAGAAAAGCTGCGAGACAAAGCATCCGCTTTAACATTCTTGGTACCCGGGATGTAAGTAACGGAAAAATTAAACCGCGAGAAAAAAAGTGCCCACCTAGCCTGACGGGCATTCAAGCGCTTGGCAGCATCAAGATAGATCAGATTTTTATGATCAGTGAAAACCTGAACGGGAAATTCAGCACCTTCCAATAGGTGACGCCAGTGTTCAAATGCGAGTTTAATCGCCAGCAATTCCCGATTACCAATATCGTAATTAAGTTCAGTCGCGGAAAATTTTTTTGAAAAAAAGGCACAGGGATGTACTCCATCCTTGTTTTCCTGAGACAACAGCGCACCAACCCCCACCGAAGAAGCATCAACCTCAACCAAAAACGGCTTAGTCACATCAGGCTGCATAAGGATGGGAGCAGAGGTGAACCTCTCCTTTAAAAACAAAAGCTTCAATGGCCTCAGAAGTCCACTGAACCACATTAGCACCTTTCCTGGTGAGATCGGTCAGTGGTTTGACAATAATAGAAACATTTTTTATGAATTTTCTGTAATAATTGGCGAAACCCAAAAACCTCTGTATCGATTTCAAACCAATAGGCCTAGGCCATTCCTGCACAGCTTGAACTTTAACCGGGTCCATCTCAAAACCTTCACTGGAGATAATGTAGCCCAAAAAACTAATTCTCTGTACAGCGAACTCACATTTCTCCAGCTTAGCAAAAAGTGAATTGTCCATTAATAACTGTAATACCTCACGTACGCTCCGCCAATGAGACTCCAGATCCGGCGAATAAATCAAAATGTCGTCCAAATACACAACCACATTTTTGCCGATTAAAGGTCTAAGGATATCATTAATAAGATTCTGAAAAAATGCTGGAGCATTGGTGAGACCAAAAGGCATAACCAGATTCTCAAAATGACCCACAGGAGTGTTAAAAGCAGTCTTCCATTCATCACCCTCCTTCATGCGCAACAAATTGTATGCCCCCCGGAGATCAATTTTAGAGAACCACTTGGCCCCCACTAACTGGTTAAATAAATCGGGAATCAATGGCAGTGGGTAAGGATTGCGTACAGTAATTTTATTAATCTCACGAAAGTCCAGACAAGGACGTAAACTGCCATCTTTTTTTTTTACAAAAAAAAACCCAACAGCCACAGGAGACTTGGAAGGCCTAATGTGACCGGCGGCCAAGCTTGTCTGTATGTATTCCCCCAAAGCCTTTCTCTCAGGAATAGTAAGATTAAATAAACGACTCTTAGGAAGAGTCGCTCCAGGGACAAATTCAATGGTACAATCATAGTCTCTATGGGGAGGCAAAGCCTGCGACTCCTCCTCAGAAAAAACTCTCCAAAAATCCTGAATAGGTACAGGCAATTCCCCTCTATCCACAGCAGCAATGCGCCCGTTACAACACTTGTCATAACACTTAGGGCTCCAGGACTTAATTTCATTGGTAGACCAATCCAGCACAGGATTGTGCAATTTCAACCAGGGTAACCCCAATATTACTGGAGAAGGCAAATTATTCAATACCACCAAATCCAAATTCTCTTGATGAATACCATTAATAGTGAGGGGAAATTCACAGACCTTGTGAGTAACACTCTTCAAGGGAGAGCCATCCACAGAAACCACAGCAATAGGGGATGACAAAGTTTTAGGTTCTAATTTAAGTTTTTCCAAGAATCCCCCATCAATCACATTCAGAGTAGATCCACAATCCACAAATACCCGAAATTCAATTAATTCATCCTGAGCAGCAGTAGTGGCAGATAGGAATACTCCCTTAGAATTTAAACAGGCAATACGGGCATGACTGACCTTTTTTTTTTCTTTCTTCATACGAAGCACACAGCTTTTAATAAAATGACCAGAATTTCCGCAATAGAAACACAAGCCTTCAGAAAGTCGGCGGTCTTTTTCCTGAGAGCGGGGTGCCATCGCCCCAATTTCCATCGGCTCTCCATTGTCAGCACAGAACCTCTCAGAACTCGAAGCTGACATAGCAGAGGATTTGCTCACATTAACCCTTTCACGCAGTCTCCTGTCCACCCGTATAGCTAATTGCATTGCCTCCTGCAAGTTTCCAGGTGTGGGATAAGCAATCAGTAAATCCTTTACCCTTTCACATAGCCTTGCAAGAAACAAGCTTTTCAAAGCAGAATCGTTCCACCCCACCTGGGCAGACCACCGACGGAAGTGAGAACAATATTTTTCCACATTACCTGATCCCTGCCTCAAACGTCTTAATTCAGACTCAGCAGATGAGACACGATCAGGATCATCGTACAACAAACCCAAAGCAGAAAAAAAAACTATCCACTGATCTAAAGCACGGATCACTAGGTTGGAGAGAGAAGGCCCATCCCTGAGGATCTTTGCGCAAAAGTGACATTATGAACCCTATGCGCTGTGATTCATCACCAGAGGATCCGGGTCTCAAACGAAAATATAATAGACAAGCATTTAAAAGGAAAAAAAATAGATCAGGCAGACGTACCTTAGGTTCAACAAAATGCGCTCCAGAACAGCTACTCACGTGTTGTTGGAGCTTGGTCACCTCCAGAGAGAGTCCCTGCAAGCGTTGAGCCAAATCTTGCACCGAGACTATGATGGAAAACTGGAGGTCTTTCCTTAGAGAAATTTTTTTTTTTTTTTTACTGGGCTGGACTTACTGTTATGATCTGCTTAAGAGACTAAGGAAAGGCAGGAGATCTGTCCCTACAATAGAACTAAACTAGATCCCTACGATGTAACGGGGAACCTGATCCTGCGATCAGACCCGCTAAAGTCCTCGGCTAGTCTGAACGCAGACCTATAGATGTGGGGGAGGGATCCCTACAAGATCTAAGGACTGGGATTTAGTTGGACACCTCCTAGCAGAAATAGAAGCAGTCAAAGACAAACACACAACAAAAAGCGAAGAGGTCAGAAGACCTAGCAAAAACTAACAGGGAACGGCAATAGAATTACAAGCTAGCTCAACAGTAGTAAATACAAATGAAGTCCAGCAAAGCCAGGAGGGCGGAGCCGGATTAAATAGGCAAAATGGTCATGTGACCAGCAAACTAAAAAAAACCTAACAGGAGAGTTGTAACATGTACATTATGGTGACTGTCGGGGGCGCTCTTTTACGCCTCTTCCCGGAGCTCCGCCCTCTCTGCACAATGTCTGTGCTGTACATTATGGTGACTGTCGGGGGCGCTCTTTTACGCCTCTCCCCGGAGCTCAGTCCACTCTGCACAATGTCTGTGCTGTACATTATGGTGACTGTCGGGGGCGCTCTTCTTTTACGCCTCTCCCCAGAGCTAAGTCCACTCTGCACAATGTCGGTGCTGTACATTAGGTGACTGTAGGGGGCGTTCTTTTACGCCTCTCCCCGGAGCTCCGTCCACTCTGCACAATGTCTGTGGTGTACATTATGGTGACTGTCGGGGGCGCTCTTTTACGCCTCTCCCCGGAGCTCCGTCCACTCTGCACATTGTCAGTGCTGTACGTTATGGTGACTGTGAGGGGCGCTCTTTTACGTCTTTCCCTGGAGCTCCGTCCACTCTGCACAATGTCTGTGCTGTACATTATGGTGACTGTCGGAGGCGCTCTTCTTTTACGCCTCTCCCCAGAGCTCTGTCCACTCTGCACAATGTCGGTGCTGTACATTAGGTGACTGTCGGGGGCGCTCTTTTACGCTTTTCCCCGGAGCTCCGTCCACTCTGCACAATGTCCGTGCTGTACGTTATGGTGACTGTCAGGGGCGCTCTTTTGCGCCTCACCCCGGAGCTCCGTCCGCCCTGCACAATGTCGGTGATGTACATCATGGTGAATGTCGGGGGCGCTCTCTTCTTTTCCGCCTCTCCCCAGAGCTCCATCCACTCTGCACAGTGTCCGTGCTGTACATTATGATGACTGTCGTGGGCGCTCTTTTACGCCTTTTCCTGGAGCTCCGTCCACTCTACACAATGTCTGTGCTGTACATTATGGTGACTGTCGGGGGCGCTCTTTTACGCCTCTCCCCGGAGCTCCGTCCACTCTACACAATGTCCGTGCTGTACATTATGGTGACTGTCGGGGGCGCTCTTTTACGCCTCTCCCCGGAGCTCCGTCCACTCTGCACAATGTCAGTGATGTACATTATGGTGACTGTCGGGGGCGCTCTTTTACGCCTCTCCCCAGAGCTCCGTCCACTCTGCACAATGTCAGTACTGTACGTTATGGTGACTGTTGGGGGCACTCTTTTACGCCTCTCAACGGAGCTCTGCCCACTCTGCACAATGTCTGTGCTGTACATGATGGTGACAGTCGGGGGCACTCTTTTACGCCTCTCTCCGGAGCTCAGCCCACTCTGCACAATGTCAATGCTGTACATTTTGGTGACTGTTTTGGGGCGCTCTTCTTTTACGCCTCTCCCCAGAGCTCCGTCCACTCTGCACAATGTCAGCGCTGTAGGTTATGGTGACTGTCGGGGGCGCTCTTTTACGCCCTTTCTTGGAGCTCCGTCCACTCTACACAATGTCGGTGCTGTACGTTATGGTGACTGTCGGGGGTGCTCTTTTACGCCCTTTTTTGGAGCTCCGTCCACTCTGCACAATGTCTGTGCTGTACATTACAGTGACTGTCGGGGGCGCTCTTCTTTTACGCCTCTCCCCAGGGTTCCGCCCACTCTGCACAATGTCTGTGCTGTACATTATGGTAACTGTCAAGGTCGCTCTTTCACGCCTCTCCCTGGAGCTCCGCCCACTCTGCACAATGTTGATGCTGTACATTATGGTGACTGTCGGGGGCGCTCTTCTACGCCTCTCCCCGTAGCTCCGCCCACTCTGCTCAATGTCGGTGCTGTACATTATGATGACTGTCGGGGGCGCTCTTCTTTTACACCTCTCCCCAGAGCTCCATCCACTCGGCACAATGTTGATGCTGTACGTTATGGTGACTGTCGGGGGCGCTCTTTTACGCCTTTTCCTGGAGCTCTGCCCACTCTGCACAATGTCGGTGCTGTAGATTATGGTGACTGTCGGGGGCGCTCTTCTTTTACGCCTTTTCCTGGAGCTCCGCCCACTGCACAATGTTGGTGCTGTACATTACAGTGACTGTCGGGGGTGCTCTTTTACGCCTCTCCCCTGAGCTCCCTCCACTCTGCACAATGTCGGTGCTGTACATTATGGTGACTGTCGGGGGCGCTCTTCTTTTACGCCTTTTCCTGGAGCTCCGCCCACTCTGCACAATGTTGGTGCTGTACATTACAGTGACTGTCGGGGGTGCTCTTTTACGCCTCTCCCCTGAGCTCCCTCCACTCTGCACAATGTCGGTGCTGTACATTATGGTGACTGTCGGGGGTGCTCTTCTTTTACGCCTTTTCCTGGAGCTCCGCCCACTCTGCACAATGTTGGTGATGTAAATTATGGTGACTGTCGGGGGCGCTCTATTACGCCTCTCCCCGGAGCTCCGTCCACTCTGCACAATGTCTGTGCTGTACATTATGACGACTGTCGGGGGCGCTCTTTTACGCCTCTCCCCAGAGCTCCCCCCACTCTGCACAATGTCGGTGCTGTACATTATGGTGACTGTCGGGGCTGCTCTTTTTTGCTTTTTCTTGGAGCTCCGCCCACTCTGCACAATTTCAGTGCTGTACATTATAATGACTGTCGGCGGCGCTCTTCTTTTACGCCTCTCCCTGGAGCTCCGCCCACTCTGCACAATGTCGGTGCTGTACATTATGGTGACTGTCGGGGGCGCTCTTTTACGCCTCTCCCTGGAGCTCCGCCCACTCTGCACAATGTCGATGCTGTACATTATGGTGACTGTCGGGGGCGCTCTTTTACGCTCTCCCCAGAGCTCCGCCCACTCTGCACAATGTCGGTGCTGTACATTATGGTGACTGTCGGGGGCGCTCTTTTACGCCTCTCCCCAGAGCTCCCCCCACTCTTTTATATATTACAAAAAAACACAATAATAATATGATTTATTAATCAGGAAAAAAGGAATTTTGACCAAATCCATAAACTATAAGGCTGTGTGCCCACTATGTGTTTTTTAAGTGTTTCCACTGCGAAAACTTTAAAAAAAACGCTTGGTAGAAGGTCTGCCATGTTCCCCAATGATGATCCGCCGGTGCTTTGCACATGCTGCGGAAATTTCCGCTGCGGATTATCATTTCGGAAAAAAAACGCAGCACTACCAATTATTTTGCGGAAGCGCAGCGTTTTCGCAGCCATTGACTTTCATTGGGACACATCCGGATATCATGCGATTCAATGTGCGGATAGTACCCGGGTCTGGAGAAGAGGAGACTCTCCGGGGACCATAGAACCTGTAGTTAAAAAAGAATTAATAAAAAAACCCTTATACTCACCTTTCCGGTGTCCCCGGTCTCCTGAGCGGTGCTGCGGTCTCCTTGGCTTCCGACAGTGGTCTGGAAGGACCTTCCGTGAGGTCATCTAGTCATGTGACGGTCACGCTAACGTCAGCGGTCAGGTGATGGTCGTGTGACCCGTCACATGACTAGATGACGTCATGGAAGGTCCTTTTACACCACCGCGAGCCGCAGGGGAGCCAGGACACACCGGAGAGAAGACTGCGGGCCATCAGAAGGGGAGTAGGTTTATTGGTTCTATGGTACCCGGGTCTGGAGGAGTCTCCTGTCCTTCACACCCGGGGGACCATAAGCACATTGAAACGCATGGATTCCGCATCTACAGATATTATGTGATTTAATGCAAGTCAATGGCGGCGAAAATGCAGCAATTCCGCAAAATAATTGGTAGTGCTGTGGATTTTTCCGCAATGATAATCCGCAGTGGAAATGTGCACAGCACGTGTGGATCATCATTGGGCAACAGGGCAGACCTTCTACCAAGCGTTTCTTAAGCGGAATTGCCGCTGCTTAAACGCATAGTGGGCACACAGCCCAACAGTGTAATAAACCCTGTCTGACCTGTGATGCGGCTGCAGGAAAAGCCTCAGACTTTCCAGAAAAAGCAGAAGAGGCGACTACACAGCAGAGTGTATGAGGAGGCGGGAGCAGCGCCATCTAGTGGTGGCAGTGCGGAACTGTGTACAGCGCAGGAGACAATGAGGAGCCGGGAGCAGCGCCATCTCGTGGTGGCAGTGCGGGACTGTGTACAGCGCAGGAGACAGAGGAGCCGGGAGCAGCGCCATCTAGTGGTGGCAGTGCGGGACTGTGTACAGCGCAGGAGACGATGAGGAGCCGGGAGCAGCGCCATCTAGTGGTGGCAGTGCGGAACTGTGTACAGCGCAGGAGACAATGAGGAGCCGGGAGCAGCGCCATCTAGTGGTGGCAGTGCGGGACTGTGTACAGCGCAGGAGACAATGAGGAGCCGGGAGCAGCGCCATCTAGTGGTGGCAGTGCGGGACTGTGTACTGCGCAGGAGACAATGAGGAGCACAGAAGAACAGCTCCGATGTAGACACCTCAGCACAGCAGCACTGAGCGCTCCTTCCTGCCATCGGCTCAGCGGTGTGTGAAGGCGCCGCCCCTTCGGGTGACATCATCTCCTCGCATGGTCACATGGACCTGACGTCAGCAGAGGTCCTAGGATTCAGCTTCTACTGCAGTGGACTGGAAGAGGCCCCGCCCTTTCTGGTGACGTCATCCACTCAGCAGCTTCCAAACTTCACTCTGCCTTTCCCCACGTGGCTCCTCCTGTTCCGGTGTGCGGCTCTGTGCAGACCCCGCGTCATTCTCTATGCGGATTATTTCTTCCTTCTGTATCGCCGCCATACTCTGCAGCGCTGTGCACAATTATAACACTCGCTATAGTCCTTATTCACACCTGCGATTCCTATTTGTGTCTCTGCAGTGATTGCGGTTTCCTTTTCTCCTCCAGACAGTAATGGTCTCCCCTCTGTACCGGCCGCTGTAATAACGCTACCTTCTCCCCTGTGACCCCACAAGATAATATTCCCCTCAGAACTCCTCCTATGTGCCCGAAATAGTATAACTGCCCCCTGTGTGCCCCCATATATCAGTAATGTCCCCTGTGTGCCCCCATATATCAGTAATGCCCCTGTGTGCCCCCATATATCAGTAATGCCCCCTGTGTGCCCCCATATATCAGTAATGCCCCCTGTGTGCCCCCATATATCAGTAATGCCCCCTGTGTGCCCCCATATATCAGTAATGCCCCCTGTGTGCCCCCATATATCAGTAATGTCCCCTGTGTGCCCCCATATATCAGTAATGTCCCCTGTGTGCCCCCATATATCAGTAATGCCCCCTGTGTGCCCCCATATATCAGTAATGCCCCCTGTGTGCCCCCATATATCAGTAATGTCCCCTGTGTGCCCCCATATATCAGTAATATCACCTGTAAGCCCCATATATCAGTAATGCCCCCTGTGTGCCCCCATATATCAGTAATACCCCCTGTGTGCCCCCATATATCAGTAATGCCCCCTGTGTGCCCCCATATATCAGTAATATCCCCTGTAAGCCCCATATATCAGTAATGCCCCCTGTGTGCCCCCATATATCAGTAATATCCCCTGTGTGCCCCATATATCAGTGATGTCCCCTGTGTGCCCCCATATATCAGTAATGTCCCCTGTGTGCCCCCATATATCAGTAATGTCCCCTGTGTGCCCCCATATATCAGTAATGTCCCCTGTGTGCTCCCATATATCAGTAATGTCCCCTGTGTGCCCCCATATATCAGTAATATCCCCTGTGTGCCCCATATATCAGTAATGCCCCCTGTGTGCACGAAATAGTATAACTGCCCCCTGTGTGCCCCCATATATCAGTAATGTCCCCTGTGTGCCCCCATATATCAGTAATGTCCCCTGTGTGCCCCCATATATCAGTGATGTCCCCTGTGTGCCCCCATATATCAGTAATGTCCCCTGTGTGCCCCCATATATCAGTAATGTCCCCTGTGTGCCCCCATATATCAGTAATGTCCCCTGTGTGCCCCCATATATCAGTAATGTCCCCTGTGTGCCCTCATATATCAGTAATGTCCCCTGTGTGCCCCCATATATCAGTAATGTCCCCTGTGTGCCCCCATATATCAGTAATGTCCCCTGTGTGCCCCCATATATCAGTAATGTCCCCTGTGTGCCCCCATATATCAGTAATGTCCCGTGTGCCCCATATATCAGTAATGCCCCCTGTGTGCCCCCATATATCAGTAATGCCCCCTGTGTGCCCCCATATATCAGTAATGCCCCCTATGTGCCTGAAATAGTATTACTGCCCCCTGTGTGCCCCCATATATCAGTAATGTCCCCTGTGTGCCCCCATATATCAGTAATGTCCCCTGTGTGCCCCCATGTATTAGTAATGTCGCCTATGTGCCCCCATATATCAGTAATGTCCCCTGTGTGCCCCCATATATCGGTATTGTTCATTGTGTGCCCCCATATATCAGTGATGTCCCCTGTGTGCCCCATATGTCAGTAATACCCCCTGTGTGCCCTCATATATCAGTAATGTCCCCTGTGTGCCCCCATATATCAGTAATGTCCCCTGTGTGCCCCCATATATCAGTAATGTCCCCTGTGTGCCCCATATATCAGTGATGTCCCCTGTGTGCCCCCATATATCAGTGATGTCCCCTGTGTGCCCCCATATATCAGTAATGTCCCCTGTGTGCCCCCATATATCAGTGATGTCCCCTGTGTGCCCCATATATCAGTAATACCCCCTGTGTGCCCCCATATATCAGTAATGTCCCCTGTGTGCCCCCATATATCAGTAATGTCCCCTGTGTGCCCCCATATATCAGAAATGTCCCCTGTGTGCCCCCATATATCAGTAATGCCCCTGTGTGCCCCCATATATCAGTAATGTCCCCTGTGTGCCCCCATATATCAGTTATGCCCCTGTGTGCCCCCATATATCAGTAATGTCCCCTGTGTGCCCCCATATATCAGTAATGCCCCCTGTGTGCCCCCATATATCAGTAATGTCCCCTGTGTGCCCCATGTATCAGTAATGTCCCCTGTGTGCCCCATGTATCAGTAATGTCCCCTGTGTGCCCCATATATCAGTAATGTCCCCTGTGTGCCCCATATATCAGTAATGTGCCCTGTGTGCCCCCATATATCAGTAATGTCCCCTGTGTGCCCCCGTATATCAGTAATGCCCCCTGTGTACCCCCGTATATCAGTAATGCCCCCTGTGTGCCCCCATATATAAGTAATATCCCCTGTGTGCCCCCATGTATTAGTAATGTCCCCTGTGTGCCCCCATGTATTAGTAATATCCCCTGTGTGCCCCATATATCAGTAATGTCCCCTGTGTGCCCCCATGTATTAGTAATGTCCCCTGTGTGCCATGTATTAGTAATGTCCCCTGTGTGCCCCCATGTATTAGTAATGTCGCCTATGTGCCCCCATATATCAGTAATGTCCCCTGTGTGCCCACATATATCAGTAATACCCCCTGTGTGCCCCCATATATCAGTAATGTCCCCTGTGTGTCCATATATATCAGTAATGTCCCCTGTGTGCCCATATATATCAGTAATGTCCCCTGTGTGCCCCCATATATCAGTAATGTCCCCTGTGTGCCCCCATATATCAGTAATGTCCCCTGTGTGCCCCCATATATCAGTGATGTCCCCTGTGTGCCCCCGTATATCAGTAATGTCCCCTGTGTGCCCCCATATATCAGTAATGTCCCCTGTGTGCCCCCATATATCAGTAATGTCCACTGTGTGCCCCCATATATCAGTAATGTCCCCTGTGTGCCCCCATATATCAGTAATGTCCCCTGTGTGCCCCATATATCAGTAATGTCCCCTGTGTGCCCCCATATATCAGTAATGCCCCCTGTGTGCTCCCATATATCAGTAATGTCCCCTATGTGCCCCCATATATCAGTAATGTCCCCTGTGTGCCCCCATATATCAGTAATGTCCCCTGTGTGCCCATATATATCAGTAATGTCCCCTGTGTGCCCATATATATCAGTAATGTCCCCTGTGTGCCCCCATATATCAGTAATGTCCCCTGTGTGCCCCCTTATATCAGTAATGTCCCCTGTGTGCCCCCATATATCAGTAATGTCCCCTGTGTGCCCCCATATATCAGTAATGTCCCCTGTGTGCCCCCATATATCAGTAATGTCCCCTGTGTGCCCCCATATATCAGTAATGTCCCCTGTGTGCCCCCATATATCAGTAATGTCCCCTGTGTGCCCCATATATCAGTAATGTCCCCTGTGTGCTACCATATATCAGTAATGTCCACTGTGTGCTCCCATATATCAGTAATGTCCCCTGTGTGCCCCCATATATCAGTAATGTCCCCTGTGTGCCCATATATATCAGTAATGTCCCCTGTGTGCCCATATATATCAGTAATGTCCCCTGTGTGCCCCCATATATCAGTAATGTCCCCTGTGTGCCCCCTTATATCAGTAATGTCCCCTGTGTGCCCCCATATATCAGTAATGTCCCCTGTGTGCCCCCATATATCAGTGATGTCCCCTGTGTGCCCCCGTATATCAGTAATGTCCCCTGTGTGCCCCCATATATCAGTAATGTCCCCTGTGTGCCCCCATATATCAGTAATGTCCACTGTGTGCCCCCATATATCAGTAATGTCCCCTGTGTGCCCCCATATATCAGTAATGTCCCCTGTGTGCCCCCATATATCAGTAATGTCCCCTGTGTGCCCCCATATATCAGTAATGTCCCCTGTGTGCCCCCATATATCAGTAATGTCCCCTGTGTGCCCATATATATCAGTAATGTCCCCTGTGTGCCCCCATATATCAGTAATGTCCCCTGTGTGCCCCCTTATATCAGTAATGTCCCCTGTGTGCCCCCATATATCAGTAATGTCCCCTGTGTGCCCCCATATATCAGTAATGTCCCCTGTGTGCCCCCATATATCAGTAATGTCCCCTGTGTGCCCCCATATATCAGTAATGTCCCCTGTGTGCCCCATATATCAGTAATGTCCCCTGTGTGCTCCCATATATCAGTAATGTCCACTGTGTGCTCCCATATATCAGTAATGTCCCCTGTGTGCCCCCATATATCAGTAATGTCCCCTGTGTGCCCATATATATCAGTAATGTCCCCTGTGTGCCCATATATATCAGTAATGTCCCCTGTGTGCCCCCATATATCAGTAATGTCCCCTGTGTGCCCCCTTATATCAGTAATGTCCCCTGTGTGCCCCCATATATCAGTAATGTCCCCTGTGTGCCCCCATATATCAGTGATGTCCCCTGTGTGCCCCCGTGTATCAGTAATGTCCCCTGTGTGCCCCCATATATCAGTAATGTCCCCTGTGTGCCCCCATATATCAGTAATGTCCACTGTGTGCCCCCATATATCAGTAATGTCCCCTGTGTGCCCCCATATATCAGTAATGTCCCCTGTGTGCCCCCATATATCAGTAATGTCCCCTGTGTGCCCCATATATCAGTAATGTCCCCTGTGTGCCCCCATATATCAGTAATGCCCCCTGTGTGCTCCCATATATCAGTAATGTCCCCTATGTGCCCCCATATATCAGTAATGTCCCCTGTGTGCCCCCATATATCAGTAATGTCCCCTGTGTGCCCATATATATCAGTAATGTCCCCTGTGTGCCCATATATATCAGTAATGTCCCCTGTGTGCCCCCATATATCAGTAATGTCCCCTGTGTGCCCCCTTATATCAGTAATGTCCCCTGTGTGCCCCCATATATCAGTAATGTCCCCTGTGTGCCCCCATATATCAGTAATGTCCCCTGTGTGCCCCCATATATCAGTAATGTCCCCTGTGTGCCCCCATATATCAGTAATGTCCCCTGTGTGCCCCCATATATCAGTAATGTCCCCTGTGTGCCCCATATATCAGTAATGTCCCCTGTGTGCTCCCATATATCAGTAATGTCCACTGTGTGCTCCCATATATCAGTAATGTCCCCTGTGTGCCCCCATATATCAGTAATGTCCCCTGTGTGCCCCCATATATCAGTAATGTCCCCTGTGTGCCCCATATATCAGTAATGCCCCCTGTGTGCCCCCATATATCAGTAATGTGCCCCCATATATCAGTAATGCCCCCTGTGTGCCCCCATATATCAGTAATGTCCCCTGTGTGCCCCCATATATCAGTAATGCCCCCTATGTGCCTGAAATAGTATTACTGCCCCCTGTGTGCCCCCATATATCAGTAATGTCCCCTGTGTGCCCCCATATATCAGTAATGTCCCCTGTGTGCTCCCATATATCAGTAATGCCCCCTGTGTGCCCTCATATATCAGTAATGCCCCCTGTGTGCTCCCATATATCAGTAATGCCCCCTGTGTGCTCCCATATATCAGTAATGTCCCCTATGTGCCCCCATATATCAGTAATGTCCCCTGTGTGCCCCCATATATCAGTAATGTCCCCTGTGTGCCCATATATATCAGTAATGTCCCCTGTGTGCCCATATATATCAGTAATGTCCCCTGTGTGCCCCCATATATCAGTAATGTCCCCTGTGTGCCCCCTTATATCAGTAATGTCCCCTGTGTGCCCCCATATATCAGTAATGTCCCCTGTGTGCCCCCATATATCAGTAATGTCCCCTGTGTGCCCCCATATATCAGTAATGTCCCCTGTGTGCCCCCATATATCAGTAATGTCCCCTGTGTGCCCCCATATATCAGTAATGTCCCCTGTGTGCCCCATATATCAGTAATGTCCCCTGTGTGCTCCCATATATCAGTAATGTCCACTGTGTGCTCCCATATATCAGTAATGTCCCCTGTGTGCCCCCATATATCAGTAATGTCCCCTGTGTGCCCCCATATATCAGTAATGTCCCCTGTGTGCCCCATATATCAGTAATGCCCCCTGTGTGCCCCCATATATCAGTAATGTGCCCCCATATATCAGTAATGCCCCCTGTGTGCCCCCATATATCAGTAATGTCCCCTGTGTGCCCCCATATATCAGTAATGCCCCCTATGTGCCTGAAATAGTATTACTGCCCCCTGTGTGCCCCCATATATCAGTAATGTCCCCTGTGTGCCCCCATATATCAGTAATGTCCCCTGTGTGCTCCCATATATCAGTAATGCCCCCTGTGTGCCCTCATATATCAGTAATGCCCCCTGTGTGCTCCCATATATCAGTAATGTCCCCTGTGTGCCCCCATATATCAGTAATGTCCCCTGTGTGCCCCCATATATCAGTAATGTCCCCTGTGTGCCCCCATATATCAGTAATGTTCCCTGTGTGCCCCCATATATCAGTGATGTCCCCTGTGTGCCCCATATGTCAGTAATACCCCTTGTGTGCCCCCATATATCAGTAATGTCCCCTGTGTGCCCCCATATATCAGTAATGTCCCCTGTGTGCCCCCATATATCAGTGATGTCCCCTGTGTGCCCCCATATATCAGTAATGTCCCCTGTGTGCCCCCATATATCAGTGATGTCCCCTGTGTGCCCCCATATATCAGTAATGTCCCCTGTGTGCCCCCATATATCAGTGATGTCCCCTGTGTGCCCCCATATATCAGTAATGTCCCCTGTGTGCCCCCATAGATCAGTAATGTCCCCTGTGTGCCACCATAGATCAGTAATGCCCCCTGTGTGCCCCATATATCAGTAATACCCCCTGTGTGCCCCCATATATCAGTAATACCCCCTGTGTGCCCCCATATATCAGTAATGTCCCCTGTGTGCCCCCATATATCAGTAATGCCCCTGTGTGCCCCCATATATCAGTAATGTCCCCTGTGTGCCCCCATATATCAGTAATGTCCCCTGTGTGCCCCCATATATCAGTAATGTCCCCTGTGTGCCCCCATATATCAGTAATGTCCCCTGTGTGCCCCCATATATCAGTAATGCCCCCTGTGTGCCCCCATATATCAGTAATGTCCCCTGTGTGCCCCATGTATCAGTAATGTCCCCTGTGTGCCCCATATATCAGTAATGTCCCCTGTGTGCCCCATATATCAGTAATGTGCCCTGTGTGCCCCCATATATCAGTAATATTCCCTGTGTGCCCCCATATATCAGTAATGCCCCCTGTGTACCCCCGTATATCAGTAATGCCCCCTGTGTGCCCCCGTATATAAGTAATATCCCCTGTGTGCCCCCATGTATTAGTAATGTCCCCTGTGTGCCCCCATGTATTAGTAATGTCCCCTGTGTGCCCCCATGTATTAGTAATATCCCCTGTGTGCCCCATATATCAGTAATGTCCCCTGTGTGCCCCCATGTATTAGTAATGTCCCCTGTGTGCCCCCATGTATTAGTAATGTCGCCTATGTGCCCCCATATATCAGTAATGTCCCCTGTGTGCCCCCATATATCAGTAATGTCCCCTGTGTGCCCACATATATCAGTAATACCCCCTGTGTGCCCCCATATATCAGTAATGCCCCCTGTGTGCCCCCATATATCAGTAATGTCCCCTGTGTGCCCATATATATCAGTAATGTCCCCTGTGTGCCCCCATATATCAGTAATGCCCCCTGTGTACCCCCATATATCAGTAATGCCCCCTGTGTACCCCCATATATCAGTAATGTCCCCTGTGTGCCCCCATATATCAGTAATGCCCCCTGTGTACCCCCGTATATCAGTAATGCCCCCTGTGTGCCCCCGTATATAAGTAATGTCCCCTGTGTGCCCCCATGTATTAGTAATGTCCCCTGTGTGCCCCCATGTAATAGTAATGTCCCCTGTGTGCCCCCATATATTAGTAATGCCCCCTGTGTGCCCCCATATATAAGTAATATCCCCTGTGTGCCCCCATGTATTAGTAATGTCGCCTATGTGCCCCCATATGTCATTAATGTCCCCTGTGTGCCCCCATATATCAGTAATGTCCCCTGTGTGCCCAGATATATCGGTAATGTCTCCTGTGTGCCCCCATATATCGGTAATGTCCCCTGTGTGCCCACATATATCGGTAATGTCCCCTGTGTGCCCCCGTATATCAGTAATGTCCCCTGTGTGCCCCCGTATATCAGTAATGTCCCCTGTGTGCCCCCATATATCAGTAATGCCCCCTGTGTGCCCCCATATATAAGTAATATCCCCTGTGTGCCCCCATGTATTAGTAATGCCCCCTGTGTGCCCCCATATATCAGTAATGCCCCCTGTGTGCCCCCATAAATCAGTAGTGCCCCCTGTGTGCCCCCATATATCAGTAGTGCCCACTGTGTACCCACATATATCAGTAATGCCCCCTGTGTGCCCCCATATATCAGTAATACCCCCTGTGTGCCCCCATATATCAGTAATGCCCCCTGTGTGCCCCCATATATCAGTAATACCCCCTGTGTGCCCCCATATATCAGTAATGCCCCCTGTGTGCCCACATATATCAGTAATGTCCCCTGTGTGCCCCATATATCAGTAATACCCCCTGTGTGCCCCATATATCAGTAATGCCCCCTGTGTGCCCCCATATATCAGTAATACCCCCTGTGTGCCCCCATATATCAGTAATGCCCCCTGTGTGCCCCCATATATCAGTAATACCCCCTGTGTGCCCCCATATATCAGTAATACCCCCTGTGTGCCCCCATATATCAGTAATGTCCCCTGTGTGCCCCCATATATCAGTAATGTCCCCTGTGTGCCCCCATATATCAGTAATGTCCCCTGTGTGCCCACATATATCAGCAATGTCCCCTGTGTGCCCACATATATCAGTAATGTCCCCTGTGTGCCCCCATATATCAGTAATACCCCCTGTGTGCCCCCATATATCAGTAATGCCCCCTGTGTGCCCCCATATATCAGTAATACCCCCTGTGTGCCCCCATATATCAGTAATACCCCCTGTGTGCCCCCATATATCAGTAATACCCCCTGTGTGCCCCCATATATCAGTAATGTCCCCTGTGTGCTCCCATATATCAGTAATGTCCCCTGTGTGCCCCCATATATCAGTAATGTCCCCTGTGTGCCCCCATGTATCAGTAATGTCCCCTGTGTGCACCCATATATCAGTAATGCCCCCTGTGTGCCCCCATGTATCAGTAATGCCCCCTGTGTACCCCCATATATCAGTAATGCCCCCTGTGTGCCCCCATATATCAGTAATACCCCCTGTGTGCCCCCATATATCAGTAATGTCCCCTGTGTGCTCCCATATATCAGTAATGTCCCCTGTGTGCCCCCATATATCAGCAATGTCCCCTGTGTGCCCACATATATCAGCAATGTCCCCTGTGTGCCCCCATATATCAGTAATGTCCCCTGTGTGCCCCCATATATCAGTAATACCCCCTGTGTGCCCCCATATATCAGTAATGTCACCTGTATGCCCACATATATCAGTAATGTCCCCTGTGTGCCCACATATATCAGTAATGTCCCCTGTGTGTCCCCATATATCAGTAATGTCCCCTGTGTGCCCACATATATCAGTAGTGTCCCCTGTGTGCCCCCATATATCAGTAATGCCCCCTGTGTGCCCCCATATATAAGTAATATCCCCTGTGTGCCCCCATGTATCAGTAATGTCGCCTATGTGCCCCCATATATCAGTAATGTCCCCTGTGTGCCCCCATGTATCAGTAATGTCCCCTGTGTGCCCCCATATATCAGTAATGCCCCCTGTGTGCCCCCATGTATCAGTAATGCCACCTGTGTACCCCCATATATCAGTAATGCCCCCTGTGTGCCCCCATATATCAGTAATGCCCCCTGTGTGCCCCCATATATCAGTAATGCCCCCTGTGTGCCCCCATATATCAGTAATGCCCCCTGTGTGCCCCCATATATCAGTAATGCCCCCTGTGTGCCCCCATATATCAGTAATACCCCCTGTGTGCCCCCATATATCAGTAATGCCCCCTGTGTGCCCCCATATATCAGTAATACCCCCTGTGTGCCCCCATATATCAGTAATGCCCCCTGTGTACCCCCATGTATCAGTAATGTCCCCTGTGTGCCCCCATATATCAGTAATGCCCCCTGTGTGCCCCCATATATCAGTAATGTCCCCTGTGTGCCCCCATATATAAGTAATATCCCCTGTGTGCCCCCATGTATCAGTAATGCCCCCTGTGTACCCCCATATATCAGTAATGCCCCCTGTGTGCCCCCATGTATCAGTAATGCCCCCTGTGTGCCCCCATATATCAGTAATGTCCCCTGTGTGCCCCCATATATCAGTAATGCCCCCTGTGTGCCCCCGTGTATCAGTAATGCCCCCTGTGTGCCCCCATATATCAGTAATGCCCCCTGTGTTCCCCCATATATCAGTAATGCCCCCTGTGTGCCCCCATATATCAGTAATGCCCCCTGTGTGCCCCCATATATCAGTAATACCCCCTGTGTGCCCCCATATATCAGTAATGCCCCCTGTGTGCCCCCATATATCAGTAATACCCCCTGTGTGCCCCCATATATCAGTAATGCCCCCTGTGTGCCCCCATATATCAGTAATACCCCCTTGTGCCCCCATATATCAGTAATGCCCCCTGTGTGCCCCCATATAACAGTAATGTCCCCTGTGTGCCCCCATATATCAGTAATGCCCCCTGTGTGCCCCCGTATATCAGTAATGCCCCCTGTGTGCCCCCGTATATAAGTAATATCCCCTGTGTGCCCCCATGTATTAGTAATGTCGCCTATGTGCCCCCATGTATCAGTAATGTCCCCTGTGTGCCCCCATATATCAGTAATGTCCCCTGTGTGCCCACATATATCAGTAATGTCCCCTGTGTGCCCCCATATATCAGTAATGTCCCCTGTTCCCACATATATCAGTAATGTCCCCTCTGTGCCCTCGTATATCAGTAATGTCCCCTGTGTGCCCCCATATATCAGTAATGTCCCCTGTGTGCCCACATATATCAGTAATGTCCCGTGTGCCCACATATATCAGTAATGTCCCCTGTGTGCCCCCATATATCAGTAATACCCCCTGTGTGCCCCCATATATTAGTAATGTCACCTGTGTGCCCACATATATCAGTAATGTCCCCTGTGTGCCCCCATATATCAGTAATGTCCCCTGTGTGCCCCCATATATCAGTAATGTCCCCTGTGTGCCCACCTATATCAGTAATGTCCCCTGTGTGCCCCCATATATCAGTAATGCCCCCTGTGTGCCCCCATATATAGGTAATATCCCCTGTGTGCCCCCATGTATTAGTAATGCCCCCTGTGTGCCCCCATATATCAGTAATGCCCCCTGTGTGCCCCCATATATCAGTAATGTCCCCTGTGTGCCCCCATATATCAGTAATGCCCCTGTGTGCCCCCATATATCAGTAATGCCCCTGTGTGCCCCCATATATCAGTAATACCCCCTGTGTGCCCCATATATCAGTAATGTCCCCTGTGTGCCCACATATATCAGTAATGTCCCCTGTGTGCCCCCATATATCAGTAATGCCCCCTGTGTGCCCCCATATATCAGTAATGCCCCCTGTGTGCCCCCATATATCAGTAATACCCCCTGTGTGCCCCCATATATCAGTAATGTCCCCTGTGCCCACATATATCAGCAATGTCCCCTGTGTGCCCCCATATATCAGTAATGTCCCCTGTGTGCCCCCATATATCAGTAATGTCCCCTGTGTGCCCACATATATCAGCAATGTCCCCTGTGTGCCCACATATATCAGTAATGTCCCCTGTGTTCCCCCATATATCAGTAATACCCCCTGTGTGCCCCCATATATTAGTAATGTCACCTGTGTGCCCACATATATCAGTAATGTCCCCTGTGTGCCCCCATATATCAGTAATGTCCCCTGTGTGCCCCCATTTATCAGTAATGTCCCCTGTGTGCCCACATTTATCAGTAATGTCCCGTGTGCCCCCATATATCAGTAATGCCCCCTGTGTGCCCCCATATATAAGTAATATCCCCTGTGTGCCCCCATGTATTAGTAATGCCCCCTGTGTGCCCCCATATATCAGTAATGCCCCCTGTGTGCCCCCATATATCAGTAATGTCCCCTGTGTGCCCCCATATATCAGTAATATCCCCTGTGTGCCCCCATATATCAGTAATGTCCCCTGTGTGCCCCATATATCAGTAATGTCCCCTGTGTGCCCTCATATATCAGTAATATCCCCTGTGTGCCCCATATATCAGTAATGCCCCCTGTGTGCCCGAAATAGTATAACTGCCCCCTGTGTGCCCCCATATATCAGTAATGTCCCCTGTGTGCCCCCATATATCAGTAATGTCCCGTGTGCCCCCATATATCAGTAATGTCCCCTGTGTGCCCCCATATATCAGTAATGTCCCCTGTGTGCCCCCATGTATCAGTAATGTCCCCTGTGTGCCCCCATGTATCAGTAATGTCCCCTGTGTGCCCCCATGTATCAGTAATGCCCCCTGTGTGCCCCCATGTATCAGTAATGCCCCCTGTGTACCCCCATATATCAGTAATGCCCCCTGTGTGCCCCCATATATCAGTATTACCCCCTGTGTGCCCCCATATATCAGTAATGTCCCCTGTGTGCTCCCATATATCAGCAATGTCCCCTGTGTGCCCCCATATATCAGCAATGTCCCCTGTGTGCCCACATATATCAGCAATGTCCCCTGTGTGCCCACATATATCAGTAGTGTCCCCTGTGTGCCCCCATATATCAGTAATGCCCCCTGTGTGCCCCATATATAAGTAATATCCCCTGTGTGCCCCCATGTATTAGTAATGTCGCCTATGTGCCCCCATATATCAGCAATGTCCCCTGTGTGCCCACATATATCAGCAATGTCCCCTGTGTGCCCACATATATCAGTAATGTCCCCTGTGTGCCCCCATATATCAGTAATACCCCCTGTGTGCCCCCATATATCAGTAATGTCACCTGTGTGCCCACATATATCAGTAATGTCCCCTGTGTGCCCACATATATCAGTAATGTCCCCTGTGTGCCCCCATATATCAGTAATGTCCCCTTTGTGCCCACAAATATCAGTAGTGTCCCCTGTGTGCCCCCATATATCAGTAATGCCCCCTGTGTGCCCCCATATATAAGTAATATCCCCTGTGTGCCCCCATGTATTAGTAATGTCCCCTATGTGCCCCCATATATCAGTAATGTCCCCTGTGTGCCCCCATGTATCAGTAATGTCCCCTGTGTGCCCCCATATATCAGTAATGCCCCCTGTGTGCCCCCATGTATCAGCAATGCCCCCTGTGTACCCCCATATATCAGTAATGCCCCCTGTGTGCCCCCATATATCAGTAATACCCCCTGTGTGCCCCCATATATCAGTAATGTCCCCTGTGTGCTCCCATATATCAGTAATGTCCCCTGTGTGCCCCCATATATCAGCAATGTCCCCTGTGTGCCCACATATATCAGCAATGTCCCCTGTGTGCCCACATATATCAGTAATGTCCCCTGTGTGCCCCCATATATCAGTAATACCCCCTGTGTGCCCCCATATATCAGTAATGTCACCTGTGTGCCCACATATATCAGTAATGTCCCCTGTGTGCCCACATATATCAGTAATGTCCCCTGTGTGCCCCCATATATCAGTAATGTCCCCTGTGTGCCCACATATATCAGTAGTGTCCCCTGTGTGCCCCCATATATCAGTAATGCCCCCTGTGTGCCCCCATATATAAGTAATATCCCCTGTGTGCCCCCATGTATTAGTAATGTCGCCTATGTGCCCCCATATATCAGTAATGTCCCCTGTGTGCCCCCATGTATCAGTAATGTCCCCTGTGTGCCCCCATATATCAGTAATGCCCCCTGTGTGCCCCCATGTATCAGTAATGCCCCCTGTGTACCCCCATATATCAGTAATGCCCCCTGTGTGCCCCCATATATCAGTAATGCCCCCTGTGTGCCCCCATATATCAGTAATACCCCCTGTGTGCCCCCATATATCAGTAATGCCCCCTATGTGCCCCCATATATCAGTAATGCCCCCTGTGTGCCACCATATATCAGTAATACACCCTGTGTGCCCCCATATATCAGTAATGCCCCCTGTGTACCCCCATATATCAGTAATGCCCCCTGTGTGCCCCCATATATCAGTAATGCCCCCTGTGTGCCCCCATATATCAGTAATGTCCCCTGTGTGCCCCCATATATAAGTAATATCCCCTGTGTGCCCCCATGTATTAGTAATGCCCCCTGTGTACCCCCATATATCAGTAATGCCCCCTGTGTGCCCCCATATATCAGTAATGCCCCCTGTGTGCCCCCATATATCAGTAATGCCCCCTGTGTGCCCCCATATATCAGTAATACCCCCTGTGTGCCCCCATATATCAGTAATGCCCCCTATGTGCCCCCATATATCAGTAATGCCCCCTGTGTGCCACCATATATCAGTAATACCCCCTGTGTGCCCCCATATATCAGTAATGCCCCCTGTGTACCCCCATATATCAGTAATGTCCCCTGTGTGCCCCCATATATCAGTAATGCCCCGTGTGCCCCCATATATCAGTAATGTCCCCTGTGTGCCCCCATATATAAGTAATATCCCCTGTGTGCCCCCATGTATTAGTAATGCCCCCTGTGTACCCCCATATATCAGTAATGCCCCCTGTGTGCCCCCATGTATCAGTAATGCCCCGTGTGCCCCCATATATCAGTAATGCCCCCTGTGTGCCCCCATATATCAGTAATGCCCCCTGTGTGCCCCCATATATCAGTAATGCCCCCTGTGTGCCCTCATATATCAGTAATGCCCCCTGTGTGCCCCTATATATCAATAATGCCCCCTGTGTGCCCCCATATATCAGTAATGCCCCCTGTGTGCCCCCATATATCACTAATGCCCCCTGTGTACCCCCATATAACAGTAATGTCCCCTGTGTGCCCCCATATATCAGTAATGCCCCCTGTGTACCCCCGTATATCAGTAATGCCCCCTGTGTGCCCCCGTATATAAGTAATATCCCCTGTGTGCCCCCATGTATCAGTAATGTCGCCTATGTGCCCCCATGTATCAGTAATGTCCCCTGTGTGCCCCCATATATCAGTAATGTCCCCTGTGTGCCCACATATATCAGTAATGTCCCCTGTGTGCCCCCATATATCAGTAATGTCCCCTGTGTGCCCACATATATCAGTAATGTCCCCTCTGTGCCCCCGTATATCAGTAATGTACCCTGTGTGCTCCCATATATCAGTAATGTCCCCTGTGTGCCCACATATATCAGTAATGTCCCGTGTGCCCACATATATCAGTAATGTCCCCTGTGTGCCCCCATGTATCAGTAATACCCCCTGTGTGCCCCCATATATTAGTAATGCCCCCTGTGTACCCCCGTATATCAGTAATGCCCCCTGTGTGCCCCCGTATATAAGTAATATCCCCTGTGTGCCCCCATGTATCAGTAATGTCGCCTATGTGCCCCCATGTATCAGTAATGTCCCCTGTGTGCCCCATATATCAGTAATGTCCCCTGTGTGCCCACATATATCAGTAATGTCCCCTGTGTGCCCCCATATATCAGTAATGTCCCCTGTGTGCCCACATATATCAGTAATGTCCCCTCTGTGCCCCCGTATATCAGTAATGTCCCCTGTGTGCCCCCATATATCAGTAATGTCCCCTGTGTGCCCACATATATCAGTAATGTCCCGTGTGCCCACATATATCAGTAATGTCCCCTGTGTGCCCCCATGTATCAGTAATACCCCCTGTGTGCCCCCATATATTAGTAATGTCACCTTTGTGCCCACATATATCAGTAATGTCCCCTGTGTGCCCCCATATATCAGAAATGTCCCCTGTGTGCCCCCATATATCAGTAATGTCCCCTGTGTGCCCACATATATCAGTAATGTCCCCTGTGTGCCCCCATATATCAGTAATGCCCCCTGTGTGCCCCCATATATAGGTAATATCCCCTGTGTGCCCCCATGTATTAGTAATGCCCCCTGTGTGCCCCCATATATCAGTAATGCCCCCTGTGTGCCCCATATATCAGTAATGTCCCCTGTGTGCCCCCATATATCAGTAATACCCCCTGTGTGCCCCCATATATCAGTAATACCCCCTGTGTGCCCCCATATATCAGTAATACCCCCTGTGTGCCCCCATATATCAGTAATGTCCCCTGTGTGCCCCCATATATCAGTAATGTCCACTGTGTGCCCACATATATCAGCAATGTCCCCTGTGTGCCCACATATATCAGCAATGTCCCCTGTGTGCCCCCATATATCAGTAATGCCCCCTGTGTGCCCCCATATATCAGTAATGTCCCCTGTGTGCCCCCATATATCAGTAATGTCCCCTGTGTGCCCCCATATATCAGTAATATCCCCTGTGTGCCCCCATATATCAGTAATGCCCCCTGTGTGCCCCCATGTATCAGTAATGCCCCTGTGTACCCCCATATATCAGTAATGCCCCCTGTGTGCCCCCATATATCAGTAATACCCCCTGTGTGCCCCCATATATCAGTAATGTCCCCTGTGTGCTCCCATATATCAGTAATGTCCCCTGTGTGCCCCCATATATCAGCAATGTCCCCTGTGTGCCCACATATATCAGCAATGTCCCCTGTGTGCCCACATATATCAGTAATGTCCCCTGTGTGCCCCCATATATCAGTAATACCCCCTGTGTGCCCCCATATATCAGTAATGTCACCTGTGTGCCCCCATATATCAGTAATGTCCCCTGTGTGCCCCCATATATCAGTAATGCCCCCTGTGTGCCCCCATGTATCAGTAATGCCCCCTGTGTACCCCCATATATCAGTAATGCCCCCTCTGTGCCCCCATATATCAGTAATGCCCCCTGTGTGCCCCCATATATCAGTAATGCCCCCTGTGTGCCCCCATATATCAGTAATACCCCCTGTGTGCCCCCATATATCAGTAATGCCCCCTGTGTGCCCCCATATATCAGTAATACCCCCTGTGTGCCACCATATATCAGTAATGCCCCCTGTGTACCCCCATATATCAGTAATGTCCCCTGTGTGCCTCCATATATCAGTAATGCCCCCTGTGTGCCCCATATATCAGTAATGTCCCCTGTGTGCCCCCATATATAAGTAATATCCCCTGTGTGCCCCCATGTATTAGTAATGCCCCCTGTGTACCCCCATATATCAGTAATGCCCCCTGTGTGCCCCCATGTATCAGTAATGCCCCCTGTGTGCCCCCATATATCAGTAATGTCCCCTGTGTGCCCCCATATATCAGTAATGCCCCCTGTGTGCCCCCATGTATCAGTAATGCCCCCTGTGTGCCCCCATATATCAGTAATGCCCCCTGTGTTCCCCCATATATCAGTAATGCCCCCTGTGTGCCCCCATATATCAGTAATGCCCCCTGTGTGCCCCCATATATCAGTAATACCCCCTGTGTGCCCCCATATATCAGTAATGCCCCCTGTGTGCCCCCATATATCAGTAATACCCCCTGTGTGCCCCTATATATCAGTAATGCCCCCTGTGTGCCCCCATATATCAGTAATACCCCCTGTGTGCCCCCATATATCAGTAATGCCCCCTGTGTACCCCCATATAACAGTAATGTCCCCTGTGTGCCCCCATATATCAGTAATGCCCCCTGTGTGCCCCCGTATATCAGTAATGCCCCCTGTGTACCCCCATATAACAGTAATGTCCCCTGTGTGCCCCCATATATCAGTAATGTCCCCTGTGTGCCCCCATATATCAGTAATGTCCCCTGTGTGCCCCCATATATCAGTAATGTCCCCTGTGTGCCCCCATATATCAGTAATGTCCCCTGTGTGCCCCCATATATCAGTAATGTCCCCTGTGTGCCCCATATATCAGTAATGTCCACTGTGTGCCCCCATATATCAGTAATGCCCCCTGTGTGCTCCCATATATTAGTAATGTCCCCTGTGTGCCCCCATATATCAGTAATGTCCCCTGTGTGCCCCCATATATCAGTAATGTCCCCTGTGTGCCCCCATATATCAGTAATGTCCCCTGTGTGCCCCATATATCAGTAATGCCCCCTGTGTGCCCCCATATATCAGTAATGTGCCCCCATATATCAGTAATGCCCCCTGTGTGCCCCCATATATCAGTAATGTCCCCTGTGTGCCCCCATATATCAGTAATGCCCCCTATGTGCCTGAAATAGTATTACTGCCCCCTGTGTGCCCCCATATATCAGTAATGTCCCCTGTGTGCCCCCATATATCAGTAATGTCCCCTGTGTGCTCCCATATATCAGTAATGCCCCCTGTGTGCTCTCATATATCAGTAATGCCCCCTGTGTGCTCCCATATATCAGTAATGTCCCCTGTGTGCCCCCATATATCAGTAATGTCCCCTGTGTGCCCCCATATATCAGTAATGTCCCCTGTGTGCCCCCATATATCAGTGATGTCCCCTGTGTGCCCCATATATCAGTAATACCCCCTGTCTGCCCCCATATATCAGTAATGTCCCCTGTGTGCCCCCATATATCAGTAATGTCCCCTGTGTGCCCCCATATATCAGTGATGTCCCCTGTGTGCCCCCATATATCAGTGATGTCGCCTGTGTGCCCCCATATATCAGTAATGTCCCCTGTGTGCCCCCATATATCAGTAATGCCCCCTGTGTGCCCCATATATCAGTAATACCCCCTGTGTGCCCCCATATATCGGTAATACCCCCTGTGTGCCCCCATATATCAGTAATACCCCCTGTGTGCCCCCATATATCAGTAATGTCCCCTGTGTGCCCCCATATATCAGTAATGTCCCCTGTGTGCCCCCATATATCAGTAATACCCCCTGTGTGCCCCCATATATCAGTAATGTCACCTGTGTGCCCACATATATCAGTAATGTCCCCTGTGTGCCCCCATATATCAGTAATGCCCCCTGTGTGCCCCCATGTATCAGTAATGCCCCCTGTGTACCCCCATATATCAGTAATGCCCCCTGTGTGCCCCCATATATCAGTAATACCCCCTGTGTGCCCCCATATATAAGTAATGCCCCCTGTGTGCCCCCATATATCAGTAATACCCCCTGTGTGCCACCATATATCAGTAATGCCCCCTGTGTACCCCCATATATCAGTAATGTCCCCTGTGTGCCTCCATATATCAGTAATGCCCCCTGTGTGCCCCATATATCAGTAATGTCCCCTGTGTGCCCCCATATATAAGTAATATCCCCTGTGTGCCCCCATGTATTAGTAATGCCCCCTGTGTACCCCCATATATCAGTAATGCCCCCTGTGTGCCCCCATGTATCAGTAATGCCCCCTGTGTGCCCCCATATATCAGTAATGTCCCCTGTGTGCCCCCATATATCAGTAATGCCCCCTGTGTGCCCCCATGTATCAGTAATGCCCCCTGTGTGCCCCCATATATCAGTAATGCCCCCTGTGTTCCCCCATATATCAGTAATGCCCCCTGTGTGCCCCCATATATCAGTAATGCCCCCTGTGTGCCCCCATATATCAGTAATACCCCCTGTGTGCCCCCATATATCAGTAATGCCCCCTGTGTGCCCCCATATATCAGTAATACCCCCTGTGTGCCCCTATATATCAGTAATGCCCCCTGTGTGCCCCCATATATCAGTAATACCCCCTGTGTGCCCCCATATATCAGTAATGCCCCCTGTGTACCCCCATATAACAGTAATGTCCCCTGTGTGCCCCCATATATCAGTAATGCCCCCTGTGTGCCCCCGTATATCAGTAATGCCCCCTGTGTACCCCCATATAACAGTAATGTCCCCTGTGTGCCCCCATATATCAGTAATGTCCCCTGTGTGCCCCCATATATCAGTAATGTCCCCTGTGTGCCCCCATATATCAGTAATGTCCCCTGTGTGCCCCCATATATCAGTAATGTCCCCTGTGTGCCCCCATATATCAGTAATGTCCCCTGTGTGCCCCATATATCAGTAATGTCCACTGTGTGCCCCCATATATCAGTAATGCCCCCTGTGTGCTCCCATATATTAGTAATGTCCCCTGTGTGCCCCCATATATCAGTAATGTCCCCTGTGTGCCCCCATATATCAGTAATGTCCCCTGTGTGCCCCATATATCAGTAATGCCCCCTGTGTGCCCCCATATATCAGTAATGTGCCCCCATATATCAGTAATGCCCCCTGTGTGCCCCCATATATCAGTAATGTCCCCTGTGTGCCCCCATATATCAGTAATGCCCCCTATGTGCCTGAAATAGTATTACTGCCCCCTGTGTGCCCCCATATATCAGTAATGTCCCCTGTGCGCCCCCATATATCAGTAATGTCCCCTGTGTGCTCCCATATATCAGTAATGCCCCCTGTGTGCTCTCATATATCAGTAATGCCCCCTGTGTGCTCCCATATATCAGTAATGTCCCCTGTGTGCCCCCATATATCAGTAATGTCCCCTGTGTGCCCCCATGTATCAGTAATGTCCCCTGTGTGCCCCCATATATCAGTAATGTCCCCTGTGTGCCCCCATATATCAGTGATGTCCCCTGTGTGCCCCATATATCAGTAATACCCCCTGTCTGCCCCCATATATCAGTAATGTCCCCTGTGTGCCCCCATATATCAGTAATGTCCCCTGTGTGCCCCCATATATCAGTGATGTCCCCTGTGTGCCCCCATATATCAGTGATGTCGCCTGTGTGCCCCCATATATCAGTAATGTCCCCTGTGTGCCCCCATATATCAGTAATGCCCCCTGTGTGCCCCATATATCAGTAATACCCCCTGTGTGCCCCCATATATCGGTAATACCCCCTGTGTGCCCCCATATATCAGTAATACCCCCTGTGTGCCCCCATATATCAGTAATGTCCCCTGTGTGCCCCCATATATCAGTAATGTCCCCTGTGTGCCCCCATATATCAGTAATGCCCCTGTGTGCCCCCATATATCAGTAATGTCCCCTGTGTGCCCCCATATATCAGTAATGCCCCTGTGTTCCCCCATATATCAGTAATGTCCCCTGTGTGCCCCCATATATCAGTAATGTCCCCTGTGTGCCCCCATATATCAGTAATGTCCCGTGTGCCCCCATATATTCGTAATGCCCCCTGTGTGCCCCCATATATCAGTAATGTCCCCTGTGTGCCCCATATATCAGTAATGTGCCCTGTGTGCCCCCATATATCAGTAATGTCCCCTGTGTGCCCCCATATATCAGTAATGCCCCCTGTGTACCCCCGTATATCAGTAATGCCCCCTGTGTGCCCCCATATATAAGTAATATCCCCTGTGTGCCCCCATGTATTAGTAATGTCCCCTGTGTGCCCCCATGTATTAGTAATATCCCGTGTGCCCCATATATCAGTAATGTCCCCTGTGTGCCCCCATGTATTAGTAATGTCCCCTGTGTGCCCCCATGTATTAGTAATGTCCCCTGTGTGCCCCCATGTATTAGTAATGTCCCCTGTGTGCCCCCATGTATTAGTAATGTCCCCTGTGTGCCCCCATGTATTAGTAATGTCGCCTATGTGCCCCCATATATCAGTAATGTCCCCTGTGTGCCCCCATATATCAGTAATGCCCCCTGTGTGCCCCCATATATCAGTAATACCCCCTGTGTGCCCCCATATATCAGTAATGCCCCCTGTGTACCCCCATATATCAGTAATGTCCCCTGTGTACCCCCATATATCAGTAATGTCCCCTGTGTGCCCATATATATCAGTAATGTCCCCTGTGTGCCCATATATATCAGTAATGTCCCCTGTGTGCCCCCATATATCAGTAATACCCCCAGTGTACCCCCATATATCAGTAATGTCCCCTGTGTGCCCCCATATATCAGTAATGCCCCCTGTGTACCCCCGTATATCAGTAATGCCCCCTGTGTGCCCCCATATATAAGTAATGCCCGCTGTGTGCCCCCATGTATTAATGTCCCCTGTGTGCCCCCATGTATTAGTAATGTCCCCTGTGTGCCCCATATATCAGTAATGTCCACTGTGTGCCCCCATGTATTAGTAATGCCCCCTGTGTGCCCCCATATATAAGTAATATCCCCTGTGTGCCCCCATGTATTAGTAATTTCGCCTATGTGCCCCCATATGTCATTAATGTCCCCTGTGTGCCCCCATATATCAGTAATGTCCCCTGTGTGCCCATATATATCGGTAATGTCTCCTGTGTGCCCCCATATATCGGTAATGTCCCCTGTGTGCCCACATATATCAGTAATGCCCCCTATGTGCCTGAAATAGTATTACTGCCCCCTGTGTGCCCCCATATATCAGTAATGTCCCCTGTGTGCCCCCATATATCAGTAATGTCCCCTGTGTGCTCCCATATATCAGTAATGCCCCCTGTGTGCCCTCATATATCAGTAATGCCCCCTGTGTGCTCCCATATATCAGTAATGTCCCCTGTGTGCCCCCATATATCAGTAATGTCCCCTGTGTGCCCCCATATATCAGTAATGTCCCCTGTGTGCCCCCATATATCAGTAATGTTCCCTGTGTGCCCCCATATATCAGTGATGTCCCCTGTGTGCCCCATATGTCAGTAATACCCCTTGTGTGCCCCCATATATCAGTAATGTCCCCTGTGTGCCCCCATATATCAGTAATGTCCCCTGTGTGCCCCTATATATCAGTGATGTCCCCTGTGTGCCCCGATATATCAGTAATGTCCCCTGTGTGCCCCCATATATCAGTGATGTCCCCTGTGTGCCCCCATATATCAGTAATGTCCCCTGTGTGCCCCCATAGATCAGTAATGTCCCCTGTGTGCCCCCATAGATCAGTAATGCCCCCTGTGTGCCCCATATATCAGTAATACCCCCTGTGGGCCCCCATATATCAGTAATACCCCCTGTGTGCCCCCATATATCAGTAGTGCCCCTGTGTGCCCCCATATATCAGTAATGTCCCCTGTGTGCCCCCATATATCAGTAATGTCCCCTGTGTGCCCCCATATATCAGTAATGTCCCCTGTGTGCCCCCATATATCAGTAATGTCCCCTGTGTGCCCCCATATATCAGTAATGCCCCCTGTGTGCCCCCATATATCAGTAATGTCCGCTGTGTGCCCCATGTATCAGTAATGTCCCCTGTGTGTCCCATATATCAGTAATGTCCCCTGTGTGCCCCATATATCAGTAATGTGCCCTGTGTGCCCCCATATATCAGTAATGTCCCCTGTGTGCCCCCATATATCAGTAATGCCCCCTGTGTACCCCCGTATATCAGTAATGCCCCCTGTGTGCCCCCGTATATAAGTAATATCCCCTGTGTGCCCCCGTATATCAGTAATGCCCCCTGTGTGCCCACATATATCAGTAATACCCCCTGTGTGCCCCCATATATCAGTAATGCCCCCTGTGTGCCCCCATATATCAGTAATGTCCCCTGTGTGCCCATATATATCAGTACTGTCCCCTGTGTGCCCCCATATATCAGTAATGCCCCCTGTGTACCCCCATATATCAGTAATGTCCCCTGTGTACCCCCATATATCAGTAATGTCCCCTGTGTGCCCCCATATATCAGTAATGCCCCCTGTGTACCCCCGTATATCAGTAATGCCCCCTGTGTGCCCCCGTATATAAGTAATGTCCCCTGTGTGCCCCCATGTATTAGTAATGTCCCCTGTGTGCCCCCATGTATTAGTAATGTCCCCTGTGTGCCCCCATATATTAGTAATGCCCCCTGTGTGCCCCCATATATAAGTAATATCCCCTGTGTGCCCCCGTATATCAGTAATGTCCCCTGTGTGCCCATATATATCGGTAATGTCCCCTGTGTGCCCCCATATATCGGTAATGTCCCCTGTGTGCCCCCGTATATCAGTAATGTCCCCTGTGTGCCCCCGTATATCAGTAATGTCCCCTGTGTGCCCCCGTATATCAGTAATGTCCCCTGTGTGCCCCCGTATATCAGTAATGCCCCCTGTGTGCCCCCATATATAAGTAATATCCCCTGTGTGCCCCCATATATCAGTAATGTCCCCTGTGTGCCCCCATATATCAGTAATGTCCCCTGTGTGCCCACATATATCAGTAATGTCCCCTGTGTGCCCCCATATATCAGTAATGCCCCCTGTGTGCCCCCATATATAGGTAATATCCCCTGTGTGCCCCCATGTATTAGTAATGCCCCCTGTGTGCCCCCATATATCAGTAATGCCCCCTGTGTGCCCCCATATATCAGTAATGTCCCCTGTGTGCCCCCATATATCAGTAATGCCCCTGTGTGCCCCCATATATCAGTAATACCCCCTGTGTGCCCCCATATATCAGTAATACCCCCTGTGTGCCCCCATATATCAGTAATGTCCCCTGTGTGCCCCCATATATCAGTAATGTCCACTGTGTGCCCACATATATCAGCAATGTCCCCTGTGTGCCCACATATATCAGTAATGTCCCCTGTGTGCCCCCATATATCAGTAATGCCCCCTGTGTGCCCCCTTATATCAGTAATGCCCCCTGTGTGCCCCCATATATCAGTAATACCCCCTGTGTGCCCCCATATATCAGTAATGTCCCCTGTGTGCCCACATATATCAGCAATGTCCCCTGTGTGCCCCCATATATCAGTAATGTCCCCTGTGTGCCCCCATATATCAGTAATGTCCCCTGTGTGCCCACATATATCAGCAATGTCCCCTGTGTGCCCACATATATCAGTAATGTCCCCTGTGTTCCCCCATATATCAGTAATACCCCCTGTGTGCCCCCATATATTAGTAATGTCACCTGTGTGCCCACATATATCAGTAATGTCCCCTGTGTGCCCCTATATATCAGTAATGTCCCCTGTGTGCCCCCATATATCAGTAATGTCCCCTGTGTGCTCACATTTATCAGTAATGTCCCCTGTGTGCCCCCATATATCAGTAATGCCCCCTGTGTGCCCCCATATATAAGTAATATCCCCTGTGTGCCCCTATGTATTAGTAATGCCGCCTGTGTGCCCCCATATATCAGTAATGCCCCCTGTGTGCCCCCATATATCAGTAATGCCCCCTGTGTGCCCCCATATATCAGTAATGTCCCCTGTGTGCCCCCATATATCAGTAATATCCCCTGTGTGCCCCCATATATCAGTAATGTCCCCTGTGTGCCCCATATATCAGTAATGTCCCCTGTGTGCCCTCATATATCAGTAATATCCCCTGTGTGCCCCATATATCAGTAATGCCCCCTGTGTGCCCGAAATAGTATAACTGCCCCCTGTGTGCCCCCATATATCAGTAATGTCCCCTGTGTGCCCCCATATATCAGTAATGTCCCCTGTGTGCCCCCATATATCAGTAATGTCCCCTGTGTGCCCCCATGTATCAGTAATGTCCCCTGTGTGCCCCCATGTATCAGTAATGCCCCCTGTGTGCCCCCATGTATCAGTAATGCCCCCTGTGTACCCCCATATATCAGTAATGCCCCCTGTGTGCCCCCATATATCAGTAATACCCCCTGTGTGCCCCCATATATCAGTAATGTCCCCTGTGTGCTCCCATATATCAGCAATGTCCCCTGTGTGCCCCCATATATCAGCAATGTCCCCTGTGTGCCCACATATATCAGCAATGTCCCCTGTGTGCCCACATATATCAGTAGTGTCCCCTGTGTGCCCCCATATATCAGTAATGCCCCCTGTGTGCCCCCATATATAAGTAATATCCCCTGTGTGCCCCCATGTATTAGTAATGTCGCCTATGTGCCCCCATATATCAGCAATGTCCCCTGTGTGCCCACATATATCAGCAATGTCCCCTGTGTGCCCACATATATCAGTAATGTCCCCTGTGTGCCCCCATATATCAGTAATACCCCCTGTGTGCCCCCATATATCAGTAATGTCACCTGTGTGCCCACATATATCAGTAATGTCCCCTGTGTGCCCACATATATCAGTAATGTCCCCTGTGTGCCCCCATATATCAGTAATGTCCCCTGTGTGCCCACATATATCAGTAGTGTCCCCTGTGTGCCCCCATATATCAGTAATGCCCCCTGTGTGCCCCCATATATAAGTAATATCCCCTGTGTGCCCCCATGTATTAGTAATGTCCCCTATGTGCCCCCATATATCAGTAATGTCCCCTGTGTGCCCCCATGTATCAGTAATGTCCCCTGTGTGCCCCCATATATCAGTAATGCCCCCTGTGTGCCCCCATGTATCAGTAATGCCCCCTGTGTACCCCCATATATCAGTAATGCCCCCTGTGTGCCCCCATATATCAGTAATACCCCCTGTGTGCCCCCATATATCAGTAATGTCCCCTGTGTGCTCCCATATATCAGTAATGTCCCCTGTGTGCCCCCATATATCAGCAATGTCCCCTGTGTGCCCCCATATATCAGCAATGTCCCCTGTGTGCCCACATATATCAGCAATGTCCCCTGTGTGCCCACATATATCAGTAATGTCCCCTGTGTGCCCCCATATATCAGAAATACCCCCTGTGTGCCCCCATATATCAGTAATGTCACCTGTGTGCCCACATATATCAGTAATGTCCCCTGTGTGCCCACATATATCAGTAATGTCCCCTGTGTGCCCCCATATATCAGTAATGTCCCCTGTGTGCCCACAAATATCAGTAGTGTCCCCTGTGTGCCCCCATATATCAGTAATGCCCCCTGTGTGCCCCCATATATAAGTAATATCCCCTGTGTGCCCCCATGTATTAGTAATGTCGCCTATGTGCCCCCATATATCAGTAATGTCCCCTGTGTGCCCCCATGTATCAGTAATGTCCCCTGTGTGCCCCCATATATCAGTAATGCCCCCTGTGTGCCCCCATGTATCAGTAATGCCCCCTGTGTACCCCCATATATCAGTAATGCCCCCTGTGTGCCCCCATATATCAGTAATGCCCCCTGTGTGCCCCCATATATCAGTAATTCCCCCTGTGTGCCCCCATATATCAGTAATACCCCCTGTGTGCCCCCATATATCAGTAATGCCCCCTATGTGCCCCCATATATCAGTAATGCCCCCTGTGTGCCACCATATATCAGTAATACCCACTGTGTGCCCCCATATATCAGTAATACCCCCTGTGTGCCCCCATATATCAGTAATGTCCCCTGTGTGCCCCCATATATCAGTAATGCCCCCTGTGAGCCCCCATATATCAGTAATGTCCCCTGTGTGCCCCCATATATAAGTAATATCCCCTGTGTGCCCCCATGTATTAGTAATGCCCCCTGTCTACCCCCATATATCAGTAATGCCCCCTGTGTGCCCCCATGTATCAGTAATGCCCCCTGTGTGCCCCCATATATCAGTAATGTCCCCTGTGTGCCCCATATATCAGTAATGCCCCCTGTGTGCCCCCATATATCAGTAATGCCCCCTGTGTGCCCCCATGTATCAGTAATGCCCCCTGTGTGCCCCATATATCAGTAATGCCCCCTGTGTTCCCCCATATATCAGTAATGCCCCCTGTGTGCCCCCATATATCAGTAATGCCCCCTGTGTGCCCCCATATATCAGTAATGCCCCCTGTGTGCCCCCATATATCAGTAATACCTCCTGTGTGCCCCCATATATCAGTAGTGCCCCCTGTGTACCCCCATATAACAGTAATGTCCCCTGTGTGCCCCCATATATCAGTAATGCCCCCTGTGTACCCCCGTATATCAGTAATGCCCCCTGTGTGCCCCCGTATATAAGTAATATCCCCTGTGTGCCCCCATGTATCAGTAATGTCGCCTATGTGCCCCCATGTATCAGTAATGTCCCCTGTGTGCCCCCATATATCAGTAATGTCCCCTGTGTGCCCACATATATCAGTAATGTCCCCTGTGTGCCCCCATATATCAGTAATGTCCCCTGTGTGCCCACATATATCAGTAATGTCCCCTCTGTGCCCCCGTATATCAGTAATGTCCCCTGTGTGCCCCCATATATCAGTAATGTCCCCTGTGTGCCCACATATATCAGTAATGTCCCGTGTGCCCACATATATCAGTAATGTCCCCTGTGTGCCCCCATATATCAGTAATACCCCCTGTGTGCCCCCATATATTAGTAATGTCACCTGTGTGCCCACATATATCAGTAATGTCCCCTGTGTGCCCCCATATATCAGTAATGTCCCCTGTGTGCCCCCATATATCAGTAATGTCCCCTGTGTGCTCACATTTATCAGTAATGTCCCCTGTGTGCCCCCATATATCAGTAATGCCCCCTGTGTGCCCCCATATATAAGTAATATCCCCTGTGTGCCCCCATGTATTAGTAATGCCCCCTGTGTGCCCCCATATATCAGTAATGCCCCCTGTGTGCCCCCATATATCAGTAATGCCCCCTGTGTGCCCCCATATATCAGTAATGTCCCCTGTGTGCCCCCATATATCAGTAATATCCCCTGTGTGCCCCCATATATCAGTAATGTCCCCTGTGTGCCCCATATATCAGTAATGTCCCCTGTGTGCCCTCATATATCAGTAATATCCCCTGTGTGCCCCATATATCAGTAATGCCCCCTGTGTGCCCGAAATAGTATAACTGCCCCCTGTGTGCCCCCATATATCAGTAATGTCCCCTGTGTGCCCCCATATATCAGTAATGTCCCCTGTGTGCCCCCATATATCAGTAATGTCCCCTGTGTGCCCCCATGTATCAGTAATGTCCCCTGTGTGCCCCCATGTATCAGTAATGCCCCCTGTGTGCCCCCATGTATCAGTAATGCCCCCTGTGTACCCCCATATATCAGTAATGCCCCCTGTGTGCCCCCATATATCAGTAATACCCCCTGTGTGCCCCCATATATCAGTAATGTCCCCTGTGTGCTCCCATATATCAGCAATGTCCCCTGTGTGCCCCCATATATCAGCAATGTCCCCTGTGTGCCCACATATATCAGTAGTGTCCCCTGTGTGCCCCCATATATCAGTAATGCCCCCTGTGTGCCCCCATATATAAGTAATATCCCCTGTGTGCCCCCATGTATTAGTAATGTCGCCTATGTGCCCCCATATATCAGCAATGTCCCCTGTGTGCCCACATATATCAGCAATGTCCCCTGTGTGCCCACATATATCAGTAATGTCCCCTGTGTGCCCCCATATATCAGTAATACCCCCTGTGTGCCCCCATATATCAGTAATGTCACCTGTGTGCCCACATATATCAGTAATGTCCCCTGTGTGCCCACATATATCAGTAATGTCCCCTGTGTGCCCCCATATATCAGTAATGTCCCCTGTGTGCCCACATATATCAGTAGTGTCCCCTGTGTGCCCCCATATATCAGTAATGCCCCCTGTGTGCCCCCATATATAAGTAATGTCCCCTGTGTGCCCCCATGTATCAGTAATGTCCCCTGTGTGCCCCCATATATCAGTAATGCCCCCTGTGTGCCCCCATGTATCAGTAATGCCCCCTGTGTACCCCCATATATCAGTAATGCCCCCTGTGTGCCCCCATATATCAGTAATACCCCCTGTGTGCCCCCATATATCAGTAATGTCCCCTGTGTGCTCCCATATATCAGTAATGTCCCCTGTGTGCCCCCATATATCAGCAATGTCCCCTGTGTGCCCCCATATATCAGCAATGTCCCCTGTGTGCCCACATATATCAGCAATGTCCCCTGTGTGCCCACATATATCAGTAATGTCCCCTGTGTGCCCCCATATATCAGAAATACCCCCTGTGTGCCCCCATATATCAGTAATGTCACCTGTGTGCCCACATATATCAGTAATGTCCCCTGTGTGCCCACATATATCAGTAATGTCCCCTGTGTGCCCCCATATATCAGTAATGTCCCCTGTGTGCCCACAAATATCAGTAGTGTCCCCTGTGTGCCCCCATATATCAGTAATGCCCCCTGTGTGCCCCCATATATAAGTAATATCCCCTGTGTGCCCCCATGTATTAGTAATGTCGCCTATGTGCCCCCATATATCAGTAATGTCCCCTGTGTGCCCCCATGTATCAGTAATGTCCCCTGTGTGCCCCCATATATCAGTAATGCCCCCTGTGTGCCCCCATGTATCAGTAATGCCCCCTGTGTACCCCCATATATCAGTAATGCCCCCTGTGTGCCCCCATATATCAGTAATGCCCCCTGTGTGCCCCCATATATCAGTAATTCCCCCTGTGTGCCCCCATATATCAGTAATACCCCCTGTGTGCCCCCATATATCAGTAATGCCCCCTATGTGCCCCCATATATCAGTAATGCCCCCTGTGTGCCACCATATATCAGTAATACCCCCTGTGTGCCCCCATATATCAGTAATACCCCCTGTGTGCCCCCATATATCAGTAATGTCCCCTGTGTGCCCCCATATATCAGTAATGCCCCCTGTGAGCCCCCATATATCAGTAATGTCCCCTGTGTGCCCCCATATATAAGTAATATCCCCTGTGTGCCCCCATGTATTAGTAATGCCCCCTGTCTACCCCCATATATCAGTAATGCCCCCTGTGTGCCCCCATGTATCAGTAATGCCCCCTGTGTGCCCCCATATATCAGTAATGTCCCCTGTGTGCCCCATATATCAGTAATGCCCCCTGTGTGCCCCCATATATCAGTAATGCCCCCTGTGTGCCCCCATGTATCAGTAATGCCCCCTGTGTGCCCCATATATCAGTAATGCCCCCTGTGTTCCCCCATATATCAGTAATGCCCCCTGTGTGCCCCCATATATCAGTAATGCCCCCTGTGTGCCCCCATATATCAGTAATGCCCCCTGTGTGCCCCCATATATCAGTAATACCCCCTGTGTGCCCCCATATATCAGTAGTGCCCCCTGTGTACCCCCATATAACAGTAATGTCCCCTGTGTGCCCCCATATATCAGTAATGCCCCCTGTGTACCCCCGTATATCAGTAATGCCCCCTGTGTGCCCCCGTATATAAGTAATATCCCCTGTGTGCCCCCATGTATCAGTAATGTCGCCTATGTGCCCCCATGTATCAGTAATGTCCCCTGTGTGCCCCCATATATCAGTAATGTCCCCTGTGTGCCCACATATATCAGTAATGTCCCCTGTGTGCCCCCATATATCAGTAATGTCCCCTGTGTGCCCACATATATCAGTAATGTCCCCTCTGTGCCCCTGTATATCAGTAATGTCCCCTGTGTGCCCCCATATATCAGTAATGTCCCCTGTGTGCCCACATATATCAGTAATGTCCCGTGTGCCCACATATATCAGTAATGTCCCCTGTGTGCCCCCATATATCAGTAATACCCCCTGTGTGCCCCCATATATTAGTAATGTCAACTGTGTGCCCACATATATCAGTAATGTCTCCTGTGTGCCCCCATATATCAGTAATGTCCCCTGTGTGCCCCCATATATCAGTAATGTCCCCTGTGTGCCCACATATATCAGTAATGTCCCCTGTGTGCCCCCATATATCAGTAATGCCCCCTGTGTGCCCCCATATATAGGTAATATCCCCTGTGTGCCCCCATGTATTAGTAATGCCCCCTGTGTGCCCCCATATATCAGTAACGCCCCCTGTGTGCCCCCATATATCAGTAATGTCCCCTGTGTGCCCCCATATATCAGTAATACCCCCTGTGTGCCCCCATATATCAGTAATACCCCCTTTGTGCCCCCATATATCAGTAATACCCCCTGTGTGCCCCCATATATCAGTAATGTCCCCTGTGTGCCCCCATATATCAGTAATGTCCACTGTGTGCCCACATATATCAGCAATGTCCCCTGTGTGCCCACATATATCAGCAATGTCCCCTGTGTGCCCCCATATATCAGTAATGCCCCCTGTGTGCCCCCATATATCAGTAATGCCCCCTGTGTGCCCCCATATATCAGTAATACCCCCTGTGTGCCCCCATATATCAGTAATACCCCCTGTGTGCCCCCATATATCAGTAATGTCCCCTGTGTGCCCCCATATATCAGTAATGTCCCCTGTGTGCCCACATATATCAGCAATGTCCCCTGTGTGCCCACATATATCAGCAATGTCCCCTGTGTGCCCACATATATCAGTAATGTCCCCTGTGTTCCCCCATATATCAGTAATACAGCCTGTGTGCCCCCATATATTAGTAATGTCCCCTGTGTGCCCACATATATCAGTAATGTCCCCTGTGTGCCCCCATATATCAGTAATGTCCCCTGTGTGCCCACATATATCAGTAATGTCCCCTGTGTGCCCCCATATATCAGTAATGCCCCCTGTGTGCCCCCATATATAAGTAATATCCCCTGTGTGCCCCCATGTATTAGTAATGCCCTCTGTGTGCCCCCATATATCAGTAATGCCCCCTGTGTGCCCCCATATATCAGTAATGTCCCCTGTGTGCCCCCATATATCAGTAATATCCCCTGTGTGCCCCCATATATCAGTAATGTCCCCTGTGTGCCCCATATATCAGTAATGTCCCCTGTGTGCCCTCATATATCAGTAATATCCCCTGTGTGCCCCATATATCAGTAATGCCCCCTGTGTGCCCGAAATAGTATAACTGCCCCCTGTGTGCCCCCATATATCAGTAATGTCACCTGTGTGCCCACATATATCAGTTATGTCCCCTGTGTGCCCACATATATCAGTAATGTCCCCTGTGTGCCCCCATATATCAGTAATATCCCCTGTGTGCCCACATATATCAGTAGTGTC